>NW_027526385.1:61248873-61612622 GCF_048455015.1 Haemaphysalis longicornis
TATTTTATATAATATATAAAGGCAGGGTCAGCGAAGCCAGTATTGATTCATACAGACCACCCGCCGCGGTGGCTCAGTGGCTATCGTTGCGCTGCTGAGCACTAGGTCGCGGGTTCGATTCCCGGCCGCCATGCCCGATTTTCTGATTGAGGCGAAATGCAAAAACTCCCGTGTGTACGAGATTTCGGTGCACGTTAAAGATTCCCAGGTGGTCAAAATTAATCCGGAGCCCTCCACTACGGCGTGCCTCATTGGCTGCGTTGCGTCGGCGCGTTAAACCCTACAATCCATCAATCAGTCAGACAATTCAGAGACAATACAGTCAGACAATCAGACAGTCAGACAATTCAGAGACAATCAGTCAGACAATACAGACAATTCAGAGTAACGTTAGTGGGGTATAGATTCTATTGCAGGCGATAAAATAAGAAATTCAAACATGAATGGATCAAAATGAGCAGAATGGATTTAGACATGACAAGCGCTTGTGTGATAATTTGTTAGTGATAACACAGTGCATTGAAATTGCAAAAACGCAGACCACACCATTATGAATTACGATCTTGGATATCAAAGGAGCATATGACAACGTAAACAGAAAGCTGCTGTGGAGGGCGTTGGAACTCCTTGCCTTAGATGAAGAGTCAGTATAGTTTCTTATAGCAATCTATATAGAGTGCATCTCACATTGAGAGGTAAACGAAATCGCACAGCAGGTCAACACCCATCGAGGACAGAAACAGGGATGCCCTTTCTACCTATACTATTTATGCTTTACATGGTAGAGCTAGAAAAGAAACCGGAAGAATGTCGATTAGGGTTCAACTTAGCGCATATGTGGCAAGGTATAGTGGTACAATAGCGTATTCCGGGAATTTTATACCCAGCGACATTGTTCTACTAGCTTGTCTCCCGAGCGATATGCAACGGCTCATAAATATTAGTAGTCAGGAAGACATAGACCTCGGGTTACGTTTTAGCGCTGAAAAATCGGCAATAAGGGTTTTTGAATTACCCGACCACTGAGTCAGTGTCCATTCAGCGTAGAGAATTACCCATTGTCAAGGAATATAAATATTTTTTGGTGTGTATAAATGAAGGGGATAACAACTTATAAACTCACGAGGAGCAATGTAAGGTTAAGGGCAAGCGAAACGCAGCTATAATGAAGCATAGAGCTCTTTTGGGGTATAACAAATCTGAAGTCGCGAGAGGAATGTGAAAAGGAGTAATGGCTCCGGGTCTCATATTTTGTGCGAATGCAGTACTCGGCTTAAAATAAGGTGCTTTTCCATGTTAACCAGAGAACGGTAAGCCATTTAGTCTTAGGAGCCCATGGTAAAACAACTAACGAAAAAGTACACGGAGATATGGACTGGGCGTCGTTTAAAGTTCTAGAAGCTCAGAGTAAAATATGTTTTGAGAGGGGGTTGAGAGCAAAGGATCACGGTGCATGTGCAATTGAACGTCAGACACTTGATGCTCCAAAACCAAATGCGGGCAACAATGTTTACACGATTCGTTAAAAAATTGCAAGATTCAAAGACAAACTTTAAGATTCGAGCAGTGAATACTAATGCAGTACAGCTAAGGTTAAGCTGCTACCAACCACAATTTTTCCAGGAAGTTTCGCCTTCATGTGGCTTTACTAGACGACTGAACGAATGAAATTTTTCAGCCGACTGGATTGAGTCAATCCTTCAAAATAGAATCAATTCGCCCGATTTGCTTCGTAGCCGACATGCTCGCTGACTTCGGCTTATCAATAGGCAAAGTCTTGAGCTGGTGGCTTGCGGGCTCTGTATCTAAAGTTGTTGAGGAACTAGTGGATGGCTGTTCACGCATCCGGCTGCGTTCGCTGGGTCCGTGGTGAGGCGACATCTTCCGTTTCGCCAATAACGGGCGTCGTTGTGCGATTGTGCGAGGCGACGTCCGCTTACTACTCCGCCTTAACCTGCACGATGAAAGGACAGTGAACAGTTTAAAATACTCTATCGGATAGGACGGAGCAGGTCACATACGGCGCACTTTACTTCTGTCTCTTGTGGACAGTGAACAGCTTAGACGAGGTAGAGTTCCCGTAAAGCAAGTTAATTTGCGGCAGTTCCTCTCTTTTATACATAATGTGATGGACTATGGGGTTTGTTGCAGGGCCTACACACCTGCAGTCATAGTATGCGGCACCACTAACAACATGAAGACCCACATTCTGCGTGCGTTCTATGCAAGTTCTAGCAGCAGCTAATACAGCCTACTGGTCAGCATTTGGAAAGATAGGGCCCTGAACGCAAATGTCTCTTTACACAGATCTGAGAAAAACGACATATCAATTACAAGGCGTTTAAGTAAAGATATTATCGTGTCATTTAGCAATGTTGTTTCAGACGCCAATCGATACCCACATGAACATCAAGCAAGTGTACTACGCACTGTGAAGACGGCATAAATTTCCTGGTCCTTTGTTTACTTTTCTTTCAAGCTGGCGGCCTCTCTATGAGTGGCTCTGTTCAAAAATTGCAATTTCACGCGTTGACCTATTAGGTCGAGGAAGCTGCCCCTGTAACGAGACTTCGCTGGCGTCTTTTAAGCCATTCTATACCGAAGGATGGACATCCGACGGCGCAGGTAGTATCTTTTGGAGATCAGCTGTAGCTTCAATGCTAGCAGTAAAAACGTTAACTGCCCAATGTTTACTCAAGCGGTCGCTTCTGATGATGCAGACCGAAAATTGGGTAATTGCCACAATGGCGTATGGCATTCCAGGCAAGAGAACGTGCTTGTCTGCAGATGGAAGTGGCGCTTAGCACGTTTAAAGCTATTACAATCATAATTTTCGCAATGGGGGAAGCGGGTTACCTGAGCGAAGTGCGATCGCAAGCCACGTAATCAATGGAGGAGGCAATCAGCACATCATGAGGAGAGCCGGCTTAGTTGTGCTGGGCGACTGAGTGACCACCATTAATAAATCCGTAGAAGGAGCACTGAATCGACTCACTTCATGCATCGCTGTTATACATCGCTTTGATAATTTCTTCACGATGAGGCGAGACTATGATAATCACCGCGCATGTTTGGAGCATTCGTTCCACACAGCAGTGTGGAACTTCGTTCCACACTGCTAAGCGGGTGCTTGCGACGGCGATTTAGGGAGACTGAGAACTCCGATTGAAATGACAGAGGCGAGAGATAGAGAGAGAGATAGAGAGAGAGAGAGAGAGAGAGAGAGAGAGAGAGAGAGAGAGAGAGAGAGAGAGAGAGCGAGAGAGAGAGAGAGGAAGAGAAACAGAGATAAACAATACTCAAAGAATTGAAAAACAAAGAAACATGCACGAGCAGTGGGTGCCTGTAGCGCCACAAGCCGAAACCACACGCCTTGTGGGGAATGGCGGCGAATATGCACATTCGCGACGTCTACTTAAGGACGGTGTGTTTACCAGTGAACCGAGCTGGAAATTTTCTCATACTGCCAGAAAACGTTGCGTATTACAAATCAGAACTCATGTCCTGGTTGGAGCAAAACCCAGGAGGTTGGCTGTAGTCGTACCAAGACGTGCGTAGTTTGTTTCGCAGGCTGCGGGTTCCTCCGGGTGAGGGGTGACATTGTGTGAGGTGACGGATACTCTGTACAAGAATGAATTACTCAGGAGAGACAGGTGCATGAACACAAAATAAGGCGGCACAGCCGGAAAGAAGTACAAGGGAAAGATAACCGTGATGCGTTTTGCTATAGTTTTGTACGTAAAAGGCACGAATGAAAGAATATTGTCAATTGGTACTGTCGCTACGGAAGTACACGTAAATTATGTGGCGGAGGGTACAGGATAACGGGTCAGTAGGCCCATTTGTCTGAGGGTGATTCATAGAAGCCGTCTTTGAAATGCCTGTGGTAGGACGACAGACAGCTACGAGGTCTGTTAGAAATGTTCCATGCAGGGCCCCCAGGAGCAGCACCAGACGTGACTTATTTCACAAGAATGCGGCTGTCAGAAGAAAGGTAGACACCTCAGAATTGCTTCTGAAACAAAGAGGACCAGTTTAAGCAGGATGGGCCAAAAGGACAAGTGTTACACTATATTCATTGCTCGGTGGAGTAATTCATGGCAGACCGTAAAGCTGAATCAGAACGGCATGAAATAATGTCGAGGAGCACAGGAGTGATTTCAGTGCCTTCGAAGCAGGAGGCGTTGGTAGTTTGCGGTACTGGCCTCAAGTGCAGCATGCGTCTTATTGGCAGACGATATTTAATGAGACGCTGCGGATTTTCCCGAGGCATTATATAGGATCGGAGATGTGCTTTATCCTATAGTAAAGGTATTTTAAATGACAGGGGAGACAAATACAACCGGTTAATTCGGAAACACTAGCCTTTGGTAACTCACGTGGTTACTTCCCGCCACAGAAGATGTTTCATAGAACCGGATAAATCGGGAAAACGCTTTCATGTTTCGCACTGCTGTTATGGATATGTGCTGAAGTGAAGTACAAGAACCAGTACGATCAACGTTGGTATGAATATTTTAACTGAAGGTTAAATTTAATATTACAATCAAGTTGAACGAGACGCTTCACAACAATTGCCTAGTCTCTTGGGCGGTGGCTTGCGTCACCGACCGCAAATTGCGCAAACAAAATCTGTGAGCTCCAAGAAAAATCACCAGAAAGTGTTTGGGGAGTCAGCACTGCTTCATTCATTTTCTGTAATATGTAGGTTATTGAAGTGAAAGCTACATTACGCTACCTCGGGCACTCTTCGTGGTGTGACCAGTTTTGCCCTTGAGCACTATAGGTCAAAGCACACACCCTCCCGGAAAGGCCCAACATGGTACAGCAGCCCGATGGCGTTGAGAGATATTCGCAGGGGAGAGATAGACGAGGGAACGGTGACGTGCGCGGGATGGGACGGAAGAAGGCGATGATGCCTCGTCCACAGCGATAAACGTTCGCCACGAAGGAAGGTACAGCGGCGAGGCGTAAACAACGGCGCCAGGCGAAAGAGACCAAAAACACAGGTGTTGCGTATACGGCTTCGCGGCCTTCAAATCTTATGCATTAGTGTGAACTGCCTTGATTTATTCGTTGAACAATGCGATAAACGTGAATTTTTTTCATCGGAGGTTCTTTTAACGGTATATGAGAAACTAGTGAGTACGGACTCTGTGTAAATTTACAGGCAGTTGCTAGTGCTAGCATAGTCGCCACTTTTCAGGCCTGTGAAGTGATATTTTCAGAGCTCCATATTAAGCCGATGCGGCAAGTGTGAGAGTCACACGAACACAACTATTGATACGTTGCTTTTTTCGACATAAATTCACACTCCACGACAAAAAGATTCTGAGGCAATCTCTAGTGATATAACAACATGACCATATAATGTGAAATCCGAATTACCAGCGTCCGACCTACTATTCGATGGTGACCATGCAATGCAATAATGCTACGCGTGACACTGATAGATACAATAATAGGTGAAGGCACCAAATATAACTCCTTCTTGCCTTAGTGGTGTTCTTGTTTTCTTGTGGGAATTGCCGGCGTGTCCACTTCCGCCTTTCTTGCCATCGGTGCCACTCCTTGCGCTGCCGCTATTCCATACAGCCTTCTTTCCTAATAGGCCAGAAGAAACAAAGACATCGTTAAGGTGCACTGTAGGTACCAAACGTCGCAAATAAAATACACAGTGACTAATTACAAATGGCGAATGTAGTTTTAGTAGGCGCTAGTAACTCGTGCTTTCTGCCATTCCAAGCGCTGCGATGTTTGGTCTACTTCCCTAACTCCGTGCAGCCCAGTACACACTGTGAGATATGAACTAGGGGCCGCAAAAAAAGCGCTAAAAGCACAGCCCAAAAGGAGTGTCGCCTCCAGGTGCGTCAACGAAGTAGATCTGTGTATATATGCGCGGAGGAACACTAGCGTGGCTGTAACTCTGCTCTCATGCAGTAACGTCACTTCGCCCACTCGCCCTATCGGGTGGCACTCGCAGTAGCTCTCCACTTTCTGCCAGGAGTACATAGAAAAGAATAAAGCACTCGCATGACTAAAACATGAGTGTCAGTCTATTTTGAACATTACGGTTCGCAATGTCCCCCAGCTAGTTACCCATAACTCGTAGCCTACACGCAAGGACGATCATGTAGTTCCGCTTCACCCTGAAACACTAGATTCACCACCAACCCATAAAGCCAACAATGAAGTTCAGGTGAATGGTAATGTCGAGCATAGGATCGGACTCCAAATCATGCTCTGTGCTGTGGCACCACCCAGTACAGGGGTAACGCTCCGCATTGTGCACTGCCACAGTGCACTGCTTATCCCATTTCTAAGTCAAACGATGTGGACAGTACTGCCATACGGGGAATTTGTTTATACGCGGTGTGTATCGGGTACTCCAAGGAATAGTGCTTCAAGGTACTCTGAAGTGCTCCCGCTAGAACGTTTTTCTCCTTCCTTCGCATATGGAAGCATTGTCAAGGCTGTAGTTATGAACAGAACAGGGCGGCACTGCGTGATTTGCTTGTCGAAGCAGAAATATCCGCGTTCGGTTTTTGCTTTGTTTTGCAGCTTTTCAAGACTACTCTCACTATCGAATGCGATTGTTTTGCAATAAAACAGAAGCGGGCAATAGACGCTACATCGCTGTAATAACGTATGCCGATAGCTTAAAAAACGACAACAGTCAGAAGAAAGACAAAAACTTGTGTGTGGTTTTCCATGTTGTCTGGTGGGAGAGAGCCGTAATAGTTAGCTGAGATACATTGTGAGCCATTGTCCAAGGCCTTAATGTTTTTGTTGACTATATTCTGAAAGCGTGTAAGAGTTCGAAAAAAAAAGGAAAGATGTTGCCCAGCCCTTTTACAATGAACCATGGGATTTCGTTGGAGGGAAGATATGCCACCGTTCTTTCGATGCAAGCACGATTAAGCATCCCATCCTAAATCAGTTAGGTCTATCTTGAAAAAGGGCTGCTCGGTGTGAGTAAGCTAAAATTCCAGAGAGAGGTTCCGAAGGTACGCATTGGCATAATGCGTGTTTGCTCGACGCCTTTAGACGGCGAACAAGGACGTCCACCATGTTTGAATTGATATGTGCTATGCCGCGGAAAAGCTCACCCATGTAAGAATCCTCACAGTGCAGCATAGACGTAGACGAACAGGGGAACGCAAAGCAAGTGCTGACCTACAACCGACGTAATTTTGTAATTAGGTACAGCATTCTGAATTATCAATGCGTTTCGTGGCCACGAAATCACTACATACCGCTTCAAGTGAAAACGCTAAGTAGGTCACACATTTACTTATATGCGAAGCCCTTCGTGGCTTCAAAGCACTAACCAAATTCACAATGAATTTGATTGTTGGACAATAACAGAGGTTGCGCACTTGATAAAGATTGTCAGACAACTGGCCCGCCAGTGTTCCCGCGAGCTAGATTATCCGTGGCAGCAGCTTTGCTCTCCGGAAAAGACAACACATTATATGCTGCGGAGAAGATAACATTGTATTGGCCTTCAGTTGGTACAAAATGATGATTTTAAGACACCCAAATTTTAGCCTGACAATTTCCTAAGAAAACTTTGCTACACGCGTCACGCAGTTTTTGCCATTTAACAAAAACTCCAGTTTTTTCGGTTCTACAAAATTTCCTATTCTACAAAATATTAAGCTTTCTCTGTCCACTTCGCTAAAGCTGCTTGAAAATCTACGGGTCTAAATTACTTTTATTCAATCCCACGTAAGCATGCGTTTATTCGTTTTTGTGTAATCAAACACATTCATTGTACGACAAAATACCGCTACCAGGAATAGGAAATCACACGGAACGGCGGGAGAGCAAGAGGCCAAGTAAAATTTCACGCGGTGTGGTGATCGCGAGCACAACGCCACAATAATTGCTGCAAATTAAAAGAACTGCCCTCAGAGAGCGCAGGAACTGGGGTTCGAACCGGAACTGGAAGAGAACCGAAAACTAGAACCAAACCCGTATGTTGGCCCGGCACCAGAAACGAACCGAACCCGTATTTGTTCCGCCATCTTGGCACTGCACCACAACCGGAACGAATCGAAGGAACCATTGCGAACCGGTTAGGAATGGTTAGACTAAGCGGGAAAACATCGAGTCGGTCGGACCAACTTCAATACTTTGGGGGTAGTTGGCATTTGAAAATTTTGCGGGGCTCTGTTTTCAACCAATCCGAAACTTAGCTGCACCAAAAAAGCCGGAAAGTTTCCCTGGATGACAACATAAATTACATAAAATTTCTTTTGTGCACGCATTGCCTTGTATGTTGTTTCTACCGCAAGATTGACACATTGCACTGAAGTTTCCTAATTCATGTTTTGCAACCACCGAAGAGTTTTCGAAACAAATATTTATATAAGGTAAAATAGGGAAACAAGTAAAATGAAAGAAAAAAAGCGACGAACTGTTTGATGCGAAGGAAAGCCCATAGCGTTCATCAATACCTTATCTCTCTTCGTGCTAGCGTTCTGCAGCCTTGAAATACCGTCTACCACTACCGCTCCTTGTGAACTCCCTAAGCTACTGCATTTACTAGAATCCAACTGCTGTCACCTGTCGCTGAAGTATCATCTGCTAGTTGCTATCACTGCGGTGTTTATGGTCAATTAGTCATTATACCCATTCCTTCGTTAATTTAGGCCGCCTGCTAAGCAGCCAAAAGGTGGGGACAATGAAGTTACTCTAAACGCCGGACAGTTTTCAACTTGCGAAACGCAAGAATACCCGGAATTCGAGAATTCAGCACACTTTCAAAATTCCCAGGTGGTCATGGTTTTTCAGGAGCCCTCCACAACGCCGTGCCTCATATTCTGTATCGTTTTGGCATGTTCAACACTATAATCAGATCTTCTCGGCATTTAACACAGCTAATGCCCCGGTGTTAAAGATGCAACCCCTTTGAAAATACACCTAGAGGAACAGCGTAGCAGATCAAGCCATTTTCTTTTCAATGCAAGAGCATTACTTCCCTCATTGAGCGAAAACAGGTGTGTGTGTGTGCGTGCGCGCGCGCGTGTGTGTGTGTGCGTGTTGTAGTGCCAGAGCGCACAGCCCAAATTCACTGCAAGGGGCGACGCGCGGACTTTGGGACCGATTCGCTCCTCGACAAAACCGCCCGAGGTAGACTTGTCCAAACTAACAGGCGCCGCAGAGGCGCCTTTGTTTTTCCCTTCTCAACCGTTGGGCTTCATCGTGCCTCGAACGAACGTCCCGCGGCAGACGCGCAGCGGCATACCTGGCCACGGTGCCACTGTGTTACCTTCCATTTCCCCGTCGTGGGGGCTCGGCTGACGCGACCTCCTCCCCTCCACTCGTCGGATTCAAACTTCGGGCCACAAGAGCCCTGCTTACCGCAATTCAAGCCACTCGCGGCTGCAACGGACCTCGGGGGTATAAAAGAGCCCGGAAGCATCCGTGAGTGCGCCACATTCCCGAGGCACCGAATGAAGACGTGCTGTGCCTTTGTGCGAGCCATGTAACGCTTTGGTTACCCTTATTTCGATATAAGGGTCAATACTCGATATAAATTTGGCTTCAACTCTTCGTCGGGTGGAGAAGTTCCTCGCACTGGAATGCGCCGCGTCGACAGTGGACGGAGCAAGGTAACGTAGCACCACAGGGAACTGCCCAAGCGCGGCCATCCTTCCCCGTCATGGAGATCCGAAATTTGAGGAAATGGACCTTATCTTGCTGGGTTGCATAAGTAAACCTTTTTAAAAACGAGTTGTTAGCACCGGACAAACGAAATTTTATATACTGAAATAAAATACGACATTTGAATCAATAGGGAGCGATTTTCACACGGTCACACTCCCTAATTCTTCTGCGGCCACACAATTTCAAAACGTTGACACAACTGCGCCGTGATGGTATTTGTCATCCCTCCAAGCCCCAAAACACCCGTTAAGGAGTTCGCTTTTAATTTAGCTTACAAGTTTTACTTCACGCACGGAACGTGCGCCATCAGGGTTGTCGTGCCGACAGTTGACTTACGGTGTTGTGGGAAGGGTTGCACGCATGGGAACCTCTGTAGGAGTGCACCTCGCTAAAGCCTTACGTGGCTCAATTGGTGAAAACCTCGCTGTCTCCGTATAGACGCAACGCCACAAACGGGGGCGCGAAATTTAAGTTGGCTGTGAACGAGGGCATGCATTGGCTCCAAAAGCGGGCATGTGTGAGCCTGCTAGTATGCATTGGCCTGACGTCTCTATTGTCTTTGAACGCGAGTATGAGTTGGTCTGACGTCCTCCCTGGCTGGCATGCTCGATGTGGCTAAACAAAAAGGACTGATGATGTATTATAAGTCTTCCTTTGGGAAGGGGTTGTACGTCCCTAACAAAAGTTGTGAAAATGTCGAAGTGTAACCTCGGAAGACCTGGCAAAGAAGGGCTTGCCGTGGGTATAGCAGCGCCCAACTTTATTTGTAACGTGTACGGCTTCACTCCAACGTCTTTGACCAGTACCCGCAACTTCACGTACAATGAGTTTGCCATTGCTTGGTATGTTGTAAAGTTGAACGGCAAATTTGTAGGACGTTAATCCTAAACATAGGTCTAACAAGAGCGATTGGAAAAATATTTTGTTTGTAACAACGGGCAGAAGAAGGAAAAAAGGCAAGGGAATAAATGTTAACTAAAAAAAGTTTCAGAGACATCATTTCTTACACCATAGACTTTAAGGCGCGAGAGCAATACTTCGACTGCCACGGAGCATGTTCTTACGCAGCTGCAGCATTTCTATAGCAACCAGTGTTTTTAATCACCGTGTCCAAGGAGAAACAAAGGCTCTCTGCGCTTCTGTGGCTTAAAATGTGAGCGCAAAAAGTTGCAGATACAAGACCCGCCGCGGTGGCTCACTGGCCAAAGCGTTGTGCTGCTGAACCTAGGGACACAGTTGGGATTCCCGGTGGCAGCGGCCGCGTTTCTGATGGAGGCGGAAAGCAAAAACGCCGTACGTGTATACGAGATTTCGGCACACGCTAAACATCACCAGGTGGCCAAAATTAATCCTCAGCTCTCTACTACAGAGCGCCTCATTGCCTGCGTTGCGTCAGCACGTAAACTCTACAATCAATCAATCTGTTGCATATACGAGGTGTTGGTCACTTTCAGCGAGGAGGAGACAGTGCCAGTGTATCAAAATATCAAAATATGTGTGCTCTGATGTCTAGGCCAGGCTGAACCATTTTTTTTTCAAAGACAGAGAGATAGAAAGACAGTGAGAGAGAAGATCTTTGTTCAGGAAGAAATGTATGGGTTTAGGAAAATGGGATAAAAAGATGGCAGGCAGCTCAATGTTAGAGTTTGAGTCTACGGCCCCAGCTCCTTCCTTTACCCTCTCAATAAGGGCAAGGTGATGTTTAGGTAACAAGCTGATTAAATCTGCCACCTTTGTCTCCAAGAAGTGCGATATGTTATGTCTCAGTTGTTTTCTCCTGTCGCATTAAAAGTCAAAATATACTCAGTTAGCAGTGCCGCATGTTTCAGGACATCATACACGTACCAACGCTTAAAGCAATCAGCACAAAACTTCGCGAAAGAAACTTTAGTGACATAAGTCAGTGGCACAACTCAGAGCAGTGATACCAGCGCGTTCTCACACCACATCGTTGCCACAATATTTTCATACACCACAAAGATCTGAAAGCACGCCATCCCCCGAAACATCGCCCACCCCATTTAGGTGTGATATAGCCATGTTACTAAAAGAGCCTACACACAGCTCACCACCTAAAATTACCCAAGCTTCGACGCTTTCGGGAACAAAAGAGACACAACCTGTCCAGCTTGACTGCCAAAAGGATGAGGCTGGGAAAGTAGATGGGAAGAATAAAAGAGCGGGGAGATACTGTCTTGACATCGTTTAGGCGGAGCCACATTTCGACAAAGCCTCTATGGTTTCTGAAGACGCGAGTTCAACCAGTGCCTGACCCGCTGCAAGCACGGAACCAGCGAGAGGACCCGAACCTCCCGAGAACAACGTGGGCGAAGCGCTGCTGTTCGTGTTCGCCTCTGACAGCTATGCATTCACCGATGTGTTAGCGACGATGAGTGAACAAAAAAAACAGGAATCACGTATTCATGCGTCGATGCGGCCACTGTTTGTACTTTCCTCTTTCCGCTTTTGACCAGAAAGTTCGCCCATCAAGCAGTTTTTATTGATACCTCCGCAATTTCGGCTGGTGGTACGTGTAGCCACTTTTTTGTAGGTTTTTGCCCCTGACCCTAAAGTTCTCGCAATCCGTATTTTTTTCTTGATATCTGCACTGTTTGGTGGCGTTCAGTCGAAACTTTATAGCCTGCCTTTCTGTGCACGGGCTATCAGCAACTTGCTACCATCACTTGATTTTCGCGACGTATGCCCATGCGTATTCTTGCAGTTCTCAACGCGATTGATAATGGCAGCACTACGTTGCTTTCGTAACCCGATACAGTCACCGAGAAGTAATATCCACCTTGAGGAATTACAGGAATGGAATTATGCCTCCCAGCCATTCCAAGAGTTGGAATGGGAAAAAAGTATGTCCATCCGCGAAATTGAAAAGAAGGAAAATGCGGAAAATTTAGTTCCTGGAATTGAATTATACTACAATTCGGCTGCCCATTCCGCAAAACTGGTGTGTGCGTGTGTTTGTGTGCGTGCGTGTGTGTATGTGCGTGCGATTGTGCGGGTGTGTGTGCATGTACATGTGCAAAGGCGTTTGTGCGGTCGTGAGTGAATGTGTGCGTCTGTGGGAGCGAGTTTGATGGTATAAAGATGGCGGTCGGGCAGGCTCTGTGCTGTACAGAGAAGATGCCTTCCAGCCAAAGAGTCTGGGCAAGAATGCAGTATTTGGAGACGAGGTCGGGCGCATCACTGGTTGGCGATGGGAGTGGAACACAATACGGCACCGCAGCGGCTACGTAGAGCCATTGTTGCTGTTTTCCTCAAGAAAGCAACTCGAGTCTATAAAACGGCGTGTTTATTAAGCAAGAATAAAATAAAATGTCATTGCAATAATGAACTAAAACAAATTATAAAATGAAAACTTGCGGTCATACGACGTAATGCTTTAACATGCAGTACATTCGAACATGAACTGGTTCTAACCGGTTCGAAAAGGAGCAGAGTGGTGCTCCAGAACTGAACCCCGAACCGAACCAAAAAGAACGGCGGTACGACACCCTGGCCGGAACGTAATTGAGAAAGGCGGCATATCAAGTGTTTTCCCTCCTCTCTCAATTCCAATCTTTTATTTGGGCAACACACCCTCCCGCGTCTATGAACATGTATTGTGTGTCAGTATGGAGATACAGATATGGAGCAGCCAAAACATCTTTCGAACGATGCACTCAAGAATGGAGGTAAATATGTAAGCTACGGAGTATTACAGTTCTGGTGAGGCTGGGAAGCTTAGCTTGTGGTGACCGAAACTTTTATACAAAGTGCAAAAATAAACATAGAACCAGAGAACATTCAAAACAATTTAAGGGGGGCTAACTTCAAAGTTTACTTTGAGAGCACGCAGGTATCACGAATGGTTTCTTTTCTGTCGTCAACTGCAGGCTCTTCAAAACCAAGTTTGATAAGTTTGTTATTTTGAAGGGCGTGCATACCGGCACGCTCTTCAAAATAATTTTAGCGCCCGTCTAGTTTTAAAGCGCAAATTTAGTTTCCTCCCTGATGCCGTTATACGCCAACACGCTCTACAGAAAAGCTAACTTTTTTGACGATGACTATGAATGATCGCTTGTGAAGTGAAAGAAAAACAAAACGCGCAGGCTATTGTCATACAGCGACGTTACAGGTCATTGCCGTTTAGGGCGGGGCCGCTTCCCACCAGCGCATCCATCCCTCAGTAAATGGCAGTCGGCGGTCTGGTGACTCCTGCAGACCCACTCGTATCCAAACCCACTTGTGTATAGCTACTGTTACCCAGGGCGCTACTCCCCTGAGTGTCATGGATGTCAGCAACGAGCGGACCTGGCGCACATGTTATGGCAATGTCGGCAGGTCGGCAGGCGATCACAAATGGCCGCCCAATCACTAACAGTGAGCAGTGGGAGACGCTGCTTCTCAGCTCCAGCCCGGAAGATCAACGCTGGGCCGTACAGCTGGCTAAGCACGCTGCCAGAGCCCAAGGGCTCACGGCCGACGACTAAGCAAGACAGCTGATAAACTGAATAAAGTTTACTCTATCTCTCTCTCCGTGGCCGTAATGGAACCTGAATCCCTTGCGTTATGAATCCGACATCGACCCGAATGCTTCATTTGGGCATTGTGTATGTTAACGACCAGCACCAGGTACTAATTCGCGCCACACAGCCCAACGTAAAAAGTTAGGCCTAGCGAGTGGAGATCCGAGAGTTGCTGCAAATCCGAGAGCTAGCGAGAGTTGCTGGTATTCTAGAAAAGTGGCGCGTACTTGCCCAGTAGCACAAACTCGTCGTAGGCGGTTTGCCAACCAAAGAATCAATAACGAGAAAGCTTCTCGTTCAACCATCGCTGTTCTCAGACAGAGCAGTGCATGATTTGATCTTGTCCCGTGTCCATTTTTGCACAACATCCAGTACCCCGTTCGGGCGTGTGGACTTTATAACAGGATTAACAATGTGGCTTATAACGCCTTATAGACAATCGTGGGGTTGAATTTGCAATAGGTGTATGAATTGGCGCCTAAATTCTACCCAACGCAAACTGCGGTCAACCACAGAGAACGACGTACTTACGGTGAAGTAGGAAACGTTTTCCGGAACACTCACAGAAAAGGATTAAAAGCAAGCCGAACGCTCCGCGCTTGGCTGCTGGCTTCTACCCAATTCGTGTCAACTCTTTTCTTCGTTGAATTTTTTGCAGGGGTCTTGAAGACAAAATAAAAGTGTGGGTCAGTAAAAACGCTGTTTTTGTTATTATAGCAATTATGTTAATTGAATGATTTAATGCTAATTAGTAATCGGAATGTTAAGGAACACATGGGAAGCAGTGGGGCACCAACCCTTTTTCGGCAATTTCTCTATGACGCCACAGAATCTTGTTTGCGCGATTCGGGATGCCGACCTAAGCCTTTGTAAAAAAGACGTGACTGGGCTAGTAAAGTGGGTACTGCATTTTCATCTATTAGAGTCAAGTGAGTGGTAACGCGCAGTTAACACGCCGGAAACTGTTCTTAGTGCTATCCCCCAAAACGTCACTACTGCTCATATTACGACACTGTAGCGGGACATGTGAAAGTGTGAAGTTTTCACGCGTATTTTGTGTCAAAGAATGCCCGTCGCGGCTGGAATGGGGCTGCGCGATTTAGAAAGGTCTAGTTCTTGCTACATGAACAAAGCTGTATTCTGTTTTTATGACCCCTTCAAAGTCATAGGCCAACCAAAACCAGCGTTACAAATGCTTGCCGCCAGCAGTGTATCTTTTGCAGTGGTATACCAGAATTTGCTTCATCAGTAAAGAGAGAAAAAAGTGGGGGAAATACGGAAGGAACTGGGATGAAAAACGGATTGCGATGTCGTAGTGCTGTTTCGTGTTGTTCGATTCCTACTGTCATTGCCCCTGTTTTCATAGGTTTTAGAGTTTTCACAGGCATAGTGTAATAACTACTTTGTTCACAGATGGGGATATTCGACCTGCCAAAATTGCTCACCAAAGAGTCTGAGACAGCTTTCCTTGTCCTTGGAGGCGTAGAGTTCTTTGGCTATGCTCAGAACCATTCCAAGGGTCTTGACACGACCAAACGATTCACTGGTCAGCTGGAACTTCGGGCACGTGTACAGTCCCACGTCGTACGTGACGTCATATGCGGCGATTCCGAAACGCACTTGAGGAAAGGATGTTACTGCTCTGCACAGCTAGATTGAGCCGTGAGAAAAAAGAGGAAACACATCTTTGAAATGACTAGACACACTACTGTCCCCAATAATGCTACAGAGGAAAGGGGCAGGTCGAAAATTAAAAAAAAAATAAGAAAATAAAAAGATATGGAAAAAAGAAAAGACAAGTTTAAAGAGAAAGAAGGTAGAGGTTTAGTGATAATGATTCACAAAAATTAGTGGGACAAATTGGCCGTGTATCTGCTTGCTGCAGTGAAATTGTCGAAAGACGATGGTGGCCTGCCGCCTTTTCCGTGCAACTGCTTCTCCAGGCTCTGCTCCCACCCCTCACGCTCGCCCCCGTATACGAGTTTCCTAGTCCCCATACCATGTTACATATTGCTCCATCTAGGGCAGGTTTGAATATATATGGAAGCGCTTGTGGCACTCAATTTATTCACTCAGGAACGTTTGGTGTCGTAGTGTAGTGGTTCCGCTCCTGAGTAAGAAATATCCAAACCCTACGTCGAATCCCGGTAGTGGTGTTTTTATATTCATTTTTAGTGGTTTGACATAATGGAATAATTTTGTACATATAATAACTTCTGACACTTTCTCCTTGAAGGGAATTTCGGGTAACTGCACTACGTTTAGATAAGTTTTAACTAGTGTTTTTTTGTTTTGTTGTTTTGTCTCTTTTAGGTAGGTTTGGGATTTCTTGTTGAATATTTAGAAATTCCGGGGTTGTTTCCCTGTTTGGTGGGTTTCCGTTCATGTTTTGTCGGAAATGTTGCTGATTTTGTCTGCTTTTTCGATTGGTTCCCTTTCTCCATTTAGCTAGCAAAGAAGAGGCTAGGGTAGATGCGGTCAACATTTAGCTACTTTGTTTTTACAATTGTGTTATTTCATTAATTTCGGGCCAGCTTTGGCTGTAATCGTCCGGGTAGTTTTGCGTGCCTTAGGTGTGTTTATGCTGTGATGTAACCCACATAGGAAGATCTGATGACGGCTGGCTTTGCTGACTAGGAAACGAACATACGCCACTCGCCCTATTTCATCTCTCTCCTCTTCTGATAACTTGAATGAAGGTTTGTTCTGTGCAATTCAATTTTCCTCCCTTCGCACTCCTTGCGCGCCAATCGTTGGGTTTCTTGAGTTACCTTCAATGGAACGAGCGTGCTAGCTCTGTACTGTAACTTCTTGCTTTTATCTTGCGTGAGATCGAACCTTTGAGCACCATTTTTAGCCATTGAACCAAAGGAAAAGGGGGTGGGAAGCCTCCATAGTCTAGGAGGCCTCGTGACCGCGCTGACTCGAGGGAGGAAGAGAGAAACTTTATTTACACCGCTGGCCTAGGGGGCCGCCATTGTGGACCCAAAGGAGGAGCCCGGGAGGGAGAGAGAATGAGAGAAAGAGAGAGAAATAATTTTATTCGTCGAACAAAGCCTTTATGCCAGGCCCTGCTGCGGAGCTGGATCCTCGCGGGTCGGCTAAGTCTCCCACTTTTCCTGAGAAAAGGAGAAAGGGAGTAGCGCGAGTATGAGCAGGAGAGCACATTATGGGAAGTAGTGAGATGGGTTTTGCAATTCTGGCAGTGGGAGGGTAGGCGGCGTGGCCGATGTTATGCACGACGGCGTGATTGAAGAAGGCACCAGTTTGTACTCGGTGGTAGCTCGTATGGTTCGTAGTTGGTGAGCGTGTGATGATGCGGAGGTTATATTTTTCGTGTGTGGGCGTTGTAAGAGAGAAGGGAGCAAGAAGTGGTGTTCAGGACCGAGAGTTAGTCAGGTGGGGGTAACTGTAGCGTGCTCATCTCCCATTTGTCGAATGGATATTTCCGGGAGTGAAGGCATCGGGCGGCAGCTGTTAGTTTTTTCACTTGCTGCATTTAAATCAACCACACTGTGTATCCTTAAATTAAAGAAAGCGGGAACTTACTGTTAGTTATAATATTGTTTCGAAATTGTGCCTGAGGTTTTGTTACCGCTGCGAAACGGGGAATGTATGACTTTTTGGAAAGGTCCGGCCTATATGTACTTCTTTATGGGAATTGTTGCAACGTTTTCCTGAAGAAAGGATAGAGAAAACTACGGACGGACGGACGGGTGGCCTGGCGGATGGACGAATGGGCGGGCGAGCAGGTCGGAGGGCGGGCACACAGACATGCAGACAGAGAGGCAGGTTAAAATTTTTGCGTTGCAGTATCCCAATAAAGACTATCTTGTTTACAATATTATGAAGTTTATTATCGCAATACCATTCTGCCTGTTCTACACATCTTAAACCTCTGGCTGTGTTCTAGTGGCCCAAAAGTCTAAATTACCCACATCTTTTCTAAACGGACAAGAAGCCTGTAAAAAATAACACCAGTGAAAATGAACCAGTGCAAAATTGTGGTTCTCGCCAGTTATACACAAGAATAAGTATCCAAAGCGACGGATGATGATGATGGTGGTTGGTGCCTAATGGCGCAAGGCCAACCAGGGCAAAGAGCGCCAGAGAAGAAGTTACTTTTGATGAGACCGCAAATACTAAAACATGTGACTAAAAGTAAGAGTGACGCAACACAAAAGACAATGGAGATGGCTAGTGTATAGTGCCAGGATGATTACACGTGATGTTACAAGAGCTGCAGAAAGTATACCTCAGCTAAAAACTTAAAAACACGTTGACTTGAAAACATTGTTCCTTCGGCTAAAGAAAATGGTCGGTGCAGTGGTATGCGTCATCTTTATATTTCAGGGAAATGTTTGGGTCGTGTTGTGCAATGTGCCTTGCATGTGATTAGTATATGGACTACAGATAGGTCCCTACCACACCTGCTACACATGGGTCGCGAAGATCCAGTGAGCAGGTGGGAGTGCGTTACATGTGGCCTATCCGCAGCCTAGCCAGAGCAACTTCAGTGTATTTTTTTGTGTGAGCCAGTCATAGAGCGTCCCAGTTGTGGTTTTAATACATGTAGTTTGTTATCTCTTTGTTGACTCCAGTGCAATTGCCATGTGTTACGAAGCTGTCGTCTGATTTGTGTCTTTAGGTCGGTGTAAGGTACTGTTGTTATGTAAACTGAGGTCATGAGAGCAGCAGCACCAGCCATTTGGTCAGCGGTCTCATTGCCAGGGATCCCAGAGTGACCTGGTACCCAGCATACAGTTATTTGAAGAATTTGAGACATACGCGGTCATTATAACCTTTAAAAGAACATTGATTACATAGTTTTTAGACGACCTTCCTGATGACAGTGCCTGCACAACGCTTAGAGAATCTTTGTACACGATGGACTTGGGAGTGTTATGTTTGATGATGTGATTTGAAACAAGCAAACTGCCATACGCCTCTACCGTGTAAATACTGCTGTGAAACTTCATTGTTTTAGTAACGCTAAAATTTGGTCCGTGCGGTGCACAAGAAACAGTAGCAGTTTTCCACGCGTTGCTGAAGAATTCTGCGCACTTGTAGTCGTCCTGCAGGAACAGGAATTGCTGCAGAATCGCACTGCTGGGTACGGTATTTTTTTCTACAAGTGTGAATGACAGGTCGCATGATACAGGACGTAGATGCCATGGTGGAATGAAATTATGAATGGGTGTCTTGTGCGTGTCTGAAAGGGCGACATTGAGTGCAAAAGCCTCCTCCCTAACTCTGAGAGAGAACGGTAAGGAAATAGATGGCCTGTTTAAAACGAGTTGTAAATTTGATGTATCTTTCATGATAGGATTAAAAGGATGGTTTGTGAGAGACACGATCTTAGAAGCATACAGCAGGTCAACATACTCCCGCTGATGCCCTAGGCACAATTTGTCGCACTCGACATAAAAACTTTCGACTGGCCTAGTGCGGAATGCGCCGCATGATAGGCGAAGGCCAAGATGCAGCACTGGGTCGAGCATTTTCAGTGCTGTTTTTGTAGCCGACCCATACACGACACTGCTGTAGTCGAGCCGAGGCCATACCAAGGCTGTGTAAAGGCGCAGGAGGAGTTGTTTGTCGGCCCCATAAGATCAATGTGAGAGGACCTTAAAAATATTCATTGTTTTTAAGCATTTGCGTTTAACCTGTTGGATATGCGGGATGACTGTAAGGTTTTCGTAGAACAAAATACCTCAAAACTTGTGCTTCTTGTTCACAGGAATCGGCACATTCGCAAGAGCGATGTCTGTGTCCAGGTGTTCCCGACGCCTGCTGGAGAACAGAACACAAGAGCCCTTTGCGGGGGATTAGGATTAAAACCATTCTTGTCCGCCCAGCCGGCAAGTTTCTTTACGCCGAGCTCGACTTGACGTTTGCAGATGGACAGGTTACACGATTTAAAAGATATGTGCACTTCATTTACATACATGGAATAAGAGATTGTAGGTGGCAATGCCTTTACAACAGGGTTAATTTTTACTATAAAGCGAGTGCAGCTCAACACTCCACCTTGCGGAACGCCATTTTCTTGCACATGAACCTTTGACAGTGCACAACCAACTCTGACGCGAAATGTTCTCTAACAAACAAAGGATGTTCAACATGTTGCCCGCAACACCGATTGACTTCAGGTCACTAAAGATGCTGTACTGTCAAGCGGTGTCATAGGCCTTCTCATTGTTAAACAACACCATAAGGCAAAGTGTTTATGCACGAAGACATTCTTTATAAATGATTGAAGAGCGACAAGTTGGTCGTTCGTAGATCGCCCCACCCTGAAGCCTGCATTGCAGCTCTCGGGAAGGCCGTTGTACTCCAAGAAGTACCCGAGTCTTCTGTTGTTCATCTTCTTAAGAAGCTTGCACAGGCAATGGCAATGGCGATGGGCCGATAGCTAGCAGGAGAGTAAGGGTCCTTCCCTTCTTTCAAGAATGCTACAACTATGGCCTGCCTCCAAGGTTTTGGAATGTGCCCCGAAAGAAATATCTTGGAGTGTATCAAGAGTGTCTGCGTGTAAGTGCTGTATTATTGTATACGTGATGTCTGCTCCTGGAGCTGAGGGTTTACAGGTACTCAGAGCACCCCTCAGCTTATCAAGCAAAAACTCGGAGTTATAGGATGTGGTGGATCTGTCGCTGTCATGAAAAGGCTTCTTTTTGGCTGAGACTTTGTGTTTCATAAAACTGTTTGTGTAGTGTGCTCAACTAGACACGTGTTGGAAGTGTTGTGCGAGTGCGTCCGCCTGGTCGTCGAATGTGTCCCCTGTTGTGCTGATCAGAGGCAGGCTGTGTGTTGGTTGTCTCTTGTGTTTGCGTATTCGTGTCCATACTTTTCGTGTGTCGGTGTAGGAGTTTATTGATGTTATCAATGAGCGCCCACTCTCTCGTTTTGCCTCACGGCGCACACGTTTTCCAATCGCCTGTGCCCTTTTGAACAATAAAAGGTTTCCGACGTGGGGTACCGAGGGAAAATACCAGAATACCCCACGTCTTGTTCGGGGCCGCTCGCGCCCGCCTACATCCGTCATTTCACCACGGCCTTCAATGGTTGCGCGGGGCACCAGAGGAGTGGGGAATGGACTTTTCGGCAGCGTCGAGGATGTGCGCCTTGAGGAGTTGGGTAGCTTCAACGTGCAGGTGTCCTATGGATGTGTGGTGTAGTTTGGAGGTAACTGTAAATGTATTCCAGTTAGCTCTTGTTTGATTGAACCTGTTTTGGGAAGATAGATTGCATGGGCCTTTACCTGTATATGTTAGCAGAGCGGGGAAGCAGTCACTACCATATGGGTAGTGACTGCCCACGGCCCACTCAAGACATAGAAAAAGAATTGCAGAACCAATCGCCAAGTAAAAGATATGAGTATGTATTGTGTCCATAGTTATGGTATGTTGGCTGTTCTTTTTCATTAGGCATGCTCCCCAAAATGTTAGGAACGTTTCCATCAGGTGCCCTCGGGGATTCGTGCAAGAAGAGCCCCAAAGACAATTGTGCGCATTCACTTCACCTATTAAAATGAAAGGTTCGGGTAATTGATCTACCAGACCCCCGAAATCGGAGCTCGAGAGCTAAAGGTCAGGGGGGATATAAAGAGAGCATAGTGTTGTAAGCCTATTAAAGATTATGGTTCGAATGGCCATAGCCTACAGGACACTCTGTAGTTGGATAGTGTGGCACGCCAAAGATTTTCGGGCAATGATGGCGAGACCACCTGAGAATGTGCCACCACCATCTGTGCCTTTCCTAACTACCATGTAACTATTCAAGAAATGTGTGTTCTTAAAGTTTAGTTGTGTTTCTTGAAGATAAATTGCACTTGGCTGATCGGAGTGCAGTATCTCGTACACATCGTCAAGGTTTTTAAGAAGGCCTCTGCAGTTCCATTGAAATATGATTTCTCTTTCCATTTTTTTAAATTTAGAGCTAATGGAGTGTGTAGGGTTATGTGTCATCTTTTGGGGCTGTGACTGTCGTCTTTTTTGGCTTGTCGGGAGGCTTTGGCGTCGGGACGCGTTCCTTGCGGTGCACCGCAGACAAGAATGGTCCGACGTCCATTTCATCCTCTGATGTCCTAGGAGTACCTGAGAGATCAGGCTCATTGGATCGCGGACCCTTTGGGGCGCGTTTTTCCGTGCCCGAAACCGGCGAGAGTTTCAGGAACTCCTCGTATGGCGCACGCGGTGCGGTGGGGGTGGGAGGTGTCGCTGGCTCCCCCGTCTTCATCTCCTTGGGGCCCTCACGTGTGGTTTGGGACGGTGCAGCGGAAGTGAAGGATGCAGCATCACTCCCACCAGACGCGGTTGTCTCCACAACCGGTGCTGGCTCTGCAAACGGTATAGAGATGGGATGTGCTACCAGAGGCAGCCCACGGTGGGGCGGGATGGGACAAAGTCTGACTCGCAGTGCTGTGTCCCCGCCGAAGCCAGAAGCCGCTCCGCCCCCCGGCGAACTGCGTCGGCGTACCTCGCAAGAGGGAAAAAAGAGGCGAACCTCTTCCGTGCCTCTGGGAAGATAATGCTTTCAATGACCTTGTTGTTTATGATTTTCGTTTTTAAAACTTTTTTCATTTCCTGGAGTAGGCTGCGTGTGGACCCTGGCATTTTACTGAAAAAAATTGTTGCACGTTACAATTGTCGGACGGGTGGTCGTGCTGGGCGCGTTTTGCATAGGTAAGTCGGCCTCGACAGGTGTTTCTGCCGTGCCCGAACCGTTGGCACTTGAAACAGCGCGGCGGGTTCGGGATGTTAGTCCAGACTGGACATCGCACAAAGCCTCCATTGATGTATTCTGGAAGGCTCGACCTGTCAAAAGTTAAGATGAGGTGCTTTGTGGGTATTTATTTGTCGTCTCTACGTATGTTTATGCTCCTGAACCCTGTTACGCCCTGACCTCGAAGGCCTTCCAGCAGCTCGGCTGCAGTTTCGTTCAGTAGATCGGGATCGGAGATCACGCCCTGGGAGCTGTTTAGCTGCAGTGGGGTGTGACCCTGATGTCAAGATCAGTGATTCGGGTCTGGCTCAAGAGTTTTCTGCCTGCTGCTGCGGGGTGACTTCCACCAGCAATTGCCCAGTTCGTTGTTTGTCTTTGTACGCCTCACCAATTATACTTCCCAGGAAATTCAATAGCAAGAAGATGGACAATGAAGCGACAGATTTTGCTGTGTCCGTTGAGTCAATTACAATAAAACGAGAATAGTTGTTTACGGTTGTTGGAAAGACAGTTGTTGAAAGAGGTGGAAATAAAACTTTGCTGCGGCCACTTTTCGGGGTCCGATAACGTTTGGGTTGGGGTTTAGATAATATCATATAGCATAGTATAGAAGCAGGGGACGGGGGTACTTTTTTCGTCAGCCTTCCCCTGATAGCTGAAGACGTCCCGGAGCTCCCTGCCTGGTAAAAAGACAAGGAGTCCATCCGTCGGAGTTTGACCTGGGCTCCAACGGTCACCGTTCGTGGTTTCTGCCCTCCACCATTCAACACATCGCCATAGTTGGTTCAAGATTATGTTTGGGGGTTCGGGGTCCACGGCATCGCCAATACCGTCACAAATATTGCTCAAGGTGCCCCGTGCGGGTTAAGCGAGAGATGTCCGTCATTATAGAACAATGTGCGCTTAATCTACCCTTTAAATGGAATCGGTTACAGAGGGATATAATGTGTAAAAAGTTGCTCTCAATGCCACATGAACTCTAGGAAAAGGTGGTAATGGTAACAATTTTCCACATCGGCAAAATACGGGAGCAGGCTGCTACGTTTATACGTTGTAGACGTACCTGCCCATGGAGGTACTGGCTATAACTGGATGTAGTGGAATCGGTTATGGCGCAGTTACGTCATCAGATATGTATGCTGGGAAAATTTTCCTTGCAGTGGTGTGTGTGTCGCTGTCTATTACCGATATTCCTTGTTACAAAATCCGAATTATCTGCCACTTACCCGAATGACCAAGTGGCAACCGCATCTCCTTCATACTGAACGTTTTATCGTTGCAATCACATCGACCTCCCCACTGAAACTATAGTGGTAGTGTGGGTGTACTTCGAAGTGCAGCTGATGTTCTCAACATGTAATTACGAAAGACAAGTTTGGGATAGCCAACTGTTTTATTATCACGAACATACTACGACATCAATGGCACTGTTTCTGACGTTGAAGCCTCAGCTTGCCACTTATGCATCAGTGTTAACGGAATGTACTTGAATTGATACTTGCATACACGGTATTATTTCTACCAACAAAAGGCTATGTCCAAATCGAAGCACCTTTTGTACGTTACAACATAGAGCCTGTTACATATTTTCAATACAGAATACACTGTGAAAAGGATATGCGCTCGTGCCCCTTACCATTTTAAACATCGTTCAACTCTTATCAAGCGACCAGACATAAAGTGTCGTAAATATTAGAATTAACTGTTCAACTCTGGGTACTAGATTTAATC
This sequence comes from Haemaphysalis longicornis, assembly GCF_048455015.1. NCBI lineage: Eukaryota > Metazoa > Arthropoda > Arachnida > Ixodida > Ixodidae > Haemaphysalis > Haemaphysalis longicornis. The sequence goes on from NW_027526385.1 coordinate 61,273,527, forward strand.
GGCTTGAAAATACTGACCCCAGAAACCAGAGTTGCCTCCGGTCTATCGTCATGTTCCTTCAAATTGCACCGGTTCAGTAAGTGTATTATATGAGAGCTTTGCAGCATGAAACAAGTTCTGTTGTCCCTTATTCAGTCATGCAAATATGTTAGTGAAACATAGGAAACAGAGCGAGGTTCACCAACGAATACTGTTGTGACTGCACACATTACCTTTCCAGTCAGAGCGAAGTCGTTGTCGAACATCACCATTTGCTGCCTAGTCCAGTTAAATGCAAACACATTTAGCTCGTCCATCTTAAAACCGAAGCTTGAATTGTAATTCTTGCATAGCTGTTTGGGATAAAGCAAAGCGGTGAACGGATCATCAACGCCTTTGGCTGCATTAGAAGCACTCCTTTAACTAAATATTAAAGATTAATCGACGCGGCTAATGACATGAAGCGAAGGCCCTACATTACTAGCAGGAGTATTGGAATCGGAGGAGCCAGAAAAGTACCTTAAATTATGCAAAATCAAGGTTCTATCACAACAAAACAAGGAACAAGTTTCACGTGATTAAAGCGGCGCGACGGAACCGTTTTCTTTTCGCTGGAGCACATTCGAGAAATATTGAAGCGTGACTCATAGGTGCTGACCACTGGCCGCACACACATATTTCTAGTGCTGTAGCTAAATGAACATAAAACGACTACAACACTTTTTAAGACGAACCAAATCGACCAAAGTTTGGTCAAACCCTTAAGGTAGAGTTTCTGCTGCTCTCCGGCGGTAGTCGATGTTCAACCGTCTACGCGTCGTGTCGACACACACACACACAAATAATCCCGGGCCTTCTCCAGTGCCGTAAAACCTGGGTACGGACGAAGCATGCAGTGGATAAATGTGTGCTTGGTTCCTTGGCTTTTGCCCACGGAGGTGATGCTCTTTGGTGGATAGAGGTGTACAGCTTTGCTGTAAGTCTCGAGTCTTTGAACCAGGAAATGTTCTAGCGCGAAACGTTTGAAAACGAGTGTCCCTGGGTTTTAGTACCGTGACGACATGATACTATGACGACATGACACGCCTACAGACCGCGCACCTAAAACACTTTCGTGTTCAGTTTCTGGTGAAAGCTTTGTTGGCACCAATAGAAATGTAGGTGTTTAAAAAAAGAGCTCCCTGAAATGGGCCGCTAACACAACTCCATTATTGCGCCGTGTACTTCTTATTTGTCATAGTTTCCGTGTTCTGTGAATACAAGGCAGAATACAGAAAGAATAAAGTTAGAGCAACCGGTCGTAACTCCTGTTTTGTAGAACGTATTCTGAAACAAATTACCGAGATTCGTCACTAACACGACACTAATATTACGCTTAGTTTCATCTAATTCCTTTAGGTATGTAGCCGGCCGTGAAGTTGCGAATATTATTTTATTGTTACTGCTCTTCATACATGGGCTTTCACGGGAGTGAAACAGAAAGCCCCATGTCGGTTTTTTAGATAAAACAGCCAAGCCTTCGAAATTACATTCACATGGTAACCGAAGAAGTATGCTCAATCGTAATATTGAGTCAAACGTTCTCTATTTCATCGCGTAGATCCCGGTCCTTTTGCAGCTCGGATGGGCTGATTAATATTTGTAGCGATTACGTGAGCCGCTGAAATTTTGATATAAGACGGAAAATGCATGTATACCACAGTTTTCAGCAGTGCATACGGCTAAGCCTTTTTACGCTACACCGTAGCATGCAGTATAGGCACGATGATTTGCAGACGCGTGAAACTAAGTTTTTGCTACAGGGTCCCACATCGAGAAACGACGTGTGGGGCCTGTAATAGGTCAATGGCGGACAGGGCTAAAAAAATTGGTTTTATTCAGCGTCCCGTAGTCTGCACCATGCATTCCGGTGTCCTCCGAGGTAACAGCATGAGCAGTGATTTGCGTTGAAACTATCAGTAAAAATTCATGCCAACACTAAACCGAACATCCTCAGATTATATCGAAAGTGTCCTCAGCTTGCCGGGTGGACGCTTTTATTTGAGGGTTTCATACAATTAGCCGAACTTTGATTATGAATAAAACTATCTTAACTGTATCAGCGGGTTTTGTCAAATTTCGCTGCAAAATGTTAGACAAAAAAAAACCGTCGACAAAACCTGCTGCTTTCCTAATGCACACCGGCTTGGTATAAAACTCAGGGGCCGGAATATTAAGCAGAAGGAAGCGAGCCAGTTTCCCTGAGCGCCAGACCGCACATTTTGTGCAGGCAAAATTCTAAAACCTACCTGCAAACAAGATCTTTTTCTGGACGGAGGTGAGGATTCTCCGGGCAACCAAAAATGTTATGTATCGCTGCACACCAAAATACTTTCTTAGTGGTTTTCTGCTGCACCCTAGGCATTCAGACGTTTCGTCCTAAGACAGTACAACTCGGCATGCCATCTGCTGCATAAATGCCGCGAGTGTTTCCTTCCTCGAAAAGAGGAATCTGCGTCACGTAGGCTGTAGATATGCTGCAGTCTAATATATTTTGTTTGGATGAGTGTCTACATTTGATAAGGGACAGTTTGCAGACTGCAAATATTGTTAGTCAAGTTCACGTGAAGAATATTCCCTTTGCTAAGGCGTTGCGCTACTGAGCACGAGGTCGCGGGTTCGATTCCCGGCCGCGGCGGCCGCTTTTCTGATGGAGGCGAAAAGCAAAAACGCCCGTGTGTACGAGATTTCGGCGCACGATAAAGATCCCCAGGTGGTCAAAATTAATCCGGAGCCCTCCACTACGGCGCGCCTCATCGCCTGCGTTGCGTCGGCGCGTTAAACCCCCACAATCAATCAATCAAGAACATTCCCTTTAGCTATGCAGCCACCGATATTCAAGTTTCGCTCACCAAAACTTCTTTGTTGTGATGCTTTGTTCAATATCGCAATCTTAAAAAAATCTTCGAGATATAAAGAAAGCACATAAGCACCGCCGGCCACCCCTGGCCACCGTTGTCGCTTGATCGGTGCTTATCGTATTTGCTCTCTGCAGGGGTGCTCTTATCGCTTCAAGACAGATAAACCTAGCCACTCTATCTATTCTTCTTCTCATTCCTCTTCGGACTGGTGTTCGGACGCATGCTTATCGCGCCGGCCGGACACTTTTTCTGCATACAGAGGGCCGTGGTGTTTCACTTTGGCCTGTCCATATAAATCTTCATTGTAAGAACTACAGCGACGTCCTGCAAAGCGACACCTTCATGTGCCAGGATTTTTAAAGCCAGGTTTTTTTCCACATTCGTGCTCCAATCGATTCCGAAAATATGCTGTTTGCCAACCTGTTTCTCTCAGGGTTGGCTTGCGTCAGGGTAAACAGATAATTCTTACTCTTACCATGTGCGGTTGGAGGTAGGCAAGGCCGTAGAAGTTTTGGCACGGATAGAATGGCTGGTACAACTCTTCCATCTCTCTTCCATAGTAGTATTTGGGCTTGTAGAAGTGACCACGCATTGTGAATGATATGGCCACCGGTAGGTGGATGCCGCGCTTTTTTGTCTCGTGAATGTAGGACATGACTTCCATCTGTGCAGTTTCAAAACGCGCAGCAAGAACACCTTTAGTTGTCAGTTTCAAAGCAAAAGGGCTTGCAAAAGGGCTCAAAGCAAAAGGGCTCTTGTTGACGTTATAACACCTTTATGGAAAACAGACGTCACTTCACACGTGGTTGTTTGTTGCATGCATGCTTCAAGACATTCAAAGTCGGCCGTATTCGAAGGCAGGAGGGCAGAGCTTGTAAAGTGAAAGGGGTCATCAAGACATGATGATGATGGTGGGGTTTTTATGGTGCGAGGCCGTCTAAGGGCAAAGAGCACCGAGGAAACGTTTTCTTGTGAGAACGAATCAATGGTTAGTGTAAAACACTTACTAAAAATATACCTGAAATGTTAGCCGCAGGGCTTAGGTTGCAAGCCGCCAATCGTACAAACAAGACTTCCTGATTTCAGAGTGAAATAACCGGAGAGTATCTGGGGGGTCGCCATGGCTTCATTGGTTAATATTTCTTTGAATTTGAGATAAAATTCGTACAGTAAACACTGGTCATAACTAAGCAGGGTATAACGAACGAATGAATATAACAAAGCAATCGGAATTCCCCTTAAAATTCACTTAGACGCCCATGCATTTAGCACCTCGTTTTAAGGAAGCTAAAATCTTCTCGCAATAAGTATGACGAAATGTTTACTTTCCCAACGAGCATTTACAGACCATTTAGGCAACTGTCACGTAAATGTATTATAGTTCGCGAAGGGGTTACGTCACATATCTGATGCGGCATTTCGAAAGTGGCCCTGGCTGGGAGCCGCATAATTGTCGCGCTAAAATGGCTGAAAGCACCATGCAACACGTGCGAGGGTGGGCGTCTGCCGAGCTGATAATGAAAAAACTTTACTATGGGCGTCTCTGTTAAGACGGAGTCACTGCTTGCTAGTGGAAGTGTCCGGGTCCCTTCAGACGGTGGTCAGGAGCTTATGGGCCCTGGGGGCGTCTTCCACCAGCAGTGCTCCAGACTGCTGTTTGGACGTCGGGTTGGGAGCTAAGCAGCGCGGCCTCCCATTGCCTGTGCCGCGTAATGCGTACAGCCAGTACAGCTGGTGCGGGTGTCTCCGGTTTACTGAGACATGCCCAAAGCATGTGTTGGAGCGTTGCATCTGCGGCGCCGCACCACTTGCACTGATCTGTCTATGTTTCTGGAAAGTTGCGATGGACAGGGCGGGGTGTGGGAAAGTGTTAGATTGTATCCTGCCTCATGAAACTGATTGCCTTTCGCTAAGTGTACGATGAGCGCCTAGAAGTTCTCGTCGGCCCAGTTTATGATGCTGGGTAATTTCTTGGTATGTAGACAACCTGTCCCTTTCGCCACGTCGATGACGGCACGTTCTCTTCGAAGTCGGCCTGGCAGCTAAATCCTCGGGCCGCTTCGTGTGCCATCTCGCTTCACGGGACAGACGAGTGTGCTGGGGTCAATATCAAACGGGTACGTCGTGAGGGCAAAATAAATTTGCTTTGAATTATCTTGGCTGTAGCTTTGTATATTCTTTCTCGAGCGTAATTTCGCAGTGTGGTCATGTTGTCGGGGAAAACGGTCGTGGCCGACGTCCCCGCAACGGCGAGAGCGATGGCAACCTCTTCCCCAATTTCGGGATTAGCCTCTGTGACGGAGCATGATGCGACCGTATTGCCTGCTGGTTTACTTGAGCAGCCACTGCCGATCGACGTCCGGGGTAGTCCGCCGCGTCAACGTAGCAGACCTCCGTGTTAAAGTGGTACTGCATGTGAAATGCCGTGGCTCGGGTCACCCGTCCCTCTTGATGATACTCCGGATGCATATTTTTTGCTAAAGGGGCCACAGTGAGGTGCGCCCGTAACTCGTCCCCAACAAAAATTTTGTTCCGTGTTGGTCTGCGTAGGAGGTGCGGAGAAGATCTAAGATGGCTCTTCCGTTGGTGCTTCCGGATAGTCTGTTGTACACTGCTGAGCGCTGTGCTTCGACGAGTTCGTCTAGGGTGTAGCGTATGCCCCTCTACATCAGTCGTTCGTTAGAGGCGGAGATTGGGATATCCACTGCCATCTTGATGGATTTGCGTATAATACGCTCAACGTTTTCTTCCTCTGTTCGAGTGAGCTTGTGGGATGAAGTGACGTAGGTAATTCTGCTTATAATAAAATCATTCACGAGACGTAGGCTGTTGCCCTCTTCGAGCCCATGTTGTCTGTAGGCTATTCTTGCAATTAGCCGACTAGTTTTAGTAACCGTACTTTGCAAGGCCTGTATTGTAACCGTATTGACCCCCTTTTCCCGTATCCGCAGACGGAGAATATGTGTGCACTCTGTTCTAGGTCTGCATCTCCCTGTATCTGAACCTGTATATCTGGATCATGTCTCGACCTCCGATTAGCTGGGGTGGGTCTGAAGAAACGTATCACTAAAATCTGAGGCGAACACGTGGGTTCGCGTGAAGAGACATATTTTTTAACAATCCTGGCACCATCTTGCATTCTCTTTTGAATGTCTCCATCCTTGCCTCCTGAGTTCGAGATTGTTATATGATCAAAGTAGAGGCTATGATGCACGTCAGGGATTTGTTGTAATATGGGAGGTAATTTATTCAAGGCCACATTAAGTAGAAATGGTGATAAGATCGACCTTTGTGATGTGCCACGGCTACCGGGACTTGAGGTCCTGTACCGTTTTTCGGGCCGTCCTTTGGGACAGAAAGTCGGCAATGTAGTTACGCCTAGTTGCCCACATTTAAGCCACTGAGAATATGAAGTATGACACTGTGGGCCACAAAGTCACAGACTTCAGTCAAATCAATCCCCATTATGACTGGAGAATCAAGTGGGACACGCCCGGGTTGTCGAATTTTTGTTGTTGAAGTTGGAACATCACGTCTTGCGTAGATAGGGAAGACCGGAAACCCACCATGATGGGCAGAAAAAGATCATGTGTGTCTATGTGGTGGTTTAGACGGATCAAAACAACATGCTCTATCACCTTCCCGAGCCAAGAGGGCAGTGAAATAGGCCTTAAGTTTTGTAACTTTAGAGTTTTTTCAGGTTTTGGAATGAGTTTAATCAGGGTGCTTTTTCACCGGGGGGGGGGGGGAATGTTACAGTGTGCCACACCTTGTTCGTGTAGGCGGTTAGAGCCTGTATGGACGAGTCATCAAGGTTGGTGACTACACGATTTGTAATACTGTCAGGGTCCGGTGTAGATCGCGTGTTGAGGTGAGAGATGGCCTCGTGCCCTTCTGCTCTGGTGATGGGTCTGCCCTGCTCGAGGTTGGGTTTAGTGGCATATGACCTAGCTGCTTCTACTGGGGCAGTCTGAATGCAGAGGTCCCGCATCTTTGGGAGTAATGCGGTTTCATCTCCTTGACGGTAGGTGCTGAAGACCTGCTGCGCCACTTATTGTAGCGTAAGCTACACTGGCCAAGGTCGAGCAGTTTCTCGTGGACCTGGAAGGGCCGTGCTCAGCAAGCGCAAAGAGCATTGGTTTGACTTGGATTTGGATTGGGTTGGGTTGCACTGGATTGAGTTGGATTTTGATTGAATTGGATTATATTGGATTTTATTGTATTGTATTGGAAAAGCAATCCAATTGGATTACGGGTGTGTAGAGAATCGCTTCTGCACTTTCGCTGGTCTGCGTATTCTAGAGGAATGAAGTCATAGCCACGGCAGACGCACCAGGCACCGGCACGTGCCCAGCTGTGCGCCTCCGCTACGCAGTAGCCAAGTCTGACGCCGCGCCGGAGCAGCTTGATAGCCGTTTCGTATGGCTCCTGGAGAGGGGTGCTGCGCATACGCGAGCAGCAGTGACTGGACTGGATTGGATTGGATTAGATTGCGTTGAAAAAAATTGGATTGGATTTTATTACATTCGATTGGACTGGACCGGAAATCGTTTCAGAAGCAGTGAGCATGATAATAAGCTAATGCTAGACAACCAGAAAACCTAAGAATAACCAGCTGAACCTGAGCCCACCTGAGCCCACCTGAGCTGAACCTGGCAAAGCCGAGCTAAGCCACTGCTAAGTGTTTTGTGCTCACGATGAGGGCGAGGACAGACTCGAAATCGCGGCTGCAGCTCAAAAAGGCATCGTTCACCTCAAGAAGATACAGAAAAAAATTAAATATTTGACTTTTTCTCACGGAAGCGCGCCGGCAGCTCGTGTGCTGTCGAATGATCATGGATGAGCCGTTTCGTATAAGTAAATGTATCTTTGGAATATTTTTATCTTGTTGATCTAGCTTTCACGGGCTGCTGGGACAATCGGTGGTGAGTACATCATCTCTTGCATGTAAATTTGGGGTAGAAATCGACATTCCTAATTACAAAGTGATGGTTTTAACGAAGTAATACGACACCCTTAAACTCGTAATAACGAGGTTTTACTGTATCATTGTTATCGAAATTGGCATCCTGTTTAAAAGACCATCAGCATCATAATCATCATCAGAAGCAGCCGCAGCCGGCTCAGGTCAACTGCAGGATGAAAGCATCTCCCATTGGTGTCCAGGCTTTACGCTCCTGCGCTGCTCGAGTACACAGTTTACCACCCGAATTTCCCTATTTCATCCGTCCAATTGGTTCATCTTGTACACCCTTGTCCTGGTATCCCCTCTGTTGACCTATTTATCCACCGGCTGTCATTTCATCTCACTACGTGGCCAGCCCAAGTACGATTCACTTTTGGTATTTGAAATATGATATCTTCTGCTCTAGTTTGGTCTCTGATCCAGGTAACTCATTTCTTGTCCCTGAGTGTATTCTAAACATTATTCGTTCTATTGCCCGTTTAGCCGACCTAATTTTCTTTCTAGTTGTTTAGTAAGGCGCCAAGTGTCAGCTTCGTATGTCATCACTGGTTGTATGCACTGGTTGTAGGTTTTCATTTTCAGTGACAGAGGTAGCTTATATTCCATTATTTGGGAGTGCTTGGTGACTCCTACCCGGCTCATACCTATACCGGGCATTATTTCGCTCCCCCGATTGATGTCTTGTGGTTGGGGTCAGCTATATTAGCGGAGTTAGCTATATTCTTTTACTTCTATCTTTTCGTTCCCTAAGCTGAAGACATTTTTGGTATGCGTATTACTTCAGGTTCATCCATGATTATTTCTAGCCGCACGGACACGCTTTCTGATTGCAGTTCATCAGGATTGTTGGCATGCGTTCTACAGTATGACACAGTGATAATACGCCGGCAATAAACCTCAAATGGCTAAAGTGTTCTCCGTTTATATTGAATGCTAAGTTTTTGCAGCCATGTGTTTAAATGCCTTATCAATACATGCTGTGAGTAGTTTTGAAAAGATGGTATCTTCCTGTCTTACTCCCTTTCGAGTCGGAAATATATCACTTTGCTTGTAGAGGGTGATCCTGCCCGGGCATTCATTTTATACGTGTTCTAGAAGTCTAATGTTGGTCTCCGCTATTCCATGGTTTCATCATGCTTCTAAAATGGTGCCGTGAGTGCGGAATGAAGTGCTTTCCCGTAATGTCTCAATTCTATGTAAAAAAATTTCGTGTACTCTTGTGAGTTTTCTATCACTTGGTGGGCGACATGAATGTGATCCATGGTTGAAAACCCCTCCCAAAACCCAGCCTCCTCTCTTAGTTGATAGAAATTGACGCTGCAACATACGTGGCCAACGATAACTTTGAGAAACAGCTTGTACACAACTGAGAGTAGCCTTATGGGTGTGTAATGATTGAGGTCATTGGGATCTATCTTCTCGGGAATTATAACAATGTTGGCATTCTTCAAGGCTATAAATTTTTTTTAGTCTTCAAGCATTCGGAAAGAACAGCAAGTATTTCCAGTAGGATAAGTCATCCCCCTGCCAAACATCTACAGTTATGCCGTCGTCACCAGCTGCTTTTCCCATTGCTATGCCTTTGACAGCCTTTTCATTTCCCTCTTTAGTTATTAATGGGACATGGCCTGTTGAGCTTGCAGTCTGAATAAGTTCGCCTGGTCTATAACGTCGCTGGCATAAACCCTGGTGTAAATGCGTTCTGCTACCTTAATAATCACGTCCAAGTTGAGGTTGATGTTTACCTGCTCGCCTCTGAGTGCATACATCCTGTCTTGGCCCATGGCTAGCTTCCCCTTAGTTGCTTTCAAGCTTCCTCCTATTTACAAAGTTTCCTCGATTACTGTCATAGTACGTGAACGTATGTGTATTGTTTTATTTCTGCTAATTCGTTTTGGCAGCTCGGTTAACTCAATCGTATCGACCAAACGTGACACTCATGATTTTACGTTTCGCAATTAATTCCTTTGTTTTTTTTAGTTTTTCTGTTCATTTTGTACGAACGCCTGCCCCCTCAGCTGCTCCTGATTCACTGACTGTCGATATTAGCTGGTAATTTAGCCTGTCTACAGAGACCTTGTTCCGCTTGTTCAAAAGCGAGAATTTGATTTGAAGAGATATTTTACACTCCTGAGATTTAGCTCAGACTAATTTCATGCGGGGTTTCTCAGTTTGCACATAACTCGTTCTTTTTCTTCTGAGATTAAGCCTTAGCTTGCATCTAACCATTCTGTGATCGCTGCTCTGAATCTTAGCATTTTGAATACCGTAAAATTTGTTTTCAGTGGTATCATCGGGACTTTTCCATGTAAATTTTTCATTCTTTCATTCGTAAGAGAATGTGGTTATTACCCTAAAGGTTATTTCTCTCTGCAAAGCCCACCAGAGTACCCCATGGACTGATGCCAATATCTGTTCCAAAGTTCCCACTGACCATTCTCCCATTTGCTTCTTACCGACCTTTGCGGTAGTCTCCTATGACAATCGTGAACTGCTTTTTGGCGTTCTTCATTGCTGATTTGACGTCTTCGTAGAAGATATCTACAGCTTCATCATCACAGGTGGTTCTTGGCGCATACGAATGTACTATACTGAAACTCTATCACTTGTTTAATTTGATCACAACAGCCGGGAGTCTTTCGCTAATGCAAAAGAACTCCTCGACGTATCTGCCTATTTCTCTGGGGATTAAAAATCCAACCCAGCGTTGCTTTTGCCACTGCTGTCCACTAAAGTGAGCTACTTTAAGCCTTATAACTTATATATATAGGGTATGCCAAGTTATAACCCTTATAACTTGGCATGCCCTATAATGTCCCACCTGATATCACAGAGTTTCTCTAGTAGTCCAGTGAAGTTTCTCTCGCTAGACAAAGTGCGTGCGTTGAACATTGCTAGGGTCACTTTGCAATAGCAGCATGTCCGGCCCCAGAGCTTCTTAGCACCATCTGCTGTACCACTGTTCTGACCACCACTGTGGACACGTGTTCTACAGCTGCTGGGGACTTAGGTCCGAGAGTTGGTTATTTATAGGATCTGGTGGTGAACCGCTGCACTAGGAGTGGCCTGATCCTTCTGTGGTGAGGGCATGCTGTTTTTGAGTAAAAGCCTTCCAAGCATTGTTTACCCTTTCTTCCGTAGTCCTTTAGGTATCCGGAATGATGGTTATTTCAGGAGTACTCTAACTGAATCGGTTGGGCATAAAAAGCCAGACGAAAGTAGCGTGAGAAGTTTCCCGCTGACGTCGTTGTAGCCGGCGCCTGTAGCGATGCTGAGCCAGTGTTTGTCGATTTGCTTTTTATACACGTGGATCACAAGGTGCACGGTGACACGTTGGTTTCCTGAAAAGGTTCACTGAGGTCTGGCTGCTGGAAAGGTAAGCCTCTGCGATTTTCAAATACACGTAAAAATAAATAACTTGTTTAAAGCTCAGTTTCCATGCAGAAGCTGGCCAAGGGAAGCCTAGCAACTCGGGTGAGGCTCAGTTGGCTAGTTTGAAGCTCAGCTCGCACATCACCGTCTAAGCGTGTCCGACGTAGGTGGAAGTTCTCAAACATACGGTGACTGTTTACATTTCGGATTTTGGTGGTAACTTCAAAAATGCGGCGAGCGATCTCATTTAGCTTTCCGAACTATCGGAACAGGAGCGCGATAACGCAAGTATGGCTTTTATAAGGTCTCCTTGTCGGGGAAGTCAGCTAGGGTTGTTTCCCTTTTTTTCCTTATGTGTGACGCAGCATGTGCGACCACCCCTGCGTCGGAAGAAAGGAAACAATTATAATGATAAAAATATTCGTGCTAGAAGGTTCAAATTTCGTACAAAGGTACCCTAGGACATTATGAAATAGGAGTGCGAAACTATTAGATATTGCAGAAAACGTGACAATTTGCCCAGCTCCGTCTAAACGCGTCTGCCACGAACGGAAGCTTCTGGAACAAATTTATACATTGCCGTTTCCTTTACAACCACTCAAACAAGCATGCAAGCACCGGATATGCTGGAAAAGACGGGAAGGAAATTCCCGACATGCGAAATTACTGAAACAGCAGCAGGATTTCTTACGGAGGGACGTTTTAAGCAAACGACCACTTAGGAACTCAAAGGCCAAGCTGACTTCCACTTGCCAAAAACCGAAAACCTGCATTCGTCCCAACTGAGGTCTCTAAAAGCATAGAGGTCATGTACATGTTGTTGCGATCTGTAAGGCATGCTGTGGCGCTTTGCCTCGAATGTTGCTAAAAGCAAGCTCAATGATCATGCGATCTGTAATCAACTTGAACGGATCTTGGAAAACGTTGGTGAAAACGCAAAATTCTTCATTCCATGTTAACAGGCTCTTTGCACAGCACTAGGCCCCAGTGACCCTCCGTGTTGGGAATGTTTGTGAATGTCATCGGCGGCTCTCACCCCCATTTAGATCAATGAAACCTTTCCCGGAAGTCGTTATTTTTACTATCAATTGTGGGGGTCCGCTAGATCCCCTGTTCCGTGGCCCGCGTGTGGGGGCCTTTGAACGAGCGCGCTTCCCCGCGCTCGTGACGTCCCCGCGGGCCGACGCGCCGACGGGCGCCTACCGCGCCGTTGCCGCTCCTCCTCGCCCAGCCTCCGGCCTCCTCTCCCCCGCTCTTTATAAGCGCGGCGCGTGCGCTTCGCGCTCTCTCTCTTGGCTCTCTGGCTCTAGCTCTTGCTCCGGCTCTGGCCCCATGGATAGGGGAGATGGGGGAATGGAGGAGGTGGAGTCGGATACCGGGGCGTTCCTTGTCCCGGGTGGCTCGTCTCCTCCCCGCCGCGACGGCCGGTCGGGCGCTGTTTGGCCCTGATCGGACGCGCAGGGTAGGCCTCTGGTCACCTTGCGAGCGGCCCGCGTGCAACCTCGGCCATGGTCGCCTGTTTGGGCGACGCCGTAGGACGCGCGTCGGTACAGTGTGGTTCTTAACCCGGTCTTGGCGTTATTATGCACTGTACGACTCGGCCAATAAACCCCCTGGTTCGTCCCGGCCCTTTGGAGCCTGTCGTCGCCTGTGTCGGTGAGTCGAACCCGTCGCGGCGTCTCCCTTGTGGACGCCGGGAACCTCTCTGGGGCATTTTGGATGGGTCAGTTCCGGGCGTAGGGGGAACACCCTGAACCCCACTTAGGCCCACATGGGACCGTCGAGCTCACATCGGCGCTCAACGTCTCTAACGAAGCTAGCCGGGGTGGTTCGCTATCCCGTAGCTAGACCCATAATGCCCACACAATCTATTCCTGATGATAGGGGATGCATTGGTTCTACTTCAATACATCAACCAGCGTACCAATGTAAGCCATATTCGCAGGTTTTCACTGTCCAAAGGATTGTAGCCTAACAGGTTTATATCGTGTTTGGATTACGACACATTTCCGGGGTGTTTTTCCTCTCCAGAAACCGCTTCATAGTAGTCAGGAACCCGCAGGAAGGATGGCGGAAAGTTTCGGAGAGCGAACAAACGCGTGCGAAAACGCGTCGTTCTCCGCAGACGGCTTTAGCCCTTTACCAATTATGCATTTCCTGGCTTCATCAGCTGACATCTGGTTGCCTTCCTTATACCACTTTTACGTGCCTGATTTACAAAAGTGCAGTTCAATACTGTGAAGAAGAATGTCCTCCACCATGAAGCAGCACGTCCTCCACCGAGAAACGGTATAAAACCCGTTTATTTGTTATTTACGACTGAGCAGAGTTCTAGCCCATTGCCTGAATAAAATTCGGAAGGACCCTGGTTTTATCCTAGCGGATAAATCTACAGCTGCACCCCTCCCGCGTCATAGGCATATCACTGTTTGTGTAACACGCCAACCCAATCCACTATACCAATGAGGACACCAGGACAGGTCGCATAGCGCTCCTTAACGGCCCCGTTTCAACCTCGCGCCAACGCAATGGACATGTCATCACTAAGGGCATGAAACATATAGCTGGGCGTGCTCGCCTCATCCCGCTCCCTCCGCTCCCAACCGGTGCACGCATAATCTGGCAACCCGTCTTCAGCGGATGCTCATATCAGTTGCTGGTTTAGCGGAGAGTCATGATTGGACAGTTGCCTGTTTTCCGGATAGTCATGACCGGATGCTCAAGAAGGTCGCACATGTCACGCTGAAAGCCGTGTAAGCGCAACACCTACCATTGGCCCACGCCAGCGTTGCAAGCGGGACAGTTGCTGTTTATCTCTGAGGGATTCGCAGCTGTTCAACCAAATTTTAGGGCATAACGGCGTCTTTGGTTGTTTTCAAACCCATTCACGCTTAAGTTCGGGCTGACGCTTCTTGAGTTTCTTCTCTTCATTCTCCAAATGAACTACACGCGTCCGTTGCATAGCGTGTTAACACCTCGAAGGCCTCGACCTTTATACTGGCAGACATGCACTTGGGTTTCCTTTTCACTGCATAGTCGTAGACAATTTATTTTCAATGCAACAATCAACCCAGAAGGAAACCGCTCAATTGTGGACGACAGCTGACTGGGGACATTGAGCGTTGAAACTCCCACGTTTAAATCTTCTACCATCACAACGGACATGTAATTGGTAGGGGCATAAAGCCCAGCTGGGCATGCAGGCATTCTCCCTCCACCCCCAACCCTTTCACGCCTAATCCGGGAAGCGGGAGTGGCGCCCAATTAGGCGTGAAATACGTCAGCAGAGGGGGGAGAGAAAGAATTTAAACGCAACCACACTAAAATTTATTATTACTCTTCTGCCCGAATAACTATGACCAGCTGGTCAACGAGACCCGCCGACGCGACAATGGCGCTCGGAATTGCCTTCAAGCTAAAGAAGAATCTATGCTTACGCTGGCGTTCCAAGGGGGCAAATTGGTTTCAACCCGCAGATAATCGGTGAGGCGGAATTTGGGGCGGCAACGGCTGCATCTACTTTCTCGGCGGGGATGGTGGTGGCGGCTTTCTAGAGTTTATATACCCATTCGCGCAGCGGTTGATTCTCCGTAATCTGCAGATAACGGCGCTACGGCTGCTGTCAGCGGACTGCGGAAATTGCGAAAGATGGACCAGTGGAGGGATGGGAATGACTGTTGTTATAACCGTTGTGAAAGGAGGGTACGCGGTGGCAAGGAGGAGCCCCGGAGCGGCGACGAGTAATTCTGCTTCACCGGAGTGAAAACTAGAGAGGGGGGTGGAGGAGGGTGCGACATACACTGCTTCGCAGTAAAATTTGGGACAGCTTGCACTAGTGGCGCAACGCTGGAAAAACCGCGGAACAGGGCTTTGACCTAGCTTCTTCCTGTTTTGCTAAGTTTTGGTGCACTTTGTTAAGTTTTGTTAGCTTTTCCACTGTTCTTGCTACGCTACAGTATGTGTTGTAGCTTCCTCATATGCTCTCAAAAAGTTACGCGACAGCGTTGGGTGTGCGCTTCTCTTCTCTTCTGCACTACGTCTTCCACCAACCCAGGTTTTACCGGAGTGTAAACGATGTGCTCCACGCGGAATCGCGAGGCGCTATGCGTTGGTGAAGTCACCGGGTCGGCGCAGTGACGTCATAGCTAGGCGACCGTGGCTTCTCTCCGCCAACCCGACTGAGCTGACTTATGGGAGGCTCGTCGCAGCGGTTGTTACGGGTGACTTATGTGAGAGGAGATTTTCTTGTTATTTTTTTGCTGCCGCCACCAGAACAACCTCAAGCTTAAACAGCGCCATTGTTAAAAAATACCGAGCATCACCGGAGCGCATGTCATGTGCGCAAACAGGCAGCAAATAAACACTTCAAATAAGCATCCGTGTTACCTAGTATATAAGGAAATAACGTACAATTGAAACTCCGTATTTGCAGTCATTTCTATAAAAGGGATTCGGGAACTTGAGCACAGATGCCGGTAACATCCGGCAGTCCTGGCGACGAGTGTCCTCGAACGAGACGTGCGTCAGGAAGATGACGAGTGAAGGAGGGTTGTCACGCCTGCGTAACCAAACACACAGAAACAGAAAGCAATGCCAGCGAGTCCCGTCAGCATGGTTTGCCTCAAGGTCGTGCCGTGAAAGGGCCTGTGAATGCAAACTGCAAGTGTGGTTGATTCAAATGCTGCTCTTTCCAGTCAACCACAAAATCGATTTTTCGCGAACTTCGAAAAAATAATATATATATTTATAAAAACACGAATTAGGGCAGACTACTCAGCCACTTTCTGAAAATGTTTTTATGACGTCACAGATTCTTGTTCGTGGAACTGGCGGCCACCGACTTTAGCCGTCGCCAAGAAAGGTGACTGGGCAACTTTAGCAGGAGCTCAAATTCTGTCTCATCACATCATTTGAATGCGAACTTGTTGTTTAAACACTCATAAAATTGCCTTAAGTTCTGGCTCATTAAAGTCCCTTAGGCACAAAATGCCAGTTCTTCACTATTTCTTGCGTTTTTTGTTAAAAAATTGTCCTTTCTGCTGGAATGGAGATCAGTGAGCTACTAAAGGCTGGTTACTTCAAAGCTGGCACGGACAATATCGTTGTGCCGAACTGCTGAACCAGACAACAGGTAACACTGCAAAATCGTTGCGGTTTTTTCAAATTACAACAATCCCTGGATGTAACGAAGTCTTCGAGGCACCATATATGACTTCATTATAAGCGGTACCTCGTTCGAAACAACGGTAATTTTCCGTTGACTCGCAGCACTAGGAACCATTGAAGTCTTCGAATAAGTTCACTTAGTTATAACGAGAGGTTATTCTACGCAGATTTTTGAAGGCAAAGAACGACGACGAAGGGGTGTTCAGATCACGGTGCAATAAATAAAACTCAGGTTCTACACAAGTATTTATTTAACCTTCACTATAGTATGGCTCACGCCCGTTTTCAGCTTCGGAGCCTTAAATACCAATTGAGCTCCATCTGGCTCGCACAAGGCGGCAGAGATAAAGAGTCTGCTGATGCAATGCATGTTGATGTACAGTTGATGGTACTAGCGACATTATTGGCTGAGACGGATGGCGTTTACTTACAAAGTGTTTGCGATCTGCTCATGCAGTGGGTGATCTGGTGCTATGCCAAGAACGGTGTAAATTTTGCGGTGGTAGAAGAAATATTTTGCCGTGGCCTGGTAGAGCAACTGCGATGAGACACACTGAATCAATCGCCCAGTAGGCGTTTGGTGGAAAAGCTCACGCCAAAACACATGGAAGGAAAGGGAGTGAGGGCTGAAATATTAGCAACAGTTGGGATGCAGGTAAGGCTGAAGGATTAAGACTTGATGGCCGTAATGGCAGGGGCACAACTGTTTTAGACAACGTCGGAAATAACAGCCATTGATCAAAGAAGCCGAAGAGGGAACACACCAAGAAGTGCCACATCAGATGCCGGTACAATAATTTCTGTTCGCCTTCCGCGAACGTTTCACTTGTCATTTCGTAAATGTACGTATGACAATGCCTCTAACTTCGCGCGAGTGACTCTTACCTCAAGGCGGTCGAGGCAATTCTTTATATTTGTCCATGTTGTGCTTTGGCTATGCATATTCAACACGCCGAAATGATAGATTTTTTCGTCCCAGAAAAGCCTGAACTTTTCCATGGACTCCGATGTTAAGGTTGTGTCGCTGCAACTGAGGGGAAGAAATTATTAGGGAAGCCCAGGACTATTCTCAATTAGTGCGTCATATATATATATATATATATATATATATATATATATATATATATATATATATATATATATATATATTACCGATCGCGACAGCTTCCAGAACGGAATGGTGTTTATGTGAATGGTGTGACAGGCTAGCTAAAAATTATCGGGCTACTATGGCTAGACCACCTGAAGAATATGTGCGCACGTGTCGGTCTTTTCGAAATACTATGTAGCAATTCAAGGAATTGTAAGCTCACTATTTAGGTGTCTTTTCTGAACACATACGAGACTTGGCTGATTGGAATGAACAATCTCGTACATATCATCTATATTATTAATGAGGCATCTACAGTTCCACAGTGTAACGTTTTCTTGTGCGAATATTTAGTGTTACGACCGACTGGAGCGTGCGTGTATGTGTACATTCAGGTATTTTCTATCGGGGATGTTTTTCTGGTACTACATTTGTTGGCCTTCTCTTTTGCCTCTGACGTGGTGGGACCTTCCTTACGGTGTGATGCAGGAAGGAAGTGCGTGACGTCGATTTCATCGTCTGATGTCTGTACAGTTACCGACCTATAAGGCTTCTGACCGCAGCCCCCCTACAAGCACTTCTTGGCTGAGCTGCCACTGCCCAGCCTTCAAGAGCGCCATCGGTGGCGATGGTGGTGGGGAGATCGTGCGAGCTGCTGCGGGACGTTCCGCGTCAAATTCCTCAGTGCCCTCTCACGTACGCGGGGCTGACAGACTAGAAGCTGAAGGAGCGGCATTGCTCCCTGCAGAGTTGGCGGTCACTGCAGCCACTGCAGGCGCTGCATGCTGTGAGGCGGCGGGTGGAGCTGCAAAAAGCTGCCCAGCGGGGACCAAGAGGTACAAAGTCAGCCATGCTGTACTGTGTCACCGCCTAGACCAGACGCCGCTCTACCCCCTGGTAAGCTGCGTCGGTGCACCTCTCCCGAAAGAAAGGGAAAACCTCTTCCGCGCCTCTGGAAAGAGATGCCCTCTGTGACCTTGATGGTTATTACCTTTATTTCGAGTTAAAATAGTCCGCACATTTGGAAGTATGCCGGGCGTGGTCCCTGGCAATTTGCAGAGATGTAATTCTGTGACTCACATTTTTTAGATGGATGATCATGTTGACCACATTTCGTGCATGTAAATCTACCATAAGAGGAGTTTCTGTCATGCCCTAACCCTTCGCATTTAAAAATCGGCGCGGGTTTTGGGATGTATGGTTTGACGTGGCAATGAATGAAGCCTGCATTTATTGATTGAGGAAGTGGGGAACGGTTTAATGTCAAGATGAAGTATTTCGTTTGAATTCCCTTGTCTCGACATATCATGATAGGCCTCAGTGCCGTAACAACTTTGTCTTTATGGCCTTGTGGAAAATCAGTTTCTGTCTCATTTCTTGTATCTGGCTCAGTGATCACCCCTTGGGAGCTCTTAAGGCTGTGGTGGGGTGTGACCCTGATGTCCAGATCTACAATGCGAGTTTGGATCAAGAGGTTAGTGGATTGTTCTTTATTACTGAATTCTACAAGAACTTCCCCAGATCTCAATTTTTTGGCTTTGTCCAAGTAACCAACAATGCCTTCGCGAAATTTGAATATGAGAAAGACAGACTGCGAAGCAATGTGATTTGACTTGTCAACGGATTCCATTATGAAAAATATCCAGTTATCCCGCTGTTGGAAACCCATGGGTGGCAATGGGGAAATGGTACTTCGGTTTGGCCCGTTTTAATAGGCCTATCATGTTTGGGGATTGGTTTACAAAAAAACGATATGCTATAGTATAAAGCAAAGGGTTCTTTCTTCGCTCGGTTTTCTCTGATGCCGAGAGACGTCCCGGAGCTCCCTGTCTTGTAAACAGACAGGTCGCCCATATATCGGCCTGAGCTTGGCCGCAGCTCCCAGTGCCACTCTTCGTGGTTTCTTCCCCTCCACTTGTAAACACAGCGCCAGGGTTGGCCAAAGCTCATCACAGGTGGGGGGGGGGGGTCGTTGACTGCGTTGTCACCGATATAAAAACTTAAGGTGACCTGTGTGGATGACAACACAGATTTTTTTTCCTTCCGCCCCGGCTAACATGTAGGAAATAATATAAACATTTTTTTTTCGTTTCTGATCTTTTATATCGAATACAACGTCCCATAAGGCAGTCGAGCGAGTTATGAAAGGATAGTTCTCTCAAAATGGGCAAGGTGTGCTTCATCTTCTTGCTGTCGATTTAGTGTCCCAAGACAAGTGTGAAAGGGGACGCAGCCGAGACATATCGCCGACCACGCGCTGCGGCACTTCCTGTATCGGGTTCGCTACCGCGTTTTTGAAGAAACCTAAGCGGGGACCGCGAGGCATGAAAGGTCTGTTTAATGGCGGATGGAACTGCACCACTATGATGATGATACTACACAGCAGCTGCCAATGACCACGTTTTTTTCCTTTCTAATATTGGCAACATCCTCCCGGCCATGCGATTAGCATAGGGCGATGTTGGACTTGACAAGAAGAGTTTACCCTTTTTCGCAGTTATCTCGCATAGCACTCTTCGATGCCCCCAACAGTCGAAGATCAAGATCATTACGCAGTCCGTAGCACAAATGGATGTCCCCGTCGTGGTAGTTGCACCATGTTCGTCCATACTTTCGTTTCCATCGATGCTTGGTACATCTGTGATACCCGCGCCTTGCGAAATATGACAAGGATAATCGACTTATTTAAACGGTTGTCCGTCCTGGATGACAACCCTGCAGACTTCGCCCAAACTTCATGCGGCATGGGCGTCGGGTTGACTGTCAGGACTAAGAGAAATTCATGTACTGGATGAGTCTCTGGGTGTATACAGCTCATCCTTTGTGGGCCTTTCCCTTGCTTCCTTGTTTTTTCCTAACACTGTGTACTTGATCATAAGTTTCTGTACAGCCTTCTTTGTGCTACTTGTACATGTTTGTCGTTGGGCCACCCGGCTTCGCACATTTTTGCCGTCGTCGTTTTGGCATAGGGGTTATCAAATCTTCACGTTTTGCCGTAGTCAATAAAATCCTCTCCGAAGTCGTGTTTCCGTGATGGTAACATATACTTGAATGCTCGATGGGTGCGCCTTAAACTGGGTCAATATGTCGATGTTTCCGCAGTGTTCCTTGGTTCACTTTTGGTGTTCCATGAAGTGGTTGGTTGTGTGCTGAACACTTTCTAATCTTTTTTAAATACTGCGCAAAAGATGTCTCTTTAGGCACCTCCACTGTGGTGTCGTCGCAGTTATCACACATCATATTCATTGGGAGGTAATGAAGCCGGTTCATTGTTTCAACGTCAACTGTGGAAAAACCTCTTGCAAAGCGTTTGAGTGAGCACTAGGTGTGGCTGCCTGCACTTTGTCAATTGAGGCATTATGTTCTTCTGTGAAAGCACAAGCTCGTTTCGTGACATGAGACTCCTGACGAGCGTGTTTCGAATGTACCGCTAAATCACTGTACAGTATCATTGCTAGGATATTTTTGTAACTCTGGAACAATCGGTCCATTCTAAATTTTGTCAGCATTACAAAATCTTCTAATTGATTTGCGGCTTGACATTCATTCGTTAAATTAACTAGGTCAACGAGTTCTTCAAGTTCACAGCCCAGTTTCTTCAGAATTTTATATTATTCCACATGGCGTTTGTTGAGGAAAAGTAGCTCACTGATTGATGGTGTCTCGGCATTTATCCGTAATTTTATGTCGCTGATCAGTGTGGTGGCGTCCTTGAGGATTAGGCTTCTTCGTTTGCAAAGGGCCTCCATGATGATGATTAGCGTTGTTAACATAGGTCACCAGAGAAGTCATGGTAAGCGAGAAACCTAAGACATTTCTTCTATTGGTCCCGGCAAGTGTGTGTTAAAAGTCGGTAGCATTGAGGATGGCGTCTGATCGTTAGTCGCTTGGCCAGGCCTCAGTTGATCTTTGGGTAGTCACGTCCGCCTGCGGTTTGTGGTAGCCGGTAACAGTTTAGTCAAATCGCAGCCGTGTCACGCACGTCATCGTTGATGCCGGCCCGCACGCTCCGTTCATCAACTGCGTGGATCTTCTAGATCTTCTCATCCTGGTCACGGCACGATTTTGTTGACGATACCGAACCAGGAACACCGGCACATGAAAGACCTCTTTAACGGCGGATGGAACTGCTTCATCACGATGGTGATACTAGACAGCAGCTGCCAGTGGCCACCTCTTCTTCCTTTCTAATATTTGCAACATCAAAGAGTAGTACGGCCTGTATATTTTTCCCAAAACAATCTACAAATAAGAATTCATCGTAAAAATCCACACGCCCAAAACAAGGCGTTTTATCCGCCTGTGAAGAGCAGCTTTTCATTATACTGCCGCAGCAAACAGCGAACTCTAACGTCTAGTGCGGAACACTGGGCGCACTACTCAATTATGGAATTGACATTCTAAATTTTGCATTGGCACGTGTCTTGTTTCGTGTATTTTTGCACAATTAGGCACTCAAGTCTTTCACGTTAAAAGCCAGGGCTGACTGTCCTCATCGTACGGTACGAAAAAGCCACTTGGAGCACCTGGCGTGGGGTGAACACGTGGTGAATCGCGATGTGAACAGGTGTTCAAGAGGAGAGCATGGGCTCTAAGCCTACCTAAAAGGTTGGACAGACACCGGCACGCGGGACGGGCTCGGGTCGACCGACTGACTATTCATCAGGGCAGTTAAGTGAAGAAATCGTTCAGTTCTATGATAGCGCAGAAACTGCACGTTGGCTAGGGCCTAAAGTCTAGGCCGTGTCGAAGACGCACGTGCTCCGTCTGCATGCACACGTCCCAAAAAATTAAAATATGTCTGCCCTAGATAGTTCATTTTTGTAGTATTCTTTCTAGTGACAACATGTAAATGAGTTATTTACTGAAAAAAAAATATTTGCATGTCGTACTATTCACTGTATTGGTATAGCTTGGCACGGGCCAAGTATTCTGGTTGGGTGTGTCAGAACGTATTTCCACGGCATCCTTTCCCTCTTTTTTATCTGTTTCTTGTTGCATGGGGTTTCCCTCGCTTGCGCAAAGCTGATAAAGCCGATCTCAATTGACCATTCATGGTCCCTCCACATCTATCCAATGAGCTAGTAGATATTAAAGTTACGTTCAACGATCTTTAAAGTTTGCTCCCTGACACCTGAAATATAAGCTTTCACCACAATAATATCCCCCAAGCTGCATAACGCCGAAATGTTTGGGGACCGCACCCAAATTATCTGAACCAAAACCTTGTGGCCAACCAAAACCGTGTTGCCAGATTCGTCTTTTTCAATTGCTCACATTCACTACTACAACAGGCCTAACAAAACGTGCCGCACTCATTCCTCTTTGTAACCGCCGGAAAGCTGCGCAACTCGAATTATTTCGCTAAATCTACCACGCATCTCCACGGGAACATTTACGTGGCCCACTCTCTTAATTCTCAGATGGTTGCTAAACACTATGCAAGTGCAATACCCTCGCCCCAATGCTGCACCTTTTGCAAACTATTTTTTTTAATTCAGACAGCTAATGAATCGAACGTCCTGGCAGATACCAGTTAGCCTTAATATTACAGACTCGTTCAAAATTACCTGAAAGCCATCATTAAACTGCTACATATTGCAAGAGATCATTTAGAGGCACTTGATTTATTTTGTAGTGACAGACCCTACAATTTCTGTAAAACGGTTCCAACGGGTATCTTCCTGGTACTGCGCGTATATGTGCGGGTATTTAACTAGACAATGATTTGAACCACTAAAGTGGCAACTATTTTTTTTTCCACCTGACCAACAAAATAAACTCTGCCACGTTATAAGCTCGCGTTTTTGTTTAGTCCGTTGAAGCTACTTATATCCATCAACGCTTCATTGTTTTTATTGTGTTGCACATTCCATTTTGCCTGTACCGATCTGTTGTATACCCACCCCTCATGTAATGACCTTTACATTGGGGATCCTAGAGCAAAATAAAATGAATAAATATATAAATAAATAAATTGTAATGACGAGAAGTGTTAGGACCAATGGACCTCGGTCGTCCAACTCCTGCTCGGGTATGCGCCAGAAGCCTTCAGCTATCATCATCTGTATGCGTCCCTGTGGGAGCGGCAGTGGTCCCCTGCCTCTTTCACCTGGAACAAACTGCCGATACCTCCCTCTCGGTTTGACAACTCCGTAGTGATTCAACCGAAGTGCACAATAAATAAATAATTGAAAACAAGGCATTTATTTTCACTGCATGTGTGCGCCTCTTTCTTCCTGTTGTCATTCCTCGAGCTGTTGTTTTTACATTATTATGAATACGTTCCACCCAGTCATAATTTGTGCACCTACGAGGTGCTACCACAAGGCCCATTTAGGGCTTGAGCCCCGGCTGGTGGACAGAGTCGCAAGCTGGTGGCCTGATTGTCACTGCACATTTTGTCCGAGGGAAGGGTGATGTTGGTGCTTCAACTTTCCTCCAGGCTGCACCGAAAGTGTTACATTTCTTTACAGCTTAGCAGCCTTCTGTCGTGACCAGCAGCAACACACCATCGCAGTGTTGTTGCACACTCTTTTCCCAATGTTCCGACCAAAGAGAGCGTTAATTGGGATTCTGCTAATTTTATGTGGAAAAGTGCGTCGGAAATTGCGAAGTTGATGGTGCGTGAAAAGAAAACCTCAGAAGGACATTGACTGTACGTTAGCAGCAACGGACGGAGAAATCGTTTTAGTGAACCATTAACTGGTATATCTTATCCAAGATTAGTTCCGGTTCGGTTCAGTTTCGGAAGATTTATCGGTTCCGGTTTTCGCTTACCGCGATGCCATCGTGGCTAATAATATTTACACGGATGGGTATAGCACGTGTTCATTTGTGAGTCGTCATAACTAGGTAGTTCACTGCGAGGTGGTACATAACTAGGAACTCACACCTGATGTCAATCAATGGGCGTCTACAGGAGGCGCGCGGTTGTTTTTAAACGCTTGAAACTCGTGTTTTAGTGGAACCCTCCGGAAAAAAGTGTGCCAAAAATGTGCGCTCGAATGCCCACTTACCCATGCGAAGTGCTATCAGCAGCTATAAGGGATAGGTATCAGTAACAGTTATTTGTTTGATAATACGGCCTCATAAGGAAGGCGCATTGTTGCAGAAAGGTTGAACAGATACCAATCCTTATGAGAACGCGGAAATATGGAATTTCTTGTCAGGAGGGATGAAGTCAAACAATTTCTGTCGTCTTTTCATATGCGTGCTAAGACAAAGTCCTGAAATGACTTTTCAGCCTGCAAAAACAAAAAGGGATATATCAACGCGCGGTATAGTTATTGAAGTGTCTGGGAAAACACGCTTGTTTCCCGAAATCCTGATTTTCCACATTATGTGGGTGTTATGGAAAACTACGTTTACATAGGGGTTAGACACCTGAAGATGTCACCTATATCAACAAAATCCATTTCAATATCTGAACGTGGTTGCGATAAAATAATTATGTGATAAATGGTCCCAGCGTTTTCACTGTTTCTCTGGTGTAATTTGAAAAAAAAAGACCACAATATTTCTCTATTACAGCATAGTAGGGATGTGCTTCTCAAATTTCAAGTTTCTAAAACCAGATGTTTAGCTTACGTTCACTTTAAAGTTTAAGCTTTTGTGGCTCCTCCTGGCAGCAAATTAAAAAAATAGCATTTCGACTTTTTGGCTACGTTGCAGGGCTGAATCCTTAAAAACGTTTTTTTAAATTCAAATTTCAAATTTATTCAGTTATGCATACACATTTCATGTTGAAAAGAGTGTGGTAAAAAAAGCCCGCACGTTCCATGGCTTGACGAGGACACTACCCCAAGTACACACTTCTTCGGCAGCGCAGCACTGCCTGGTCTATTATTGCAAATACGTGTCATATAATACATCGGAAAGAAAAAAAATGAGAGAAACAAGTCGAAATTTAGTCGACCAACCGTGTTGGAAAAAAATAACCAGGTGAAAAAAAAAATGAACGCCACAATTTCTAAATGGTACAGTATACAATAGACAGTTCATTCGAAACAAATATGGAGCTTGTTTACCTCATACAGAATTTCGAAACTAGTGCCACGGTAGAACTTAAAAACAAGCGCAATTTCAAGTGCCGATCAAACATCTTTCCGTTCAGCAGAAGAGCGCCATATCAACGTTGTATTGTGGCGTCGATTTAGGCGTTCAATATTCTGGATCTATGTTGCATAGGTATAGTGGGTTTTTCTTATAAAAAAGCTGACATGGCCCTCGTTGCCTTCCGTAGTTGGTCATGGATAGGGGATAAACCAATGTTGGTGGGAACTGACGGAGTAGGTTGGTAGCAACTGAGTAGGTTCCTCCATTATTCTGGAGGAAGCTACTTACAGTCTTCATTTTCTCTATGTAGTGTCGTACAAGCATGTATGAATATAGGCGCTTAAATGTGAAGATTTTAGATCGCGCTATAGGTCTGTAGGAGGAAAACCACTAGAGCGGTTTGTGGATTCCTTAATACCTTGTTTTGCAACGTTTCAAGTTTATTAGATGTAAAGCATCCCATACTCGGGGCTGTGTCCCTCGCTCCCTCGTTGTCGTTTTCCGCCGTCCGCACTCTACTGCGCATGCGCGTCTCTTCAGCCCCGTCAGCGTTTGGGCTGACGTCAGCGCAGTCCGCTATAAAAAGAAATAGTTAGGCGGCGCCCGGTTTCGCTGCCCCGACTCTGGCCGCAACAGGAGGTACATGGCGCTCTTCCCACTGCGCTACAAACCGAGAAGGAAGCATGTGCTACAAACGCGCCTTATGTCCTTCACTCATTCAAACTACGTCAGGAAGCTACAGATACAACGAAGATACGAGAAGGTAATTTTCAATACAAACATGCCTGCTTACTGCCACCACAGAAAAGGTAATGAATCAATTTTAGTTAATTAAGCGACCTAAATCGATATTTACCAGCCCTTTCTGGGTCCCCCTGGGCTCATACCTTCACAATAGAGCGTGAGCGCTCTATTGTGAAGTTATGTACACACGCCCATGTACACACACACACACGCACACAAAGAGCGAGCGCTCTATTGTGTGTGTGTGTGTGTGCTTGTGTGCGTGTGTGCGTGTCTGTGTGCGTGCGTGCGTGCGTGCGCGTGTGTGTGTGTGTGCGTGCGTTCGTACGTGCGTTTGCGGGTGGGTGTACGGTCCTACACTGTACTTTGTGATTTTCGGAACTTCACATCCAGTATCCATACTTCATTGTTTGTCCCGCCTTTGTGATACCCTGAACTTCCAGTGCACCACCCATGAAGGCCTCCTGCTGTTGGTGGGCGCTCCCAAATGAACAACAATAAACATTTCAAATTTTACAGCACATGGAAACATAGCGGCGCAGAGCGCCTACTTACTCCGCCGGTAAAGACATGCCGGCTTCCGTGACTCGAAGACCTCTGGCGTAGTCTCTGAACGTTTTGAGCATCCCGTTCAAGTCTTCAGGCAGGTGGAGCATTTGATCCTTGGAGAGTGAATCGTAGAAAACAAGGTTGCACACGCCGTCGCTGGGGAGATGCGTGTGGGGCCCAATGGCGTTGCTCACGGTACACAACAGTTTGTTGAGGGGCATTGCAGGGGCATCTGTGCGAGTGTTAAAAATACTCAGAAAAGGTCTTTGTGGCATGCTTTGCATGGTACAAATTTTGGTCCAAAGCTTGGCTTCATTGGCATAGAACAGAAAATGGAACACCTGAATGTTGCCACTTTCCTGAGTCCGATATATCAAAAAAAAGGTCGAATGAAATGATCGCAACAGACCCTTGGGTTACGCCACTATTACAAGTAAATTCAGCGTGTATGGGCTGTTAAGACAAATGGCAAGCGGTCTGTTACGAGGATTACTGCGCGGAATGGTGACCACTTATGCCGAAGACCGAAGCTATAATGGTACAAAGGCGGAAGCAGGAAGCGTTAGACACGGCCGTTCTGTAGCCTTACGTCCATTCGGGGCTACATTGGCGCCCAGAGTAAGAACCCGAATACAGCAGTTCAAATTATTCCTCGTGACTCAATGATGTCAGTCCACTGTGCCTTGAGAGAAATGGAAGCCAAATTGTTTGTTACCCTAACATAGCTGATCTTCAGTATTTATGTCACAAGATGTAGCCAGGCATCAATCAGTTCGGAAATTAAACATCGCCAATGTAAAGGAGATTGGCCTAACGACCTTCAAAATACTGGCCCCCTCTAAGTATGAATTCTTGAAGAAACCCCAAGAACTATCTAAAGGAACTGCGAAAATTTTACCTCCTATCTTACTTTAAAGCGAAGACTTTTCCTTGGTCTTCATCTACTCTACCAATTAAATTTTTGTCTGCCTTATTATCCTGATTTTAAACTTCCTGAACAATTAAATCGGTCTGATGTTTGTTAATCTTTTAAAAGTAATTAAGCTAGAGTGACCAAGATTTTTACAGCGCCACCAGAATAGCCGGGTAGATTTTGCGGCGGGTAATGCAACGGGGCGTAGGCACCAAAGATTTACTATTCTTACTGAACTTGTCCAGTATTTCCATGGTGAGGCTCAGGGTCACATGTAAGACTTTCGTAACGCCGAGTAATCGTTGAAACAAAGTACGGGTGGTTCAGTAGACGATGGAAAGGTAGAGGCCTTATTCAATTAATGACTATACCACGAGCCATGTCACTATCCGATGCTGACGCCTCAGACCGGAGATGCGTCAAACAGCTCTATCCTGTATGGGGATTAGAAGAAGTGGTTTCGACTTGATAACGGGCGATAGGCCAATGCCTGATCAGCCACTTGCGGGAGAGTGAGTCGTGATACTGGATGGGCGTTAGAACACATTTACTCTAGCATCCAGCAACTCAGACAGGAAATATCCTCGCATGTTATAGCCCGTACGCTACATGCAACACATGTCATTTGACATTCCATTGCGGGCAGAGCTGGTAACAGACCGTCACAGAGTAAACTGAAGCCAGAAAAGACAGGACTCGTCCTACGAGCCCAGGAAGCAGGAGACAGAACGAAGAAGGGGGTGGTAAAGTGTACAATAGGCGGGGTTGGCGTCTACCCCAGCTGCTATCCGAGTACCACGTGGAAGACACACAAGGTGCACTAAAAAAGGTGGACATATAAGCCCATGCAATGCACTTAAAGGGGCAATAAAGAATGAAGACATGTTTGTTTTATTCGAAATATTTCGTGTTTTATAGTTCCCCAGCGCTTGTCAGAAGCAAACGATGCTTTATTTACTGGCACATTAATAAATTTAAGGCAAAATTTTAAATCTTCCTCAAAATCGTACGTTTTCCTGACGTCTGCAATGACATGACAAGCACAGGTCTCCAAGCGAATCCTGGTGAGCTGCGGAGCGCTGCCTACTGTTAGAAACCTAGATGGCACCACCATACTATGGCGGGCCCTTTTCGGCCTCTGCTGTGTTTTTGAGGGTATTCGTACCTTGCCTGTTTCTTTTCAGGTAGAAAAAAAATGTTTCGTGAAACGTTGTCTTCACTCGACAAATATGCTCACGTAAAACTCCGTCGCTTACGGCCACTGTCGTAGCCACTGTCGTGTGAGACAACCTCAAAGCGCCGAAGTGCTGGGCAGAAAAAAACAAGCATTGTTCGCGCAGCACCAACAGCAGAATACGCATCGATACTTCAATGTTTACGTTTACTATCGTAATTTGCACGGTTTATCCCACCATTCGTACTGTTATTAAAATAATGACCCCTAAAGGTAAGCACGAATGTCTTGTTGGGCAAAGTCATAAGCCCTGACTAATTTGTGTGTGCTTTTGGGGGCCTCACCCAATCGCACTGCTAGAACATATGACATCATGCGTTCTCCTGCGGGAAATGTGCGAATGGGTCGCATCGCCATTCCCTTTTCAACTAATTATATAGCCTATTTGAGCGAACTTTACGTGGAAAGTGGTGTCGGTATGATTATAACGAGGCAATCTTTCGAATGAAGTCGGCTTGTATTTAGGCTGCATGGCCCCTTTAGGAAGTGCTACAAAAATTGAAAAGACGATTTGAGAAAGTTTAAAGGTGAGTAGAGAAGAGGAGGACTGACTAGCTGGGGTCGGGGTGATTGTTTACCCGGGTTGACGCGTGATGCGGCCGGTCCCTTTTGGCGTGGAGCAGCTCTATACCAACGCTGTTTTGGATTAACTTAGGCCTCGCATTTTTGCCTGTTTGAAGCGATCTCCGGGGGCTAGGAGTTCACCGTTATCATCACACTGGCGCCCCAACGAAGCCCTCAAGGGCGAACGCCGCGACCCGGCCATCCGTCCGGCTACCGCCAGTTCTGACCCCATTGTCGCCGCGAACCCCGCTCAGCATAACCACCGTTCTAGCTGCGCGTCTTCCCACCTTTAAATTACTTCAGGTGGGTGGTGGCTTCCATTGGCCGCGGCCTCCTCTGCTACCTCTCTCCCCGAAACACACGGCCTGCCGACCCGTGTCTGGCAATGGAGTGATAACACTCTCACTACGCGGGTATGCTATTGCCTGCCCCCAAAACGGCGAGCGGCGAGAGAGAGAGAGAGAGAGAGAGAGAGAGAGAGAGAGAGAGAGAGAGACTAACGTTATTTCTGGGGAGGCTCGGCCCTATAGATTGTCCCACAGGTGAGGGAAGCGCGCTAGGAAATCCCGAGTCCTAGTGGCGGTCAGGAGCTGTAGCTCGGGCTAGGAGCTCCCGGTCACCTCCAGCCAGGTAGTGGGAGTATTGGCTAAATGGAGCAGTTGTAGACAGGGGCCTTCCCAAAGGGCGTGTGGCGTGATATCTCGAGCGCCGCATGCCAGGCAGTTTGGGTGATGATGTAATGTGGGATAGATGTGATGGAGGACGTGTCTGGCGGGGAGGGGATGGGTCTGTAATCGTTTCCGTAATGTGTCTACGGGTTAGTTAAGAGACGTTTGAGGGGTGTGTAGTTCAGGCCGCTGTAGGGGGTAGTTGTGGTAATACCACTAAAGGTAAGCAAAGGGTCGCGAGAGTTTTGTGCGCTATGCTGTGAGATGTTCACTCTAGTGCCCGGTAAATGGATCCTCGATCGGCCAGGTGAGGCGTTTCCACACCGCCAGAGCCCACGTTGCCGGGCTCCAGTGCAGCATTATTATTTTCGTAGTATGAAGGCGGGATGGGAGAATTTGGTGAGCATTGAAGGAGGTGTGTCCCCACGCGAAATTTCGTACGCCCGTCTTAGAATCGGAGAATATGTGAGATGGGGGTGGTTGGTGTGGTGTGGCTAGCGCTATTGCCGCTTCCTCGGCCTCTTGGGTGTGGGCTGTGCGGATGGCGGCTGCCGCTGCTGAAATCGATCTGTAGCTTGTAGTAATAGCGGAGAACACACCAGCAGCCCCCATTATTCGCAACGCCACCCTCGAACAGTGGGAGGCCGCGCTGTGCAGTTCGGACCCTGAGGACCAGCGACAGTTGGTGGACCGGGCACGCAGGACCGCAGCCGCCGCAGGGGCCCTGGACTGAGGGCTTCTCCCGCTTTCAAGCGCAAATCTGTTGAATAAATGTTTTTACCACCACCTAGCGCCAGCGAAAGCTGGTCGGAGTCGTTATTTCGGGGCGACTACGTAAATGGAGTCAGGAGATGGGGGAACACATGTTAGAGCGCCAAAGGTCGGGCGTGTCGTCGGGCTGCGTGGTCGGTAGGATGCACATAAGTGGGAGCATGGGAGGATTTAAAAGTTTTAGCGGTGAGATAGGGGTAGGGGCTCAAGGTGAGGGGGGGGGGGAGGCGGAGGGTTGGAGCAGTGATGTTTGGTTGGTGCAGGAGGATTGAACCTGTTTGAGTTGTAAATAGGCGAGGACGTTGGCTAAAAAGGTGGGATTCAAGGAGCTCAGGGATCGTGGTAAATGTTTCAATTGAAAGGAGGCGGACCGTAGGTATGTTGGATGGAAGGAGAAGTGCTTCTCTGTATACCCTGTGCTGGAAGGCTTCCAATTTGTCGAGTTCCGCTTTTGTAAGCGATAAGTAAGGAAGGGAGTATGTGAGTCGTTCGGGGAAGAGAGCTGTAACAAGTTGTATTCTCTCGTTCTCGGAAGGGCCGTGGCCGCGGACGGTGATTCGGCGGATAAGTCCAACTATTTGTGGTACTTGTCGGCTGAGTGTTTGTATTGTGAGATGTGCCTCGATTTTGCTGCAAGGTCAGTCCAGGTATGGTGAGGGATGGCGTAGGTGTTATTGGCTGGTGATTGAGTGAGTGAGTGTAAAACATTTTATGGAGGCGCTGAAGTGCGAGTATTTCCTTATTCCAGGAAACCATGTGGTGAGCGGGCAGCGTTCACTCTGGAGGCCAGAAGTGTCTGGACCTCCAGATCGCTGCTGTTCACCAAGTTCTCCCAGAACTCAGGAGTGGGAGGGGAAGGAAGAGGTGGGATGTTGGCTGGTGATTGATGGAGATTGGTGTCCAAGAGGCCAAGGGGTGTGCCGGGGGCGCTCAGTTAGGAGGATCATGTGAGACGTTTCAGGGGCGCATCGATACGCCTGCTGAGTAGGCGAAGTTGGGTATGGTGTTCCCTGTGGTTTGGAGGGTGGATTGAGTGTGGGCGTTACTGCCGTGAGTTAGCCAGACTGTTATATCGTAGGCGTATAGACTACTGTGGAGTGAGGGAATGTCGGTGAGTGCGCTAGCCAGAGTGATGAGAGCTGTGTTAAAGCGTGTTCCAGGTAAGATTGAACCTCGAGGGGTGCCATGGTTGGGAAGGTGCAGAGTAGAGGGTTGGCTATTGCCAAGGTTAAGGGTGGCTGTCCATACCGACAAAAAGGATTGAACGAGACTAAAGAGATTTGCGACTACTTTCAAATGAATTAACGAGGATGGGATAGCTGAGTGGGAGATCCGATCTAAATTTTCGTTAGGTCTAGGGTAAGGATTGCCGATGCTTATTGATCCAGGAGCGCGTTGAGTAGTTGATAGATTTCCAGGTGGATGTCGTTGGTTGCGAGATGTGCGTGAAATTCGAACATGTTATCGGGGAGAAGACGCTCTTGATCTGGGTGGTGATTGAGGCGAGATACTATCGTCTGTTCGAGGAGTTTGCATGCAGATGCAAGAAGTGAGTGAAATGGGACGTAGGGTGAGCGCAGCGAGAGGTTTGTGAGGCTCGGGGATCAGTGTTATGGGGGCATGTTTAAGTTCTGTTGGTAGCTGCCAGGTTTGCCAGCGGTGGTTGTAGTAGTCCAGAAGTTGGTGGGAGTGAGGTTCTAGGTTTCCGAGGGTAGGGTATGGCACGCCGTCTGGTCCAGGTGTCGAGGTATGTGCGAGGGTATGTACGGCAGATTGCAGCTCGGCGAATGATTATGCGGTGTCTAGTTTGGGGGTTTTGGTTGCCGGAGTATGTTACAGTCGGGGCTTGTGGTTCCGGCGGCAAAATGTAAGTGTCGGTAAGAATTTGCGGCCACGTATGGCCGTCTCCCGTTGTATTATGGACCAATCGGTTGATGCGTGCTTGGGATTATGTTTTGGATGTAGAGGGGTCGAGTAGCTGCCTGAGTATACATCATATTTTTTTTTCTTGCTGAGGCCTTTAGGAAGGCTGTTGCGCTTGCGTCCCCATGCGGTGGTTTAAACATCCAGGCAGGGAAGAATTTCGCGACAGTACTATAGAGCCCCTCCCCTTTAACCCGCAACTCCGACTGATTTTGTTTCTTTCTTGGCCCTATATGCACCTTGAACAAAGTACATTACGGCGGGGGTGAGCAGAAAAAGCTTTCAATGTGAAGAGCCTGCCCGAGCTGCATGTGTGCAACCTGAACAGCATTTTAAAATAAAAGCCCTGATATACTGAAGAGCAAAACAAAAACAAAACAACTACAAAGCAACCCACGTTATTTCACGGGAGCAATTTGTGAACCCGGTGTTAAGGATATACAACAGTTCGCTCGGTCGTTGGTAGCCGCGCCCGCAAGGGCACGACGACGTAGATGACGCGTTCAGAATGAAAATTGTCGCAATGCTGCGATACAAAAACAGAACGAAGAATGCTATGTTGAGCGGAATACTGATCGTATGGTACGGCCGTAATTTTCGAGGCGTCGCTGCCGGGACTTTCAAGTGACATCATAGGCGTCTTTTCAAACGGAAAAAAAGATGCAAGGTTCAGCCGAAGTGGGAAGTGCGAATTTTTCATACGAGCCAAACACACATTGGGGATTGAGCGAGTACGACAATCACGCACCGGCGGGATTACATTGCTGACAAACGTGGAGCGTGAAAACCACAAAGGGGATTATTTCGCTACCTTACTTTTCAATCATGTTTAAGGTGTTTTTGTAGTATTATAAATAAGGTTTTATTTGTGTGCATATATAGAACTTCAGCTTTAAAGCGGAAATTTTATATGCGGCTTACTCACAAAAATTGCCCTGAGCTTTTTGGGCTTCCTTCAAAATGAATATGTGCTCGTTTGCTACGGCACATGTGGCCACCCTTTTCAGAATGGCCATAACAACAAGGACTGCAAGGGTTTAACCTTTAAAAGAAGAACCGCCTGAACCGGCATCTGCTGCTCTGATATGGCGTAGAAGCGCTCCTTGTTTACGAGCGTCCCTACAGCCGCCGTTTTGTTATGTTGAACTTGGCCGAAAACTCGGCCGTCGCATGAAAGCACTAAAACTAAGAACAACCCTAGGTGAACTGACAAACGCACAAGTCTGACATTTGTTCCGACCTGGAAGAGCTGACAGACGATTGCTTCAACGACACGGGTTAGAAAAACCACGGCAGCTCTCCACAACACAGACGCGTTTGCGTACGCTTACCATTACGTGGATCTGTAGTTTTCTCTTCATTCACTGTGGTCGTGGGGGCCACCATTGTTCCCGTATTCGTAGCATCAGATGACCAGATTGTGCTTTCCTCTTCACCAATCGTAAAACCGTCGGTAGCTCCCGTAGACGGGTCTGAAAATAAGAAGTACGAAAATTCTGATTGTGCAAATCCCGAAATTCGGGGCTTACTGTACGTGTGGTAAAAGAAAAACATGTAAAATTATGGGTCAGTACGCTAAGCTTCATTTTCTTTCTCGTGGCTTTTCAAGGGGTTGGGCATGGGGATGAATGCACCGCTGGGTGCAAGGCGGCCCCGGCGCCCTTCGCTCCGTTGGCGAGAAGCTGCATCCTCGGTATTCCACAAAACTACTAGAATTCGCGCTGTTATTCGCATGTATAAGCCGCGTTGTCGGTCCCTCTTTCGGAGCTATTGTTACTTTCTACGTTGCCGTGCCATTGGAGCTGGCTTCCAAAGAGCGTGCTCGCTAGGTACCAATAGTTGCACGTAAAGACACGTCCGCAAAATTGCACGAGAATGTTTCCGCGTCCGGTACATTACGACCGGAAAAAAGTGTCCCTACAGTAAAAACTAGTTGTCTTCGCGAACAACGAAACGTGGCGCGAACAGCGATTGTATGCTGCGTATACTGGCTCGAAGGCGTGGGGCAAGCAACGACGTGTGGCGGCATTTAAAGAGAACGAGCGTCGTTGAAACCACGAGCAGAAGCAAAAAGCGAAAGTAAACTGTCAAAGGCAGTTTCCTCTTAACCAAGTTATGCCAAGACTCCCGTGCAGTCATTCAAAAACCGTCCTATTTAAACTCCAGTCCGCACTTCCGAACATGAGGTACCGTTGCAGTCTGTGATTCTGGAACCTCGTTCTGCATATCGTAACTATGTACTCAACATTCCATTTATAATAATTGTTTAACTTGACTTGAATGGCATAAAGAGCACAAACACGATGCAAACACAATCAAAAGTTTCACTCTACTTTGATTCCCACATATTCCAGCCATCCGCCATTTATAGGAGACTAAGCTTGGGTTTCGCGGTGCCGGGCATCACTCAAAAGTCGGCGCATCAAAGCGGAGAGGAAAATGCAGGCCAAGAAGTGTGAGAGGAGTGATAAGGTGGGAAGGAGCCCACGAGCAGGTGTGAGGTGTGCTCGTCGAGGTCCAGATGTTCGGCTTGGTATGCAGGTCGGTGACCGGCTGCGCCCAGTGATGAATTAAACTCTGACGTTCAGGTATTCTAGTTGAGACGGCGTCGCTCGGGGGCATCGCTGTCCGATGTACCGATTTGATTGGCAGACGTAAGAATATTCAATGTATCGGTAGTGTTCACCACCACCTCAGCAGTTTCTTGGGTCTTCACATCTCAATTTAGAACGTGGCCGAATTTCTAACACGAAAGTGTTTCTTCCCGGATACGCCAATATTTGAGTGACGTCATATCCGTCACGGAAGTGACTCCCGCACAACGAAGCAAACAGCCTTTAAAGGGTGCACCCTTGCAAGCAGGGTCTTCTTGCGGTGACGTACCCTATAGAACTGAAGAGTACGTTACACTTAGGGATGTTCGTTTTGGGGTTTTATATTTTAACACGAAAGTGTTTTATGCCGGGACACACGAAGATTTCACCGACGTCATACGCATTACGTAAATCACGCCGGTACACCCTTTCCGAAGCGACCCGCCAGCAGGACGACTCTCGCCAAGCACACCCACAAGACAGCCGAAGAGCCGCAAATTATGCCCAGCTGCAGATGTCGCTGCAGATTTCACTTCCGTGCTTTACCGATACCCATGAACGGGTAATAAACCGCACTTTTTTGCTCTTTATCTAGCAAGTCGAGTCGCCGGTGTAAGGAGATGGCACGAAACGTGTGCTTTCAATCCAAGCTGGGGGGCTACGCATCTGAGCCCCGATATATTATTCCTATGCTATGTATGCCAGAAGGTGGGCAACATAACATGGTAATTGAGAAATGTCATTTTATGATATTTTGGCTCTGAATTATGTACCGAGGCTTTGCCAGCATACCCAAAGTGCCCAACTGTGCTACGGAAGAGGAGGAGACAAGAACATAAGGTTTGCTGGGCGAGGGTGTAAAAAGAGAATTGATATGGAAGAGCGGGTAAGAGAAATGAAGGGTAGGAACATGTGAGCAAAGAGCGGGATAGAGCTCGCTGAAACGTCAGCGTTTTTTCATGTTATTTGCATCAATGGAAGCAAATACGCGGACACCTCTCAGCCTCTAGGCGGATAAAAATGAGACGGTTGAACTTGAGAGGACCCATGTGTCTGAAGCCAGAATAGAGTTCGATCCGCTCAGTCGGACAGCGTGAATCTGCTTTTTTAATGTTTCGGTTGTTTTAGGTTTTGTAATGCGGTCCGTTATACGTTAAGCTGGTTAATTGGAGGCACTCCATGATCCTAGCCACCATGTCTTCTAGCGCAACGTGTAACACGCATCCTCAATGCCCATGTATACAAAGCATGTTCAAAACATTAAATCGAGGAGTTTCTCAGTAATGTGAGCCTACCTACGCCGGTGGCTTCGTGGCTAAGGCGTTGCGCTGCTGAGCACGAGGTCGCGGGTTCAATTCCAGGCAGTGGCAGCCGCTTTTCTGATGGGGGCGAGAATCGAGAGCTCCCGTGTGTACGGGATTATGACGCACGTTAAGGATCCCCAGGTGGTTTAAATTATTGCGGAGCCCTCCACCACGGCGCGCCTCATCGTCTGCGTTGCGTCCACGGGTTAAACCATACAATCAGTAATGTGAACCTGCTTTTTTCCCGTTATCTTTTTCTGGCCAAGAGAAGGTACCCACTTCATTTTTTTACAAACTATATCAGTCTCTGTGTGTAAAAAAACACTTCTAGCCTATTTTTACTTACTCATTTACCTTACAGGAGCAAAGAAGATGTAATACAACACTGTTTAATTTAAAGAACCGGGTTTTTGTACTTTACTCAGTTCTATTTCAGCAACGAAAACGTATTTTACCCCGAAAAACGCTGAACGTATTGGGCAACTGCCCAATATCGCGCTACACAGATGGGACTTGAGCCGCAGTGATGTCGAATGAGCCGGCAATAAAACCCACTTTTTAGTTTATTTAGTGCACGTTAGCATTGAAGTGATGCAATAAAAAGAGAGAAGAGGCCTTACTCCAACTCTCGAGTAACGTGTTTAGCGATGGGTTTGTTCACCTGCCGCCAATTGCACAAACAAGACACTATAAACGCGTTTGCTTTCATTATACAACAGCCATTGCGCCCGTGATGATTTTGAAATTCTTGGGGCTAAATATGAGAGATAAAACAATACCAATGAAGGTTTCACAACATTTACAAATTTCACTCTTTGCGATGTTCCACGAATAAAAACTGGTGTTTAAGTGTTTATATAACTCATACAATATTCTACATTTCCGTAAAGTTTCTAAAAGCAATTAAACGGCAAACGGGAGTTTCTAGTGTGTTTGAACACTACTGATAGAAAGGAATACGAATTGGCGGATTTTTAAATTTTTGTCCTAGCGAAGTAGGGCAAAAATAGGCTCAGTAGGGACTCAAACGTTTTGCACAAATCCCTTCAATTTACCCTATTTGCTTTCGAAACATTAGAGAGTTAAAGGAGATCGAAAAAACGGTTCCGGTATGGTAAGGTCTACCGTCTGGACGCCACCGCGCATGCGCAGAAACCTACCGTATACCGGGCGACTTGGCCGAACGGTACCGAGACGCACCGTGTCCGTCGTTCGAAAGTGGCCGGCCGCTTTGGAAGAGTTTGGGAGACGCATATTCGAACGGATTGTAAATATGAGATCGTTTAAGAAAAATGAGGTTGCTACAAGTGAAATCCGCGCGATTCTTATAGCACAAGAAGCAAGCGAAACACGGTGCAGGCTCTACTGCCGTGGCTTGTGTCGTCGAGCGACGCATGTCCGATAGCTTCTTCTAGGTTAAATAAGTGTGATACGGCTACATAACTAGTATTAAAACAACATGGGGCCCGTCAACAAATCGACGATTGAGGAACAGGCGGTATCAGTGCGAGGGACTCTCAAATACAACGAAATAACTGCGTGGCGTGCGAACTAAACTTTTAAAGAAGGGCGATGACCCCGCGCCGGCGCTGGTGCCCGCGAAGGCCGCAGACGCGGCCGCGGAGACGCCAGCGCCATCTCTCGCCCCCACCGCGGATCCTCCCGTGGCGAAGTGCGAGAAGGTGGCGCCGCTCGTCGGCACCCCAGCAAAGAAAGAACTGGAACTACAGAGTGGCAAACTTTTCGCATGGCGACGCAGTGAAACACCCCCCTCGCGAGGGGCATGATCAAATGCAGAGCATTTCCGGGGGCGCACGACGTTAAGTAGTTTGCGTTACATTTACGTAAATGTTGTTGCACTTGTGGCAACTGTTGACGAGAGAGCGCTCGTCAGCAGTAATTTGAATGAGTCAACGATATAAGGCGCGTTCGTAGCGTCCCATTCTGTGTCGGCTTTGTGGCGCAGTGGGTAGAGCACCATGTACATGGCGTTCCGCCCGCAGGGTCGAGGGATCGAAACCTGGCGCCGGATAGTATTTTCTTTTATATAGTGTAGGGGGAGGGGTGCGGACAACGACGGTGCGGACTACGACGGGACAACGCGGGTGACATCGTGAGTTACTGAAATGCTCTGCATTTAAAACTAGAAACAGCCAGCCGTATGTACTGAGAGCCCAGCTGACCTGCTCGCGCCATCTATTTAAAAGGTGTAGAGGTAAAATGCCCGCTCACGTTCACGCAGTCGCAGTTTGAATCTCGGTAGGGGCGTTGGATATTTTTTTCTAATACTGTCTTTAGCGCTTTTGAGAACTGAAAACTAATATTTCAGGCACAGGAAACGCCACAGATTCACGAAGAATTGCCAAACGACGTACAACACAAGTCGCTCCCAGTCATGGTAGCATGACCGGTAGTTACGGTCTGCTAGTTAAAATGAGCCTTCCCGGTACGTTCCAATAACGGGTACCGTGTACCGTACCGAAACCGTTTTTCCGATCTGCTATTACTGTCTATTCTCATAAAAATATTCAAAAATAAGTTTCCTGACAGTGTGAAACTTTTCTTTTAAGGAACATTCTTTAAAACAATATCAAAAAGTATTTTCACGTTCCCGTGAAATGATTGAATTCGATTACGCTGTAGAAATTTTCCTAAAGACTATATTGTCACGAAGGCAAAGATGACTCAGTTGGCTTGACGAATAAACTAGTTTATTGAAGTGAACTTCTGCTCGGCTAACAACGAAAAAAATACACAGGCGGCAAAGCAGCTTTCAAAAAAGTGAGGCGCGCAGGCGAATGTCGGCGAATCGAAGGCCGCTGCGTCAGCTCTCCGAGTATTTTTCTTTCGGCGCGAGTGTATCTCGAACTGTCGAATTACATGGAGAGCACTGTAGATCAAACATGATTATTCTAGAATAGTCACTTTAATCCGAAACAATATCCCTATAATTGAGTTAACCCGTGCGGCATAAAACATGAAGAAGGGAACAAGCGCTTCGATGGGCGCACACATAAAACCCCGCGCAGCATGCGGCAAAAACAAAAGAACAAAACCGACTACACGGTTCGTGCCAATATACCCCAACAATACTTCACTGTTTTTAAGCATTTTTTTTCTCCTGTGACTAGTTTTATTTAAAGTGATATCCCCTTCTGTCAAATTGTGGCGAATATTGAACCACTCAGACTGAAGACTCGAAAACTTTCGACATTGCATTTTCCTACTGCCCATTTTTTTCGCTGCTATGAGTTCTAAGTAGAGTGACATCCACTTTGCAAAACATTGTCGCAGACTCAACCACTCAGACTGAAGACTTCAAACCTTTCGACAGTGCATTTTCCTTCACCACGTAGAAACTAAAAACTGCGGGCGTTTCACAATGTCATGCCTAAGACCACGTAAATGTTGACGTGTTTTTTTTCAAATATTAAAAGTATCAGCCCGTGAGGCAGTAATATGGCTTTTGCACGTCAAGATGCAATAAATTTATGTTGAAAAATAAAAAAGAAGCGCGAATATTTGTAGATGGCTTATCCTTTGCAGTGCTTTGTAGCTTTGCGCTGTCATTCAAGATGCTGCAAAAACGATTCTTCATGACGTGCGCGACGAAAGTGTAGTGTACGTGCCTAATTGACCTCATTGGGCGTGATTGCAATAACACTGACCCAACATCGCCTGTCCGAATAAAACAAAAATGCTTCGCAAAGAGTGGTTGGAGGCGTAACTATCCCACAAAAGCGTACCATGTCCCTCTTACAGGAAACCGTGAGGGTAGATGCCTGTTTAGAAGAATCTTTAGGAGGTGTTAATTACACGGTACGGGCGATAATTGTTTTGTCAGATTGCTCCTGCTCTCAAAGAAAACCAGGAGCCGCTACGGTGCTTATCAATGCTAGGTAATGCCGCTTCCTCAGATCACGTCTTCATCTCACTTACGGTAACACACAGCACCTCCGCTGCCTCTAGTTCATGATGTTCTATATGGTCCCACCATTTTTCACCGTAGCCAGACATAATGTTACCCAGCGTGTTGTTTGGCTCGAGTTTTATATACTTCTTTGCTGCTCATGCCCGCAGTTACTTTTTAGGATATCGAGTAGAAATCGAACCGAGTCCCTTTGAAGGGAAAGCAGGCTGCCAACTTATAATGAGCAGGATGTGCCAAATGTCTCCCCTATCTCATCACATATAGTTCAGTAGGGCTGACGGTACAGGTGCATGTCAATGCATTTTGGATCGTTTTCTTGGGCCTGTATACAAAAGGGGTGCATTGAAGCGCGCTTACCAGATGTGGGCGGGATACCCGGCTCAGTGAGACCGGTGCCTCCTTCATTTCCTTTAGAAGGCGGCATGGAATATTCGGGACCTCCACCTGCAAAAATAAATGCCCCCTCCTCAAGAAAAATATTCATGAAATGGGCAGCATTGTCCTATTCAATTAAAATTAAAAATGTAGACTTCTTCGACCATGTCGAAATGGTGCACCAAGAGGTTGGCTTTATAATGCCAGGGGCCCAGATCTGATTCCGACTACGGGAGGCGTTTTTTCTCTAGGCGTTCAATTTATAAGGTGGCTTTCATGTCCAGCGTTGGACATAACTATGGTAGGCCCCAGTTAGGTTTAAAAGGCTTAGTGTTAAAATATGCAAAGCCTGCTTCTGTAGACAGACCGATTGGCAGTGCATTGTACATACTCCGAAAAAAGGCGCACAATTAGTAGAAAACGCTGATTACTAGAAAAACATTTCTAGAAAACGCTGATTGGAGGATGGCCGTCCTTAAAAAGGCCCTGAAGAAGAACTAGAAGTTGCTCATCAAAGCGCGTGGTCTATCCTGGCTGAAATATTATCAGCTTTTATCAAATATTCAAAAGCGAAAAATGTGATACTAATAACGCATATGAAGCCATAGTTAGCCCCAGAAACTTTCTGGAAATTTCTTTATTATATAAAAACTTTGTTTTTCGTTTCTGGACCCAAAGTTAAGCCACTGGCCAAAAACGTGTGTGGGAGATTGCAGTGGAATTGTTACTTCGATTTGTTTTTATCACATCAATGCTAAGGGACAGTTAACACTGAGAACAATGATTTTTAATGCTGGCTTATATTGCGTTACTCCTCCGAATATCACGACGAAAGCGTCTTTCGTGGTTATAATGGAGCTGAGTTTGTTGTTTGCGACTAAGTTGAATTTTCAAACGCTAGTTTTTTCCTACTCAGCGTACTCGTGTTTTGTTTTAATAGTCGTTCCAATACAGCACGTTGATAAATGTAATCGGCATTCTCAATCTTCGCTAGTGACGACAAGCGCTGTCGTTTATTTTACTTAGGAAGTTCTTCTTTGTCAGGTGTAGAGCATTTACAGCGAAATTTTTTTTCAGTTCTAAACGCCGAAGTAGGCTTCACCGCCCGGAATAAAAGCCCACCATAACATACTTACAAACGGCTTTTCGAATCGCCTCCCGCTCGCTTCATAGTTAAATAAAGCGGGACCACACCTCCGGGGATTACCAAAATTTAGGGTAAGCTCTGGGCTTGCGGCTGTCCTGCAGATCTGTATCTACAGCAGAATGGCGAGTTAGGCTAGTTGGTGAAATCGCATTTTCAAACCTTCATAAAACGCAGCACTGAAAGACACGAGACGAAGAAAGGAAGCGCTCGTCCTTTGTTCCCGTTTTCCGTCTCGTGTCTTTCACTGTTGTCCTTTATGGTTTGAAAATCTGTATCTAGGTGTTTACACGAGAGACGGGGCAGTGGTGTACGGTCGACACGTCTTATTTTGACGCACAGTTGATGTATATTTCCTTGGGAACCGGGGCAGGTATATCTGAAGGTTTTTTTTGTGCGAAAATATTGCCCTTCTTCAAAACAAAACTCCCCAGCCTGGCCCTGGTCGCTGGCGCGTGTAGTGGGCAGCGGAAAATTTGAAACTTCTACCGCTGGAAAACAAAAACTACTGCATCCACCGCGTTGGTTTGTTTTATGCACACAATTTTTATACTCTCAAATAATTTCCTGTATTCGTGTTTGGCTTGGAGAGTGAATTCTTATTAATACATATTCCGAAATTTCAAAAGTTTATAAAATTGCCCAAACGTGGGGCCTTTTCTCTCTGAATTTGAACAACCTAGGTAGTTCCATTTTTAATAGTATATTTTATCTTTGTTCAATCTTCGTGGTAATTGTGGTTTGTGTGGTGGAGACTGTTCAGTTTGAAAAAAAAGCACTGCAGTGCAGCTTGGTAACGAATTTTCGTATATTCCGAAAGCCAAAGAAAATAAAGCTCTCTTTTATTTTTTCTCAAACTCTGACAATAAAGCCAACCTTGCTCTTAGCCCCAAACATTATAAACCTGCTGCACATTTTTGTTGTTTTGCAGTTGCAAAGCACCAAATATGGACTTGTTAGCAGTATTGCTGTGATATACTGAAGTGATTTTTATGCAGCCAATTACGACAATGCAGTGCGACAAATTGCCATTAGAGACAGAAAATAATTGAAAAAAACACTGCAGTGAGCCTACTTTGTTAAAAATGCACGTGCATAGCATACATTGCACCTAAATTTGGTGTTAAAGCACCGGCTACCGAGTCCATGTTTGGTCGTGTATACAATTATCAGCTGGCCTTGTGTCAACAGCGATATTCGAGACCTGGCCTCTTTAAGACCGCTGATGATTAGGATATAACCGTAATATTTTGGATTAAACAAAACGGAGTAATGGAGTGATGAAAGTGTCTTTAATGAAGCAAGACCTCAAATTACCTTTGGATCAAACTAAACGCATTCCATTTGTTTCCCTGTGCCCGCGTTCTCTTGAAACTTCGGGTATAGCACCTGTGTGCAATTGTCTGTTCACCTAAAATTGTAGTCCACATAAAGTGGTTAGCGAGGATCTTTGTGGCACTAATTGTTACTGCAGAGCTCGTAGAACCGACGATATCGTACGTCATCACTGTCGTCCGTTTGAACCTGGAGCAGGAGGGCAGTCAGGCTGATTTAAGTGGACAATAGCGGCTATGCGGCAACAAAGGCAATTTTTATGTTTACAGCTCCCGGGTGGCAGCTGTGTAGCGACCCTAAATACCGGCCAGGGTTCACATGACCGTTAGTCGGCTGAAGAAAATCTTTTGTTTCAGTTTCCGGATGTTTAAAGTTACGAGAGGTTCTTCAAGTTGCGGCAGTTTTCATCGTATGGTCTCTTAAAGGAGCCATGAAGAGAAAACAAAAGTTTGTTTTATTCGAAAGATTAGGTGTTTCATAGTACCCCAAGCGCTTTCCCGGAAGCAAATGATGCTTTATTCACTGAGAAATAAGGCAATTTAAGCCAAAATTTTAAATCTCCCGCTAAAATTGAACATTCCGTGACGTGTACAATGGCGTCATAGAGCCGGTCCATGAAACAGATACTTAGTATGTCGACTCCATATAGCACCCACACGCGGGAGTCGATCGAGACGGCGGCCATTTTAAAAATACTAGTAAAACCTAGTGCACCCGCAGCCCTAGTCATGGAATCGCCTGATCCGGAGAACAAAACTCTCGCCGAGGAGCTCGGGCTTGCATTTAACAACCTCACACCACAAAAACGCTCAATGCTTCTAAGTGCACGAGCGGCAAGAGTTGTGGGATACGCGGTGGACGGGAAAGCGACCATTCCGCGATAGCCACAACAGACGAACGCCCAGCCGTCGGCACCGCTGCCTCGTCAGCCCCGTCGCGACGGACGAATATAGACTGGTACGTATGTGCCGTATTTTGATTACGGTTAATAATAGTTCAATTTCAGTAGCAGTATCACTTATGCCAGTTGGCCGGTGTCGTGTATGGAAAGCCGTTCGCGCGAGCTCTCTGCTTCGACCAGAAAGATACGAGCGTCAATGCGCGGTGTTTACGGCATTTTTTTCCCCAAGGTCAGAGCGATTTGACGAAGTCGGGGACGAGCGCCAGCATGTCCCAGGAGTGAGCTAACGTAAGGGTCCCTGCCGTAACTGAACAAACTGAAGTTTTCAGTGGTTGTAAACTGGAAACGAGCTCGTAACGACAGCAGCAAGCCAACACCA
Source organism: Haemaphysalis longicornis (assembly GCF_048455015.1). Lineage (NCBI taxonomy): Eukaryota > Metazoa > Arthropoda > Arachnida > Ixodida > Ixodidae > Haemaphysalis > Haemaphysalis longicornis. Next base: position 61,318,387 of record NW_027526385.1, read on the forward strand.
TTCGAAACTTGCGCGACGACTGGCACTATCTCGTCGCTTCTTGCTGTTCCTTACTCCCCTCGTTTCTATTTTTACCTTTGCTGGTTGGCGATATGACGGCCAACCTCCTGTGAAGGGATTACGATACGAAGCAAGGTCGCGGCTGTGCGTGCTGGAACGGTTCGTTGGCCCCGAAGAGCCTCGAACCCGAAAATTCGTCTGCGCGACGGCGAGATGTCGAGCTTGGCCGGCGCTAGTTTCGTACGCATTGGCGCACACGCTTGCGAGTTCGTTCGGACCTTCAACCGTTTACTCCACCGTTCTTTGTCATAAAAAGAATGTGCAGTATGTTTCACGGGCATTTAGCTCGCTGTGCAAGCTGTAAGCCCTGCCTAACATGCGTTTGCTTTTGCCGGCCTGCGCCAATCGCAGAGCATTCCCAAGTGACATCACAGGTTCTGTTGCGGAAAATGAGCTGGTGGGTCGCATGGTCATTTCCTTTTTTCCTAATTATGTAGCTTATGAGCGAAGTTTGCGTTATAAATGGTGTCGTTATGGTTCTAACGAGGCAATCTTTCGAATGAACCAAACTTGTGTTTTCTCTTCATGGCTCCTTTAAGTAATGAGCACAAAGCCCGCGCTCCTCAATACTTTTGGGCCATAGTGCCTCATGAGGATCATCGATGTGTTTGAGTCACCGCAGACGATCATCACACTTGAACGGTTTCTATCTTGGGCGGTTTTTAAGCTGCATCCAGTTATCGATCAGAGCGGCTAAACTCATGGTAATGTGTTTTTGTGACAGTGTTCGTTTTCCTTGAAGGCGTAAGATTATATTCTACATAAACTAATCGAGAAGTCAGCCCCCGTCTCTCAGTATTTATTTATTTCCGCCGGAATGCTTCCCTTCTCCTGCAAGTTAGATTCAGTTCGGGCATATCGTGTGCACCCCACTCGCTCCCGAGAGGTGCGGGTGTGATCTTGCCATCTGTGTATTTGCGAGTGCTTCTAAACAGCACACACGCGAAAAGAGGGAGCAGTGATCGAGGAGATGAAACCGGACGAGCGAGTGTGGTAGCTTTAACGATCCACTTAGGGCGCTTATAAAGTGCGAATGCACTTTATAAGCGACCCCAAACCATCCACCGCCGGCGGCGTTGGCGTCCGCAGTGCTCCTCTATATTTGAAAAAGAGACAGCATCCGGCGCCAGGTTTCGATCCGAGGACTTTGCGGCCGCAGCGCGACGCTCTACCGACCAAGCCACGGACGCGACGGTGATATCAGTGTTAGACGCGCCTTATATCTTTAACGCATTCAAACTACGTCGTCAGCGGCGTGCGTTGGCGACTCAGCGGCGTTATAGCGGCTTGATAACTGCGTGATGTACACGTGATACTACAAACCCGATGGAAGAGATGGAAGAGAAGGCGGCGAGGCGGTGGGCTGCGGGGGCCGAGCGCAAGCGCCGCAAGCGGGCCGACAACCGTGCATTCGCACTTTCACATTCTCCCCCTCGGGGAAATGCGGGGGAATTTTTTGATAACTTGTAAAATTGTTGGGTTCTTTGTTCACGCTCATTTCAACAAAGCATGCTTACCGCATTGTTTCTTTTATGATTTTCACATTGTAGCAGCCAATTATCGACCTACATTGTGGTCCTACACTCCTTACAAATCACTAGAGCATGCCACCGCAGCCCCTATTTTGCTCTTTGTAGCGGAAAAAAATACACTTCAAGATTTCTCTTAAGTAAGTGTAGGTACTCTGAAAGAGGATAAAAAATTCCAAGGTAGCCTATAACAAAATGCGTTACCTAGCTGTAGTACAATGCTTTATTCATATTCAGATATCCTGACAACATACAGTACAATTGCAATCAAAATTGAGCAGACATGGGAGAATAACACTACAAAATTCAACTACCTGGCTTGCTGATATGCAGAGATAAGAGGCCCCACATTTGTGCAATTTTCAGAAGCATTCCCAAATTAGGAATTTTTAAATAAAGGACTTCACTCTTCAACCAAAAATACAAATGCGTCAAATAAATTCACAGTATACAATGTCGCTGCATATAAAGAATTACGCGACCGCTACAGTAATTTTTGTTTTGCCGTGGTAGAAGTCTCATATTTACCGTGCCCACTGCACGACTTTGGGAACATTTGACAAAGGCGAAAATGTTTCCACAGAACAACTTCAAATATGTTTGCCCTTGTGCGCAAGAGCTACACAAAATTTTCCTCCAATTCAGGGTTGTTGGCCTAACACGCCTGTTCCACCCCTCGTGATAGCACACAGCAACCGAGTTCTGTACTCATTTGAGTTGTGTTTGACGACAAATTTATATAGGAGAAAGAAAGAAGGCAGTTCCACATTCCCGGCTGTCCCTTAGTAAACACACATAAATACAGGTTTAAGTATCTCGAAGTGTTCAGAAGATTATAAAGAAAAGAATTTCACAGTATAATGAGAAGTTGCTTCCAGTGGTGAGGAATAAAAAAAAACCATTGAGTTTAACACTGTCCGCAATAACTGTTCGTTGCTGCTATATTTTGCCAGTTAGTCGCTTTTTCTTGCACAAACCCTTACTGTATGTTTAATTTACTATACTATGAGCACCCAAAGCGGCACACTGCGCCAAACAAACAGTGAAAGCTACGATGCAACGGAGGTTCTTACCCGTGTGAATGAGGACGATGACGGTTGCTAGGGCTATAAGGATGCCTAGAATGCAGGAGAGACACACGAAGGTGCTTTCCCGTGCCAAGCTTCTGTCATCCTGCCTGTGAAGAAGAGTAAATGGCCCAGTCACTTTCCCGCTTGTGTACCTGAGTCATGCCAACTCTCGTAATTTCTATATCAGTTATGTTTACCTCATATAGGTAAAGCAAAGTCATTCGTGTCGCCAAGCTATATAGATGTGTGTCCGCGTACGAGAATTGCAATTATGAGATTTAACAAAGAAATGCTACACCTGGGCTTCATTATGCGCTGTAGTGGAGAGCCCATTATATTTTTGACAGCCTCGGATTGTTCAGCTGCGAAATCTCGATACATGAGCATTTATGTTTTTAGCGACACCATGGTCATCGTCTTCATCAGCGCTGTCATCCTCAGTGATACCTCGATAGGCGCGTGAGCTTTGCCACAAAGAGAAAGATGGAGTACCACTGCACCCCTTGGCGGTCGCTCGTCTTCGGCGCACCCAGTTCTGGCAGGGACTGCGCTTGAATAAATATAAGAAGCCGCATCTGCTCTACCGAGCTCACGCCCACTTGCCACAAGTGGCGACCCGGCAGTGCCGTGTTTGTGAACCGGGCCGCGCCAGTTTTTATTTGAAACCTTGGACCCACCGATACTGGACTGCCAAGGCCGCTTCCCCTGAAGTTGATGACACCATTTTAAGAGCGTCTTCCGCTTGGCAGTGCCACAATAAAGCTGATGAAATAATTTATCCTCTGGAAAACACTCCCCACGGAGCGGCGCTGTACCATAGCCGTAACACCACACAGCGCAACCCCCTACGATGACCTTCTGTTTGCCGTGCTTGCGCAGTACCATGATGAGGACGACCGCCACCGCCTACAGCAGGAGACGTACCCACACGGCTTGCGCACGCTACGCTGCGCAAATGGTGTCTCCTGCACCACGCAGCACGACGGCGCTTCCTGGAATTGACGCCGATACACTGAACTAAATCTCCGTTGCAGCGCACAAAACTCTACCAAAAGCCCGGGCCACCGATGTCCTGGCGCCAGCGCACAAGACGCCTTTTGCCGAAACCAGTACTACCAAGCCACGCAAAAGCTTCTGTGAGCCAAGGAATGCCGAGGTGGTGACCTCACTTCCCCCTCGTTCGACATCACCCTCGCCACCTATATCCACAGCGAGTCTTTCCACCACACCACCACACAATCTATCCGCAGCAACACTGCCTCCTCAATGCCAGCCTACATGACCAGCACTGTGGGCCAGGGATAAGACACACATCGACACACCCACCACCTACCACAATGACATTTTGTTTCTTGGCTTAATGAAGACACAGAAGCAGCACGACATTTTCGAGCAGAGCGCCTTAAGCTGCAACAAATAAAGGACACAACTGCCGTGCCTTGGAGGAATGTAGTAGGCAACCAGGACACATGCGGGATTGTAGCCTTGCCACAAACTCTTTGTACGGGGTCTAAAAGCATTGAACAGGTTATTAATATTATTTTACAGCCAAACTACCTGTTACACAGTCGCTGATTCACTCCTGTTACCTGTGTACTCATGCCGGGAAAACCCTGAAGCTTTCCTGTACGAGGCGTCGTTGACTGAGCCCACCGGCCGGTTCACCGGCAAGATCATAATAAAAATAATACCTGGACCGCTCAGCTTCCCTCGAAGCTTCGAGGTCTTTAGCGAGCCAGCCATAGCTTTGCAATGTTAAAGAGAGAAGTTGTGATTTTTTACCACAGCACCTTTAGTGTTACAAAGCACAAAACACCGGGTAGAATAGCTAATTGATGGTTCAAAAAGGTTATTGAAGGTTTGTGAAGAATAAAAAACTGATTTTAAAAGAAATCATTGATGTACTCAGCTAAAACCAGTGTAGATTGTCGGTGTCTTCAAAAACTTTGAAAATACTACTAAAATCCACAAATGGTTGATCACGAAGTAAAAGCATAGGGTGTAGAGGGATGCAAAAGGTTTATTGTGCTCTCAAATATCTCATCGATGCTGCTTCAAGGTTCGGGAATCTTATTAAAGCAATAGAGTGCGGTCAGAGGATCTCCACAGTGATCACACATGTGTTTCTATTCGCCCTGGATAAGAACACCATGTGTGAGCAGAGTGTAACCTGTTTGCAGTATGCTTAAAATGCCGTCATAAAAACGGTTTCTATGATTGCCTATTTTCCATTCTGATAGGTATGGTTTCATTTATGGTCCATCCCGTTTATAGTGCCAGTAAAAATTAATTGACTTTGGTATAGTATTCCGAAGATCCTCGTAGTAAAGCTAGCACTCACTTGTGGCATAATGATTGGTGTCGTATGCAGCTCTATCGACACTTTCATCTACTGGAATGCCAATGTGGCTTGGTGTCCAGCAAAGGACGACACTAACCTCTGGTGATGTGGAGCAGTGGAGTCTATGTTTTAGCTTACATACAGCTTCCTTCTTTGAAGGAACAAGGGAGGTTATATCCTCAATGGGCCTTAACGTATCTACAGTTGCCACTTTTTTACTCAATTTGTTATTGTGTCTTCAATATCTGAGGTTATACGAAAGATCTTCGCAGAGAAAAAACTGCTGTCGTGAGCCATCCTCTTGGCAACAGTGATTGATGAGTTTATAGAAGCATAATCAGTTTAACCAGCAGTTTTTGACTCATCCCTAAACAAGTGGCAATAGGTAATGCACTTGTCCTTAAGCGCACGAATGTCTTAGCACGCACACTGGCCGGAATGACCTTTTTGTTGTATTTTATTAAAGACACGTACCGATTGACAGCCCTGTAGTCGCAGGAGGCTAAAGCCTCCAAGGTACTCAGAAGAAGTCGCTGATATATCTTGAAAGAGTACCGAGTCACGTACTCCTCCAAACGGAGGGCAATAGGGCGCACCACTTCTGTCTTCTTCTCGGAGAGCTTCTTTTACCTATTCTCAAACAATTCGCGAGCGCGAGAATGGTCATTTATGCATGCTATTTGGTCTACATTTATTCCACTTAGGAACGCTCGGTGGAGTCACCGAGGCCACTCATTGCACTCAGTGTGAATATTATCAACAAGTGAGGTACGACATGCAGCTGAGGCAAGTCTGAGGCGGAGGTCGTGCATTGGGTCGAGTGAGGTGAGAACAAACTGGTGAGCTGACCAAAAAAATTTAGCCATAAGACGAGACTGTGTAAGTGAGCCGAACACTCTTAGCATACATGCCCGGCGCCCCTAATGGCGTGTACGTAAAAAATTTAGTATGTTAAGTTTCTCAATGCAGGTCATTTTGAGAGGCTTTACGTGTGCTCCAAATATTAATCTGGATTCCTCAAAGATGCCCAGGAATGCGTGCTCACTGTGTACTGGAATGAGCATATCCCTGATTTTTATTATAGGCTTGGCATGAATACCTCGTTTTCGCTTGAAGCGCACACATGCCCGCTTATCAGGAAAAAAGCAGAAACCATGTTCATCTTCGATAGTCGGTAGTTTGGACCTGTCGTTTACAGACTGACTGCTTACACATGAAGAAAACACATGCTGCACGTCATAGACGTAAAGACAATACAAACAGGTTGAAGGGTAACCTTTCCCGAGGAATTTGTTTTAATTGCGTAAACTACACTGAGTCCACTGCCCTGGGGAACGCAATTTTCTGGCCGAAAGAACACGAGAGTGCACTGCTCAATCCCACAGTCAATGGTCATTCTTTAAGAAAATTTTCTACCTATGCAAACATTAGCCCTCTGATTCTTATTGAAGCCATATCCCGCAGAAATCTATACCGCGAAGTGGTATCATAGGCCTCAGCCATATCAAAAATGACGGCAAGGCAAAACTGATTGTTAACGAAAGCTTTTGGTATCATTGTTTCAAGCCGAACGGGGTGGTCAGTTGTACACCTGAACCGCGGAAAACCACGTTGGAGCCTAACTAGCTAACCCGAACGTTCAAGAATGGAGGACAAACTAAAATACATGATCCACTAAACTGTCGTGAACAGGCAGCTGGTAAACGTTATCAGCCGGTAGCTTGATGGACAGTCTTGTGGCTTGCCATCTTTCAGTAACGCTATTATGACAGCCCTTTTCCATGCATTGGGCCGCCTACCTGTTTCCCGATTTTCCTAAACAGTTTGAGAAGCACTTTTAAGAGGGTGTCACTTACGTGCTACGGAAAAGCACAGTGAATGAGGTCAAGACGTAGATTTGCACTGATTTAGTGCTCTTGAAATTCGTACTATACTCTTGGTTATAGTCCTCAGTGATATTGCAATTAATTTTTAACTTTGATCTTTCCAGCAACAGCCATGTTTCTCATGAGCTGTTGTGTGTAATTTGCGACCTTAGAAACTGCTAAAAAGTGGGCAATTGAAATACACGTCTCCAAGCAACAAATTGCCGGCACCGTCGGTAGAGAACCGTGATACTGCCAACCATCCATAGCTGCACTTGCTTTTCCGCAAATGGTCTAAGACCGCTTTTGTGGAAGTGGTAGTGTTTATTTGCTTACAAAGATTTGCGACGAGTTTGTTACATTTCTGATTTTCTGGCCGCCGACAGGGAAGCTTTACAGCTCAGGCAGTTCTCCATGGTAGTGCGCCACCTCAACGTACGACAAGCCTTTATCTGCTTTTTCCGGTATTCCGGTAGAATTAGTGCCAAAAATTTCAATCATCGACGAAACCGAAAGGACGAGAAGCTTTGAAAATATGCCTAAGGTTTTGATAGATAAAGCGAACTACTTCATTTTTCTTCAGCGTCGGGAAAATTCCAATAATTATATTGTATTACCTACAAATAATTTATTTGAATTATGAGGTTTTATTACATCGTAATCTTAATACATCTTTTAATTCATCTTAATCTATACAGCTCTGGACAAACATTGTGCCGTTTTTTTAGTGCTTTGCCCACGTCAAGGCCCTGAATATGTTAAAATGCTGGCCAGGTGGGTGATCTAGCGAAACATTTGCTGCGATAGTTGGTTCATACGTTTAAGAGGATATGGGCTGCGCTCAACAGACATGGATAAAAAACTCCGAACATTTGCCATAACTGGCACCCCTTTTAGTCCTTCCGTATTTTTCTTCATCATCGTCTTTAAATTTAGCGCAGCTCACTTTGAGAGATTGGTTGAGCCTCGGTAGATATTGTGGGTCACGATGATTTTGCCGCTGATGACTGGTGGTTAGAATTCCGCTACTTACCATGGTGAAGGCGTGTCTGAAAAAAATTACCGAAAGAGGTAATTTTAGTATATGCTAAATTTAGTATATGCTAAAACCATCGCTTTACACATCGGTGTCCACAGGCACAGGCAAAAACTGCGGCAAATTGATTGATCTACTTACTGATGCGGTTCACCTTCTCTAAACGTTTGTTGCTTACAACCTTACATGCCATGTATACAAACACTGTACACCCAAGAGGAGAAGTTTACGGACCGTGAAAGCAGCAATTTTTAGTTAATTCTCTGCTGCACGGCGAGCCCGGAGTACTATGTACGGCAGTCTACATTCGTTCAGTAGTACTAACACAAAATCTGGCATAAATTCACAGTTTATCGGGCTGCTATACGAAAAGAAATAATCTAAAATGACAACTCCCTCGTCCGTAAACTTTTGATCGTTGCTGTACGCACACGCAGTGCGGTCTACTATTAAAGGAAAACGGCGAGCACGTGGCCGCCACACTCCCCGAAGCGCCGACGCCGAGAAGTGGGGAGTACCGGAGACAGAGATGTTCCAGGTGGGCAACCCGCTCGGTCGAATGCTATGGCGCTTCCCTGTGCCACTAAGCATCGTTCGATTGTGAAAATCCTCAGCTATCGCAAGTGGAGTAGCAGAGCGGAGCGCCCTAGCATCGAAGAGAGCGGCCCCTTTCGCCTTATGCGGTGAGTGCGCATTTGCCGGTTGTCTGAAAATTCTAGCCACTTCTTGGCAGCGGCTCTTCGCGCACCGCGGCGGTCACGCACTCGCCGCCACAAGCTGCCCCGGGCGTTCACCCAGCAAGCTCTCCAAACTTTGGACCACCGTGGACAGCTCTTCACTGCACAGCCTGGCCTCTACGCTTCACCGTTCCCATCAAAATTCATCTCCCAGACGCAGCATGACCAAGGATACTGTGTCTGTGAAGTGTTTTGTGCGTGCCAATCCCAGTCGCCGTGGCAACTCTTCTTCTTTATTCTTCCCTTCCACATTTCTATATTTTTTATGTACCCTTCTCTACCGCTACAGGGCCTGATAAGGCGCCGACATCCTACGTCAGGCAGTTTGGGGCCCTTTGCACTGAACTACCCCCCCCCCCCTCCCCCCGAAAAAAACCTAAGAGCAAGAACTCCCCACACACTCGGCATGGTGCGAGCAGCTGCGAGAGCTCGCTAGAGAATGGCCGCACCGACGACGCGAAAATGACGACGCGACGACGCGAAAGTAAGCAGACAAATTGAGTCGCGTACCCAAAATTGGATGTTTCTGCAAAGACAGCTTTTTGGTAAACGCAATGTGCTGCTCCAATTAATGTAGGTACCTTGGAAAATGCTACAGTTACCCTCTAGGACTTCGTCATAGCACCGAGTTTCTAGAACTTGTGTGTTTCGTACACTTTGTTGTCGGCACGAAGCTCCGCACGTCATCCTTCTTCAGGAAGTAGAACGCCCCTGAACATTATATTTCTTTTTATTGCTAAGTTTAGAAGTACAGAGAAACCTGGATATAACGAAGTTGACAAAAGTTTGCAATTTTTCGTTATGTCCAGGTTTTCTTCAAATGCAGGTTTCATGTTAAGGCTTGCAGTAATTAATCAAATACGAGAACAAAATGCTAGGCATTAGTCAAGTTGAACTCACCCGTCAAGATATTATTTCATAGTAAAGAAGTTCGTGATTTCTGCCTGCTGCTTTTGTACGAGTTTAGGAAGTACACAGCACTCCAAAGAAAAGGGGCCACGTACCCCCGTATTCCCAAATGTTACCTGAAGTATCACGTTTGCATTTTGACATTTTTTGTTCTAAGGGCTTTTCATGAACTAAGCGTATGCTAAAGGATGCTTTTTCTGAAACCTATTGCTATTTGTACAAATCAAAATTGTTGAGAATGTGTTATCTGGGAAACTGTACGGGCAGCGACAGCCTTTAAAAACGCGAGCTTGTTTTGAAAAGAGAAAATATTTCATTTTTTGGCAGCAGAAATCATCACTGGCCAACCGACTTAGCGATAGCAGTGTAGAAGCGCGACTACGCGGCGATAGTCACGCCCAGCATCTCAAAATTTAACTTCGAACCGACAGCACAATCACACGTGTAAACGGGCGCTGGTTTGCGGTACGGGAGAAACAAAAACTCAAGTGTAGTTACTGTTGCTATTTTGTGTCACGCTAGAGAAGCAAAATCAAAAGTTGGCGCTACGTTAGCCACTATATGGCGCTAGCCACACCTCTCTTCATCATTATCGTGCCGAATTTTTTTTTACGATTGTATATGTTTTCGTACCTTCTAGCTCCCTAAAGTAGTGCTAGTATTCCGTAAATTACCATTTCTCCGACCAATGTTTCAGTACAAAGGCAAAAACCAATGGCTAGCCAGTCTAGCAAGTTCGTTATATCAAGGTTAACCACCCTAATGATTTTGTTATATAGAGGTCCCGAACACTAATGGTTCTATGGCGGTAGCAGTGGGTAATTGAAAAATTTTAGTACATCCAGGAATTTATTAGACAGATATTCCTTACATCCAGATTTACGTATAGAGAATTTACTGTATAGCATATTGTCACGAAGTCAAATGGACGCAGTTGTTTTCAAGAAAATTCAGAGCCCTTCCACCCCGTGTAGAGGGAAGCCCAGCGAAGCTGGCGCTGTGCTGGGATTTGCTATGTTGGGATTTCGCTATAGTAAGGATTCGCCATGTTGAATTTGGCTAATATAAGTTGAATATTGTACGAATAAAGAGACACCTGCTCAAAGATCCTGTTGTCATAATTTATGTTGTGACCATTTTAATAATTGCCTTAAGATCACTGTGGTAGACCGCAAGTAGTTGTACTTTCACTGCATCAACGTTCTTCCGGAAGTTTAGGCCAATGCACATCGGGTGACGAGTGGTGCTACAGTGGCACCGGTGAAACACTTGAGCTCAAAGCGCTGAAACATGAAGCTATGGTGACGCAATATGTTTATGGAGATGTATGAAACGTTGCTCGGTTTGACGCCTGGACGGTCAGAGCGCCTGATTTCACCCTGTGGCCTTCGCAAACGGCGTGGAATGGGCACTAGTGATCTTGCGAGCCTGCCCGAGCTAAATCTTTAGGAATGAGAATTCCTCGGCACGCTCATCAAAGAGCAACAAGATCGGCGTCTTGTTTTTACCGGGTGGAATGGCCAAGTAGTGGGTGTGGTTCGCCAAGTCAGCCTCACCGTCATAGACCAGCGTGTGCGGATCAGCGTTCATAGCCGCGGCACACTGCACAGCATCGTCGGGGCCCGACACACACACTGCATCTTCGATCTCACTGTTACCTTGCTCGTGATGTTGTTCTTCTTGGGTGCGTGCGATCTTGTGGTATTGAACGTAGTAGGACTTCGTCGACGCGCATGCCGTGATGTTTGTTGTAGTCGGTGTTGACCAAAAAGGGAAGCCAAGCTTTCACGTTGGCCTTCTTCATAGGCCCCATCAGTACGTAGGTTTTAAGAGGAGCCGACACTTAAGATGCACTTCTAAGGCTCACGCGGGCGATCATTGACACGTCTCCGGCGAACCACAAACATTCACAAGCAGCACATGCGGCGCCAAAAGGATTCTCAGTGAATTCTCTCCGGAACCTCGAGGTCACACCGGGGTAGCGTTCCGATGGTTTGGTTGCGAGGAGATATGCGTCACGCTTGCGTTTGGATTCCCGTGTCCGATCATCCTCGGTGGCATTGGCTCGATGGCTCCGTTTGTTTTGACAATGTCGCTCACCTCGGTGTTCGACATGGGTGATGTCTTCGTCGGGGGGAGCTTGGTCGGTACTCTAGGTTCTTGTTGGACTGGGAGCAGCGGCAACGACGCTTTCAATTTGGCGGCGTGCCCATTCTCGCTTCTGGGTGCGTCGATGCTCCTGATACTCCCGCTGCTCCTGTTCGGACCGTACTACACGGGTACGACCCACGTGAAGTCGGGAGTCCAACTGACAAGGACAGTGGCGTGATCTTCTCGTCACAGACAAAAAACACACAGCGATCGGGGGTAGACACAATGAGGTTTATTATAGCGCGGGTAAGGGAGTAATCACGGCGCATGCTCTAGTGCACCCGAAAGGTAACCGACAAAGAGTATTTACTTACAGCATACGCGGACGCCCGTGCACGCGCCCTTACTCTTTCACCCTATCCCCCTCTCCGCACCCCCCACCCCCTTCGAACACCGTATTACTCAGCAAAGGTTTGTGATTCCGGGGGTTTCAGTTGCCCCACAAGATACGATACGCTCTTTAGCAATTCTTGTCTACATCGCTCTGTGAAAGGAGATGATTTGCTGGATCCTAGCCATTTAACAGCTTCGCTGTAAAAACAAGTTTATATGAGCGAACTTGTCCTCCCCTAACAACTCAAGAATACGCAGTCGAAGAAGCAGCAGTCAACAAAGTTACGTGCGCAGGCGACTGTTGGCAAAATGAACGGCGCGGCATCAGCTTTGCGGGCATTTATCACTCGGCGCGAGGGTTTTCGAATAGTCGGAATTGTACCCAGAACACTTTAGATCAAACAAGGTTATTCTAAGCCGGTGATGCTAGTTTGGGGAGCTCTCCCAAATGACATGAGACAACACGTGCGGCATAAATAATGAAACATGCGCTTCACTTCACCCACGGATAACACAGATAACAAGCCCGGTGCAGCCGGTCGGCAATAACAAAACACCAACAAACAAACAAACCCAAAACGTGGTTCGTGGCATTACTCCCCGTTCTCAGAGGGCATCGACCCGATGCAAAAATAAAAGACAGTCAGAATGAACAAAAAAAGGTCTGTCACCTTGGTAATAACGTTTTAAGGAAACCACGTGGACGACTTCAGGCAGCGTGCGCCGTCATGATGTTCCGGAATCGCCATTGGGGATCACCTCGTAGGTAAGTTCGCCAACATGTTGTAGAATCCCGTAGGTTTCGAAATACCGCAGCAGAAGCTTTTCGCCGAGTCCACGTCGTCTGATAGAATTCCGAACCCACACACGACCACTGGGTGGTACTCGGCGTGTCGGCGACGGAGGTTAGCGTTCGGTATCCGCCAGCTGCTAGTCCGTTGTGCGAACTCGAGCGAGCTGGCGGGCCTTCTCCCCACACTGAAGGTATCCTTGGACGTCGGCGTTTAGGTGGTCGTCTTCTGCGTGCGCGGAGTCAATCCTCGTAGTCGGCCGTCTTCCGTAGAGTAGCTCGAACGATGTCTTTTGCGTAATTTTCTGGATAGCCGTGTTGTACCCAAACGCGACATACGTAAGGACTTCGTTCCAATTCATTTTCAACGTCGATGAACCTAGAAAGCATATTTGCGATCATGTTGATCAGACGTTACGTTAGTCCTTTCGTTTGGGGGTGGTGCGCCGTCGTTCATCGGTGATCCGTGTGGCTGTAGCGAGATTCCTTGCATAAGTTCCGTAGTGAAGGTCGTTCCGCGGTGCCTTATTAGGACTTCAGGGGCACCATGTCGCTGCACAACCTGGTTCATGAAAAATTTCGCGGCTCCTTGTGCAGTCCCCCTCGGAAGATCGGCGGTGTCTGCACAGCGCGCCATGTAGTCTATAGCTGCGGCAATCCACTTCTCGGATCGTGACGTAGGAAACGGGCCCAGAAGGTCCATTGAATTTGTTGCAAGGGCCTCGATGGGACAGCGATCCGCTGCAGAAGTCCGGCGGGTAGCGTAGGTGCCGTTTTTCGTCGCTGGCAGTCACGGCAGCTCCGGATGTACGGGGGGGCAGTAGTACTTCGTCTTGATTTTTACATAGTGCGAGCTGTGCCGAGATGTCCAGAAGATGGGTCGCCGTAGAATACTTCCAAAATTTCGTCACGAAGGTCTGCGGGGATGAGAAGAAGATAATTGGTTCTCTTTCCGCGGCTGAAATTCTTCTTCACGAGGACAGATTTTTTCAAGATGAATGCTGGTAAGCTCCGTTTGAATGCCCTAGGCATGGTGACATTGCATCCTTGAAGGTAGTCGATCATGAAGCGTAAGTCGGGGTCGGCACGCTGCATGGCGGGCGACTAGATCGCTCTCCGTCACGACTTCGAAGAACGCGCTGTCTTCATCAGAGTCTTTCGGTAATGGGTCGACGGGTGCGCGGGAGAAGCAGTCGGCATCGGAGTGTTTATTGCCGATTCCATAGACGACTGTAATCTCGAACTCTTGCAGGCGCAAGCTCCGTCACCTAAGACGGCCATAACGGGCCTTCAAATTGGCGTGCCAACCCAGCACATGGTGGTCTGTCACATCCTTGATCGGTCGACAATACACGGATGGGCGAAATTTCGGAATGGCCCACATAATTCCGAGGCACTCTTTCTCACAGGCTGAGTGGTTGTTCTCCTTCTTCGGCAGACCACGGCTGGAATAGGCGATTACTTTTTTGCAACGGCTTTGCTTTTGCACGAGGACGTCACCCAAGCAAGCATATATCACTGGCATCCACGTGCATTTGCGTTTCGGTGTTTTCGTTGAAATGAGCGAGCACGGGCGGGCTTTGCAGGCATTGTTGCAGCTCTCAGAATGCTTTTGCTTAGGCGTTTTCCCAGCTGAAAGGGGCGCTATCTTTTGTCAAGCACGTGAGTGGCCCTGCAATGTGTGCGAAGTTTGCGACGAAGCGCCGGTAGTACGCGGACAGTCCGACAAATCGTCGGACGCCCTTCTTATCTTTCGGTCTTGGGAACTTCGCTATGGATGAAGTGTTCGCCGCGTCAGGCAGGACTCCAGCGGCGCTGACGTCATGGCCTAAAAACTTGAGTTCATCGTACGCGAAGCGGCACTTTTCAGATTTCAGTGTTAGTCCCGACGAGCGAATAGCACTGAGTACAGGCTCCAACCTTGCATGGTGTTCACTGAAAGTTCGGGCGAATACCACAACATTGTCAAGGTATACGAGACAGGTGTGCCACTTCAGGCCCGCTAGCACTGTGTCGATAACTCTTGGAAAAGTTGCTGGTGCCACGCAAGGCCTGAACGGCATTGCCTCGAACTCGTGAAGGCCCTCCGGAGTCATGAATGCAGTCTTCGCTCGGTTTATTTCGTCCACTTCTATTTGCCAGTAGCCTGTCGTTAGATCCTTTGATGAGAAATACTTCGCGTTTCAGAGGTGGTGGAGGGCGTTGTCCATTCATGGCAGGGGGTACACATCCTTTTTGTGATTTTATTCAATCGCCGGTACTCAAAGCACAACCTTAATGTGCCGTCTTTTTTCTTCACGAGTACGCCCGGCGCAGCCCAGAGGTTTTAAGATGAGTGTATAATGTCGTCGATGAGCATGTCTTCGACTTGTGTGCATGGCTTCCCGCTCGTGTGAAGACCGGCGGTATGGTGACTGTCGGGTAGGCTGGGCCCCATCTTCGGTTATAATGTGGTACTTGGCTAGAGGTCTCTGACGTAATTTTGAGCTCGACGAAACAAATTCGCTGTAGCGACGCAGCGAAGCCAATAATTTGTTCCGTACTTCTGGCGGTAGCGCCGGATTTACGCCGAAGGCATGCGGAAGCTTGAAGGTGTTTTCGGTTGTGCGTTCAAGGTCGGCGACCACGATCACGTCACTTGCTTCTTGCATTTCTTCGAGGAACGCAATTGCAGCGTCCTTGTTGAAATGCTGGTACTCCTCGGTAAAATTAGTGGCCAAAACGTTGGATTGGCTTTGCGTAAAGCGCAGTGCCTTTTGCGACAGACACACCACGGTCGAGAAGCATCCTTTTGTCACTCACTACGATAGCGTCGACGTCAGGAACAGCATCCTCACAGTAGGCGGTGGTCATCACGTTTGCGAGAGACGGCGAGTGGACGTGAAAAGCAGCAGAGTGTTCGATGTTCGGTTTAGGCGTCATGGTGCGATCAGAGGAAAAAGTTAAGTAGTTGTTCTGTTTATTGATTTTTGTACTGTTTTCTGTCAAAAAGTCAATGCCAAGAATAGCGTCGCGGGAGCAGTTCGCAAAATGACGAGCGCCACAGGGTACCTGGTGCCTTCACTGGTGACGCGCAATGTGCACGTTCCACTTGGAGTAATGAGGTGGCCTCCTGCTGTTCGTATGTGCGGACCGTCCCACCTGGTCATAGCTTTCTGCAGCTTAGACGCAGATGGTCCGCTCATAACTAAATAGTTGGCTCCCGTGTCTGTGGGGGCAACTATAACAAAGCCGCGGATGGACAGCTGAACGTCGGACGCCGCCTTCTTCGTGTTCCGGGTGCGTCATTGTGTTGTATAGGAGTTGACAGTCGGGAGCATTGCTACGGCGGTTCGGAGATTGGTATGGGTAGGGCGATGGCGAACGGTTGAAACCGGCTGGGCCACGGCTGGTTTGAGATAGATACTTGTGGATCTAACGTGGTGAAGAGGGCGAGGTGCGTTGACAGTGCAACCACGAAGTCCGAGTCTCTTGTATGGGCAGCGACCACAGATGTGGTTGGCCTCTCCGCAGTTCTAGCAGAGCGGACATTTATAGGAGGTTCGCCATACGCCCGTCTTGTTCGGCGTCTGGTTTCGGGCTGCAGGAACTCGTGCGGGAGGCAGTGGACGGCGGTACAGCGGATCAGGGTGGGGTAGATGAACAGCCGTGGAGTACGTCATTGGTTGTGGTTCGCGGGGTGCTTCCGATGGTGAAGAAGTCCCCAGTGTGCGTTGAAATCCTCCTCGGATCACGTCGGTCAGGGAGGCGACTTAGGGCTTCTCGGTTCTTCGCGAACGACGGCGCGGATTGTTTCCCATAAGTTTTAAATGCAGAGCATTTTCGTAACTCACGATGCCACCCGCGTTGACGTCCGCCGTAGTCCGCACCGTCATTGTCCGCATCCATCCCCCTGCACTATATAAAACAAATACTATCCGGCGCCTGGTTTCGATCCCTCGACCCTGCGGGCGGAACGCAATGTACACGGTGCTCTACCCACTGCGCCACAAAGCCGACACAGAATGGGAGGCTACGAACGCGCCTTATATCCTTGACTCATTCAAACTACGTCAAGAAGCTGCTGATACAACACATTCACTACCACCAACTCCCCAAACACTAAACGTTAACGCAATACACCCACCCCCTATGCGACGCATTTACTCGAGTCCCCCTCGCGGGGAGATGGGCCCAATTTTTCCATCACGAATCCAGGGGCGGTGACGGATTTCGCCTAAAGCGCGTTGAGTGGTCGATCGTACTGCCTCGAACGCATGCCTAGGGTTCTCTCGAAAATGGATGCCTCGGTCATGAACTCAGCGACGGTTTTTGGGGGGATTGCGAATGATTCCAGCGAAGAATTCCTGTTTAACTCCCGCATCAGAAAGCGCACTTTCTACTCTTCTGCAATTTCGGGGTGAGCTTATCGGAACAGCATCTTCATCTCCTCAGTGAACACTTCACTTTCGTTGGGGTGTTGAATTCGTTTCTGCAACAACAGCTCAGATCATTCGTTGCGTGCAAAAGTTGTGAACATTTTCAAAAAATCCGCTTTGAACATGTTTCATGATGTGAGCGAGATCTCGTGATTTTCAAACCAGACTTCAGCCGGGTCTCCGAATAAGAAAAATACATGCCTCAGGGTTTCATCCTCCCATCGTTTGAAACTTCGGACGCACTCCAGCTTCTCCGGCAACTCTTCCGGGTCTTCACAAGGGGATCCTCGTCATGATGGGTTCTCCCGAGGTTGCTTCAGAACGACCAGAGAATGGGCTTGGTTGACCATGGTGCTGGTGGCAACGACTTCCTTCTTGACGTTCTCTTGTAGACCGAGCGCGGGTGGGAGACCTTGCTATCGGTGGCTGGTACAAGTGGGGGTTCCTTGGCGACCGATTTGAAGAGGATTCTGGGTGCTTGTACCCCGTACCTCACCAGTTGTCATGATACCAAATAAGATGAAGTTGTTTTGAAGAAAAAAAACAAGTTTATTGGAGCCAACTTGCGATTTCCTAAGTACTCAAGAATACACAGTCAGCGTAGCAGCAGTCAGCAAAGTGACGTTCGTAGGCGAGTATCGGCGAGTTGAATTCCCCGGCATCAGCTCTGCGGGCATTTATCACTCGGGGCGAGGGTTTCCCGAATATTCCAATTTTATCCAGAGCACTGTAGATCAAACAAGGCTATTCTAGGCTGGTGACGCTAGTTTGAAGCACTCTCCGTAAGAAAGGAGATAACATGTGCGGCATAAAGAATTAAACATGCCCTTCACTGGACCCGCGGAAAACACACATAACATATCCCGGCGCAGGTCGTTGGTAAAAACGAAACAAACATATAAAGCCAAACCTGGTTTGCGATAATATTCTCATTTCGAAACGCGCCGTGGCTCGTAAACTGTAGGTCGCTTTCATCACTGCAAGAAACACAGGCATCCAGTTCGGAAGGTTGTATATTCTAGGCCACCACTAATTTAATAAAAACATATTTTAAGCTTGGCCTCACACAGCTCAAGAGATGAATATGTATACTCTCGATCGCGCATCTTCATGGGCATGAGGTACGACGGGAATAATTTTTCACTTGGTGTTGTCGAAGTAGCGCATCTGTCATGTTCTTTTGAACCATTTTTCTTTTTTACTACCGATCACGTCAGGGCACTAACTCCGTTTATCATATTACTAGCCATTATATTTTTTGTGGGGTAGGTGGTGCGCATTGACGAGTTGTATGTTTTAATTTACTTTATACAGAAGGCGCATTATATACTGGAGATAAATATTATGCGCTCGACCGCGCATGTTACCCGGTAATAATGACATAATCACATAATTGATAATCCGATCTTAGTCGCATGCATGGAGGGAATGTTTACAGCTCGGCTTCCATAAAGGGTCCATGAAAACCATTTTGTAATCCACCGCTGTGGCTCAGTGGCTAAGGCGTTGAACTGCTGAGCACAAGGTCACGGGTTCGTATTCCCGGCCACGGCGGCCGCTTTTCTGATGGATGCGAAAAGCAAAAACGCCCGTGTGTACAAGATTTCGGCGCACGATAAAGATCCCAAGGAGGTCAAAATTAATCCGGAGCGCTTCACTACGGCGCTCCTCATCGCCTGCCCTGCTTCGGCGCGTAAAATCCCACAATTCATGGAAAACCATTTTGTGCTCGTAAACTCACCTAGCCGGATCTATAACCATTTAGGTAGAAACACACGACGTCGTGCTTGTAGCCTTCTCTATTATATGTATTTGTACGCATGTTTTTGCAATGAGGACCCGAGTGAAGCCGTTGAGGCACTTTTCAATACAGGACACGTAAGACACTGATTAAATTTATAAAACACACCAATGTTTGCCCATACACATCCAGACGGTAGTAGACAGGATCTGGTGTGTATGGTTTCGCACAGCGGAAATATTCTTTTCTACCCTCCATAGGGCTGCTGACTCCCGCAATGAACTCTAAATAAACATGGCTTCTGTCAAGTTATTGTTGGTAAGAGTAGTTATATTGCAGGCGAGAAAGACACGGCCAAAGCTCGCGCGAAGCTATGTAGAAGCCTGGTTATCGTGGAGAATTAGGGCATTGTGTCAAACCCGCATACTTCGTAAGTTTTAGCGCAATAAATACAAAGAGGGGATAGTTTCAAAACACAGACAGCGGGCGACGACGTTTCACTTAACGCAAAGCGAGAACCTGTGCAGGGCACAAAGCGCTGGGGCAGTGTCTGGTCCCACCACCGGTAACATTATAGGTAATAAGCAAGGCTCATCTCTTACCGATCGGTTGGCGTGCTGTTTGCGTGGAGCCCAGTTTACTAGAAGCCATTTCTTTTCTCATGTGCCTCTTTTAGGGATGGAGATTTCGGTCGGTCGGTCGATTTTCTTAACAACTATTAATGACGAGATGAGGTCCGGCTGCTTCTTCGTCGTTGGCGGTTTCCTTGTCTTCCTCCGCTTTCATTTTGTAGTGAGGCCTATGGTGTTTTTAAGAAGTGTTTACGCCGTCACCTCAGGTGGCATTTTTAGTTGGCCTTTTCTGAGACTACCTGTTTCTCTACTTCAATTATCGAGGATCTCCAGTTCAAAAGCTTCCATTACGTGGGGGGTTCCCAAGACAGTGTAATATAGTATATTGATTGATATGGTGCTTGTTTATTAGTTACTTTGTTTATCTACCCCAAACTTTGCACAAGTGAAAGAAAATAGGTGGTTTGACATAAAAAATAATAAAGGAACTGTACGCCAAGGAAAAATTCACCAATCTCCACGAAGTAAATCACGATGAGTGGGAGAAGCAATGGGGATCGTTCTTACCGTAAATCACCCGTGACATTGCCCACTTGCGCATATGAGTGACAACGCTTGTGTACAGTATTCCAATAAAATTCAATACAATACTATTCAATAGAATCTGATCCAATCCAATCCAATACATTTCAAGCCAATCGAAATCCAAATCCAATCAAACACAAGATAGTTCAATCAAATCTTATTTAATCCAATGCAATCAAATCCCATGCTCCTCGCGCATGTGCAGCACGGCTATCTAGGAGCCACGCGAAACCTTTCGTGAACATTTTGTTCCTGGATGTTTGCATTTACACGGTGCTGTGCGTCTCTCTCTCTTTTTCTCTCTCTTTCTCTCTCTCTAAATTTTGTGAACCTTTTATTTTGTTATTTTTAACCTTTTGTGAACATTTTGTCGGCAGAACGCCGGACAAGCCTCGGCCTTAAGGCACATCGCCCCTAATATAGAACTTCCCACAGAGATACCCGTAATATATGTCTGGAGATCAAATAGCATTATTACAGCAAAATATCGTTCCAAAAAACAGTGGAGGTTTCTTAAATATGCTTATAGTGGAGGATGCGAACCTGGAATTCGTGTCCGTCAGTCGCGTAGCTACAGAATGACTCCACGACGACTACTGCATGGCCTAACCATACGCAGGCATATGCCCCGGTTCACAGCCAATAGCCATGAATCCTGCGGCGTTTGCAGATAATTCGGATGTTTATACGGAGCCTATATGGCTGGGATTCAATGTGAATTCTTTTTATTTCCAGAGACGAAAAATCTCCAGCTAGACTACACAATATATAGTGAGATCCTGACATTAGGCCCACTACCTGCTCTAAACTTGACGTTATAGTAGAATAAATCCTATTCTGTGGAACAGGGCAACCATTCAGGACACTAAAACACACCCCAAAAAGGATGGCTCTCCGCAACAAGCCCCAGCGAAGAGGAAACAAATTTGGCATAGTACATCAGGGAACTAAATGAAGACGTCTCCAGAGCTCCTCGTGAATGTGAGGACTAAGCAGGACCCCATACATATATTTAGACAATTTTAATGCACACACTTGGCGACTTCTTCAAAGAGGAATCTTTCCGAACAGTGCTGTCCTCACCCACATCCACCCAACTCTATACCTCACTTTGGCCTGCTCCTGCTGTTGCGGTCATGCGGCACTATCTCATGTTATCTGGGCTTGCCCGAAGAAAATCCTTTCCAGATATACCCTCCGGGCAGCGCAGGGGACCGAGCAGCGAACGTTTGACCCGGACCTACAGGCCCATTGGGTTGTCAGGGCCGTCGAGGTTGCTGATCAGTTCTCGCTGAGAGACACCAAATCATTCTAACCTCCAGCACCACTTTCACGGTGCATCGTCACTGATCGAATGATGACGTTCCACGCATGCGCTTTACAGTTAGAGACCTTCAATTCCCCAACGTATGAAAGTTTTCAACCAGCCCATTGTGTCCGTAAAATTACCGTGCGTGCAAAGATAATAACTGTTTCGCCGTAAGTGAAAATTACACCAATTCGCGGTTAGCATTCCTCATCGGTGAGCTAGGCCTCCTTCCACAGCAGTAAGCTCAGCGACAGAGTATCGAGCTTCGCCGAGTGCTCGGCACATCCTCCAGACCACCTGGACGAAATCGGAAGGGATACTGAGAGACATCTGATGAAGGAAATTACACCACCGAGAGTTCGCTTGCGGGTGATGCAAGATTGAAATGGATCGATGTCGCGAGTCGGGCGCAACGACGCCACATGAAGAAAACCGCTGAGCAACCAGACCTATCCACGAAAAAACTTGCACTGAGGCCTACCGCTCCACCCACCGGGAAACCAAAACAACCTCCCCTCCCTTTCATTGACTACAAGCTTGTTAATACACCGCTAGGAGTACTCAATCTTGCGAAAGTTACACCGACGGAGCTCTCGGAAGTGCTACTATGGGCAACGAAGCTCACGACGCAGAAAGCAGAGTTTCGCCTTCGCATCGAAGGTAGTCAAAATGCGGCAACGGTGAGAACATTCCCCCGCCATGCAGCCGAAGCGCTATACCACCTGAAACAAGTTAAGTTGGGAAGGAACATCTACCCAGTCCAACTTCTTGGTCTCGCCACGGAAGATTTAGTCAAGCGGGTTATACGCGACGTCCCCTTGCACTACTCAAGCCAAGAAAGTCTACAGAACTCCTTCCTCCCCTAATGCTCGCCAATTCAACTACAGTGACCGAACGAGTCTGGGCAAAAAGGGGCCGTTTTACGTGTAACACCTGGCAGCTGAGTACCGTAGCTACTTGTATAGAAGGAATGTTGCGGCGTGCACTATTTGCTACAAAAGGGGCCATTGATTCACGGCCTGTACACGCCACAACGTGCAGGCGTTCCCCACCTGTCAGCCGATGGCCACGTGCAAACGTGCGGCTCCCTTTGCAAGGGGGAACACCTCATGGCAGCTAAAGGCTGCCGGCAGCGCTTTTGCGAACCTGACGTCAAGTGTCAGAAGGAGCTGGTGCGACAACGTGCAGCATCCCAGGCTCTGAGGATGTCCACAGCGGCCCTCAACACAACGTGACCACCACTGACTGAAAACTGGGTACACTTTGGTCGGCCAAGGTTCCTCCTTTTCATCGCGAAGGAACTCTCGATCGCATTACCGGTCCATGTTACGATAACGCAGGCATTCTTTAACGGGTGGCAGCAAAAATAGGCAGATAATCTGGGAAAATGTCCCTTCTCCCACCGCTTGAGGCGTTTCTCCTTCCAATATAACCCATCGCATACCCATTAACCAGCCATCGTGTCAAAACTGCGCGCGTTTAAAGAAAAAAGTTGATTGGGTGTGTGCCAAGCTAGCCGAGCTTCGCAGAAAATTTCAGCAACCCCATCCCTCAAAACGCAAACGGCCAGGAAAGCATTCTGCAGAATATTACTCTTCCATGAACACTTGTCCCTGAGCTTTAATGACAACTACTACTGCTTGCGCAGGAGGCCAGTACTTGCTCAGGCACGGCAACAACACCAGAAATCCAAGGGCAGGCACAGCCAGTTCTTGTTAAGAAAAATTCAAATCTCAGCCTCAGCCTGAACGAACAAGGAGGCGAGCCTAACTTCGTCGCGTCTGTTTCAACTCTGCTGAACCAAATTCGTGCACAACTCGCAGAACAGTGTCGGGAGCTCGCTTAACCAAAACATCTCATCCCACAGCAAGGATGGCCATTAGCGGACAATAAGCCCGTGTAGAACACTAATCGTAACAAGTCGAACAACTCCAGGCACATGTAGAAAATATAGAATCCAGCTCACTTCGAAAGAGGCAATCCCCTTATTCCCGATCCCGATTGTCGATAGCTGAAAGCCAAGAACCTACTTCTGAAGTGGATGCGGCTTCGTACAACATAATCGGCAATGCGAAACTACAATTCTGCAATAGAACTGTGGAGGATATAAAAACAGGCCGCTACGCCCCAGCAACCCCTATCAACGTTGAACCTATCCCTGCACGTGCTCGTAATTCAAGGAACTAATGCCCCGGCTAAAAACTGTGATGTCTATCACGTATATAGCCCACAGACAAATCTACAGCAACCTTAATTCGCAGATCCGTCGGCTCCACCCAGCACCTTCTCCCGCAAAACGAGTGGCACCACACGCTCACCAAGCTTATCTCCCGTTTCTCCTAGAAAAAGGGCAGCCTTTTTGTGCTTAACCTATCATCATCATTATCATCGTCATCGTCATCACTCTATTTGCTGGACTGCAGGGCAATGGCCTCTCCCATAGATTTGAAATTATCCTTGTTCTGTATTACATGCGACCAATTTATCCTCGCAAACATCTTCAACTCATCTGACAATCTAGTTTTCTGCTCCCCCTGCCACGCTTGCCTTCTCTAGGGATCCACTATGTTACCCTAAGTGACCAATGGTTATCTTGCCATAGCATTACTTGCCGTGCCCACAAAGCTTTCTACTTCTATATTTTTATATTATGTACTTACCATACAGCTGTTCCACCACGCACTCTGCTTCTTTTTGTTCCTTAATGTTACACCTATCATCTTCTATTCCATTGCTCGGTTATTCGTCCTTTCGTCCTGGATTTAACTCGAATCATTTCAGAAAGCCTCCACGTTTCTGCCCTGTTGGTGAGTGCCGGTAAGATGCAGGTGTCATACACTTTCTTCAGGGACAATGGAAGGCTCCCATTCATTGCCTGGGAACGTCTGCCGAACTTACAACACCCCATTCTTATCCTTCTCATTATATCTGCCTCATGGTTGGGATCCGGGTTCACAACTTGGCGTAAGTAGATGTACTCGCGTACCACTTCTACTGGCTCGCGACCTATTTGAAACCGCTGTGCTATCCGTGGTTATTGAGCAATACTTTAGTTTTTCTGCACGTTGAGACAGGAAAGAACGAACGCAGGTCCAGGGAAGGGCGGCATTTATTCCGGCGGTCTTACCAAATAACCAACAGAACCAATCAACTCCGATGATGATTGTGATCCGGCAAGGCCAGGGATGCTATGATGACAGAGAGGCAAGTGGTTGCGACGATGCTGATGATAGAGTGCTCGTACGCAATCGAGAGAGGGACCAGACCAGCAATCAGTGTCAAGAGCGCGCTCACACTAGTTTTCCCGGCAGCTGAAGCGGCCATCCTGGCCGTGAAAGGGAGTATGATCTGCGGAGAAATGGTGTTAGGCGCGAAACATGCACAGTTTCAATGCCACAGACCCGACGGTCAACGAAGCCACAAGTGGGTGCAACGACGTGGTGGACGGGAAAGGTTCGCGGGAGTACGCTGTACGGACAAATGAAGCACGGAATAAAGTTTTCACGTAGGTAATCCTGTCGCACGGAGCGTCGTCGAAAGCAGTACCTCCACCTCAGCATTAAACGTGACTTCCCTGCGCTCTGTGTCGTAGCTCGACTTGCGGTCGTTTTGGCAGGTCGTGGTGTTCAGTCGTGCGAGGTTCCGGCACTGCTCTAGAGAAGAAAAAATTTGATCGGTGATGTTGGCGGTGGTATCTAAGGGACAGGAAAAAAAAGATGTGTCGGGAATGTACTGGGGGTGGCTGCCGTAGACGAGAGAGAACGGTGAAAATCCAGTGGTGCTTTGAACGGCAGTATCATAGGCGTATTTGACCTAGGGAAGTGTGAAGCCCTAGTTCCTGTGGTCGGTGTCGATATAGACGAGGTGGAATACCTTTATTGTCAGAGGGGGCATGAATGCCCTCGTTGGGAAGAGCAGGGACATCAATATGATGGCGGCAATGATGACGGCCTTTCTGTGCTTCGAATTTACTCACTCCGTGGAATTGACCAGGGTTTAAGTGTTGACTGTACACCTGTCCATCATGTGCCTTTGTGGAAACCCATTGTGCAGGTTGGCTGTCCTGCATTGTGTTATCGAAGCAACAATTTCAATTTTGGACTTGGGCCGTAGACTTTGAGAAAAATGGTTTTCGGCAAGAGAAAGCTTCGGGTGTCAAGATTGCTTCACTACCCCCGAGATCGTCGTCATCATCAGAGAAAGTGGGCTTTTTTGCAGCGTGTTTTTCAGCATGTCTCGAGAGTTAGGCATACGTTGGCATCTTTAGATGACTATTATTATTGTGGGCCTTCAGTATGGCGTGCCCAATAGCACAGAAGTCGCTTTTTAACGTTTAGGTCGATAGCACACCCAGGAAGTATTTATTTAAAATCACATTCAAAAACTTGATTTACCAAAAATTTTCTGTTAGGTCCTAAAAACTTGCAAGCTCAAGCTCATGGTACGTGACCTATGTAGTCCTCTTCAGCTCACAGCTTTGACATGTTAAACCAGCGACAACGCGAATGGAAGTGATTTACGAAACTGGAAGTGATTTACCAGACCCCGCAAGTAACGATGGAGTGGAGTGCATGTAGGGATCTCCTTTGGGCCAGCTGTCCTGTTCACTGCCAAGATGCGGATTCGCGCATGCCAGCCACGTTGGGCGCCCATCCCTCCTTGCAAGCCAAAATCCCTCTTTGCAAGCCACTTACAAATGCACCAGTAAAATTGCCAAACAGGTAAAGAACATAGCTTTAACCGCGAAGCTGTGTATGGGTTTTCAAACATACAAACGAACCACATAACAAACCACAATCTGTAAACAAACCACACTCACCTTTTCTATTTAGTAGGCTGCAAAATGTAGCCTCAACGTTGTATGAACACGTCATTTTTCATTCAAAATCAAACTCACCTCAACCTAGAGCAAATCAAATACCCCGCTTAAATTTCCTTAGGTGCATTTGTACGTTTCTTCTATGCTGTACTTTACGGCATGCATGCAAAATGATCGATGTTTTTTTAGTCTTGCTTTGCATTTTACTGATGCGTAACACCAACACCTCATCAGACAAAGATTGCACCTAACAAGTGTAAGTGCTTGATCAAAGGAAAGGTTAATATTGTGGTCATCCTACAGTAAAGCATATGATTCGAAATCAAGTAACCTTAAATATCGTGCGAATTATCATAAACATTGAATACGCATCTGGAGAAATTTGCTTCAATGATGTGTAAAAGCTCTTCCTTCACAATAGAAGGCATTGTGCCATGCATTGTTGTTTTTAAAAAATTGCAAAAACAAGTTCGTCATGGAGCACAACTTGTTCTTCGACATCTACCACACTGCCGCACCAATTCGATGGGTGAGGTTGAAGTTAATAATCAAAAACTCACTCTTTTGGCTGATAGAAAGTTTTGACCTTACCTTAACTTCATGTGTTCGTTGATGTTGAGGGAAATTTGTGGTTGAGACAGACGTCGCTCGGTAGAAACCTCGTAACGCACACCATCCCTGACGGTCACACATGTGAAATTGATCTTTTGACACTTGGTACTAGCAAGCACAATGCGCGTAAGAAACTTGGCACGATATTTAAAAATTGCAAACTTCAAAGAAAAAGTTTAAGATACCGACAATGAAGAATAATCAAGTACAGCTAAGGTTAAGCTACCAAATAACCACAATATTTTTAACGAAGTTTCTCTGTCTTTCGTACGGTTTTACTCAACCAGTCAACGAATAATTTTTTTGCTTGCTGGACTGAGTTTAATCAATTCCCCTGATTAGTTTCATAGCCGACGTGCTCGCTGACTTCTGCCTATTAATCGGCAGTCTTGAGCTGCTGGCTTGCTGGCTATGTATCTAAAGCTGTTGAGGAAATAGCAGATAGCTTTTGATGTATCCGACTGTGTCCCCTTGGACCGTGGTGATGCGAAGTCTTCTTCGTTGTCAATAACGGGCGACCGTTTGCGCTTGTGTGAAGCGACGTCCATTCACCCCTCCGCTTCAACCTGCAGAGTGAAAGGACCGAGAATAGCCTAAAATATTCTCCGGGATTGGACACAGCAGGCGACGTGCGGCGCACATCTTACTTCTATTTCTTGCGGGTACTAAACAGTTTAGACAAGGTAGAGTTCCGTAAAACAAGTTAATTTGGAGCAGTTTCTCGCATCTTATACCTATTAAAGGATTATACCTATTATAGGGCTATGAGATTTCTTAACAGGGGGCACACAATTGCATCCATAGTATTGAGCACCACTAACCACATGAAGACTCTCATTTTGCGTGTGTTCTCTGCAAGTTCTAGCAGGGGCCTTCAACAGCCTACTGGTCAACGTTTGCAAAGATTAGGGTTTAGTACGCAATTCCCACTTTACACAGACGTGAGGAAAACATCCACAATTTACAATACGCTCAAATATGGTTTGTTATTGGATCATTTAGCAATGCTCTTTGATAAGCCAATCGATACTCACATCATCATCAAGCAATAGTATACTCACTGTAAAGTTGGTACAATCTTCTTGATTCTTTGGTTACTTTTTCTTCAAATTGATAGCCTGTCTAAGTTGCTCCATTGAAAGATTTAATTTTCTATTGATGATCTGTTAGGTCGAGGAGGCTGCTCCACTAACGAGAATTCGCTGGTGTCTTTGTAAGCCATCCTGTACCGAAGGATGGAGATCTAACGGCACAAGTAGTATTGCTTGAACGTCAGCTGTAACTGGAATGTTGACAGTAAGGATTTTAACTGCCCAGTTTTTATAGCCAGAACTGCCACTTATAATAAGGCACACCAAAAGTCCGGTAATTGCGACAGTAGCGTAAGGATTCCAGATAAAAGAACTCCTTATAGGGCAGGATGAAATTGGTGGTTAGTGCATTTTAAGCACGTACGATCTTAATTGTCGCTTTGGAGGGAATGGGTTACCGGTACGTCTTGAGGAGGGCTCATTCAGTTGTACTGGGTGGCGGAGTTACCGCCAATATTGAATACCAGAAGGAGCAGTGAATAGAATGAATTATGCATCATGATGACACTTGAGTGGCGAATATGTGAGGTTATGCTAATCAGCTGGCGTGTTCGGAGGATTACCACATAGCAAATGCTCGTACTTTTCTCCAAACAGCTGAACGGGTGCTTGAAGCCGCCATTTGGAAAGGTGGAGAACGCTGATCAAAATGACAGATGCAAGTGACAGGGAGCCAGAGAGCGAGAGAGAGAAATTGGAGAAAAACAATAAGAAAAGAAAAGAAAAACGAATACTAAAGAAGGATAAACTGCTACGTATGATTACACGTACGCAGCAGTGGCTGTCTCTAACGCCACAAGTCGAAACTACATGTTTCCGCTTGTGGCAAAACATGGCTGCATAGCACATTTGCGAGGTCTCCTTCAGGACGGTGTGTAGGCCAGTGAACCAGGGGATGAAATTTTCTCGTAATGCTCCAAGACGTAGTGTTAGAAATCAGAACTGATCTACTGGTTGAAGCAAAACACGGGGAGGTTGGCTATCGTCGTTACAAGACTTGCGTGTTTTTCTTGGCAGGCGTCCTCATTCATCCGGACGATTTTCCATATTGTGTGACGTAACTATTAAACTGGTCGAGAACGAATTACGCAGGGTAGACAGGTGCATGAATACCGAGTAAAGGCACACAGCCGGAAACAAGAATAACGGAGCGAGTATTTATATGCATTCAATTAAGGTTTTTACACAAAAGGCACAAATGAAAGAATATTGTGGAAAGGTCCTGTCGGTATGAAAGTACAAATACATTATGTGGCGAAGGGTAGAGTATAAGAGTCAAGCAAGCCCATTTGCAAGAGGATGATTCATAGATGCCGTCTTCTAAATTTTTGTGGTTGGACTTCGGATAGATACGAGGACTGTTAAAAACGTTCCGCCCGGGCCCCCAGAAGCAGCACCAGATATGACACGTGCCAGAAGAATGCAGCTGTCAGAAAAAAAGCAGACACCTAAGACTTACTTTCGGAACAAAAAGGATCAGTGTCAGCAAGATGGGTCAAAAGGGCAAGTACTGTTACAATATATCCATGGCTCGGTGGGGTAATTTATGGGTGACCATAAAGGTGATTCAGAAGGAGGTAAAATAAAGTCGAGGAGCACACGAGGGGAGGCAGTGCCCCTGAAGAGGGTGGCACTGGTGGTTTACGGTACTGGCATCAAGTGCAGCGTGCGTCTTATTTCGCGACGTGATTTAACGAGAATCTGCGGATTTTCCCGAGCCGTTTTAAAGGATTGGAGTTGTGTTTATCGTATAGTTAAGGTATTCAAATGGACAGCAGTGACAAATACAACCGCTTAATTGGGGAAACTAGCCTTTGGTAACTCACGCTGGTGAATTCCCGGCACGAGGAATGTTGTTAATAAACAAAAAATTGGAATAAATTCCGACCACATTTTCAAGTTTCGCGCTACAGTGATTAATATGGGCGAGGTGAAGTAATGAGGACATGCACTGTAAACGTTGCTTTCAGTATTTTCATTTAGGGTGACATTTAATAATACTATCAAACCGGACTAGAAGCTCTTCTGCAATCGTCTGGTCATGTTCTTTGGCCGTGGCTTACGCCGGTGATCTCCAATCGCACAAGTAAGAATCTGTGACCTCATAGAGAAGTCGCCAGAAAGTTACGGGGGAGTCACCACTGCTTCATTTATTTTCTGTAAGGGGTAGGTTACTGTAGCGCAAGCTACGTTACGCTACCTCGGGCAGTCTTGGCGAGGTGACCAGTTTTGCCCTTGAAGGCTGGAGGTCAAACCACACACCCTTCCGCAAACACCCAACAAGGTGCACCAGCCCGATGGCGGGGAGAGATAGGCGCTGGAGAGAGATAGGCGAGGCGGGAACGGAGACGCGCTCGGAACGTGACGGAGGTAGGCGATGAGGCTTCGGCCACAGCGATAAGCGTGCGCCATCAAGGAATGCTAAAACACCACATGCGCCGCAGAACCGGGTGCTATAGAGGAAGGCGGTCGTCTAGCTGTGTTCTCTCGTACAGCGGCGAGGCGTAAGCTAAACGGACTAAAAACGCTACTGTTGCGTCTACAGCTTCGCTAACTTCAAGTCTAACGCATTATTGTGAAGTATCTTCGTTTTTTTCGTAGAAGGGTGCAATAAACCCGTATTTTGTCTTCATGGGCTCTTCTAACAATATATGAGCAATTAGTGAGTACGAGCTTTTTATATTTTTACGGGCCCTTTCTGGTACTTGCATAGTCGCAAGTTTTGAAACATTGACCCGCCGTGGTGGCTCAGTGGTTTAGGCGCTGTGCTGGTGAGCACGATTATGGGGGTTCGATTCCAGGCCGTGGCGGCCGCTTTTCTGATGGAGACGAAAAGCAAAAACGCCCGTGTGTTCGAGATTACGGCACACGTTAAAAATCCCCAAGTGGTCAAAATTAGCCAGGTGTCCTACACTATGGTGCGCCTCATCGTCTGCGATGCGTCGGCGCGTTAAACCCTACAATCTATCCATCAGTTTTGAAGCCTCTCACGTGATATTTTCAAAGTTTACTACTCGTCTAACGTGAAAAGTGTGAGTTTCGCGTGAACATCACTATCGATATGTCGCTTTTCACGACATAAATTCGTACTGTACGCTAAAAAACGTTTGTGAGGCAACCTCTAGTGTTATAAGAAGATGAGCACTTGATCCGGAATCCAAAATAGCAGCGTCCTACCTACCATTCGGCGCTAACGTTGAAGCGCATTATTGTTACGCCTTACAGTGATAGATACAATAGTAGGTGAAGACACATAATATAACTCCTTCTTGCCTTTTTAGTGCTGTTGTTTTCTTGTGGAAACTGCCGGTCGGTCCGCTTCCGCCTTTCTTGACGCCGGTGCCACTCCTTGCGCTGCCGCTATTCCATACAGCCTTTTTGCCTAATGGGCCACAAGAAACAAAGGCATCGTTGAGGTGTAGTATACGTACGAAACGTGGAAAATAAAATATATTGCGACTAATTACAAAGGGTGAACGCAGCTTTAGTTGGCGCTAGTAACCAAGCTTGCGTCTGTCCAAGCGCCGTGATGGTTGGTGTACTTCCCCAACACCGTGCAGCGCAACACAAGCTTGTAGGTGAGAACATGCGCCGCCAAAAAAAGCGCGAAAAGGATAGCCCGAATCGCGGCGTCTCCAGCTATGTCAAGGACGTAGATCCGCGTATATATCCATGCAGGAACACTGGCGCGGCTATACGTCTGCTCTTATAAAATAAGGTCCCTTTGCCCACTCGCCCTGTCGGGTGGCACTCGAAGTAGCTCTCCACTTTCTGTCAGGACTCCATAAACGAGAGCAAAATACGCGCATGACTAAAGTTGGTGTTTCACTTTATGTGAACATTTAGATTCGGAATGTCCCGCTAGCAAGTTACCCACAACTAGCAGCCTACATGCAAGGACGATCCGGTGGTTCCACTTCAGCCGGATGCATTAGAATCACCACCAATCCATAAAGCGAACAATGAAATTCAGGCGAACTGTTTTGTCGAACATGTGATCTGACTCCAAATTAGGCTTAGCGCTGCGGCATCAACCTTTACAGGGGAAAATTTCCGCATTGTGCAGGGACACAGCGCACTGCTGATCCCATTTCTCTACAAAACGATGGGGACGTTACTGTCAATCGGCGAATTTGTTTGTAGGTGGCGTGTATCAGGTACTGCAGGTAATATTTCTTAAATGGACTCTGCAACACTTCCGATAGACGCATTTTCGCTTTCCTTGGGGTTTGGAAGTATTGTCAAGACTGTAGTAATGAACAGAAAAGGGCGGCACTGCGTAATTTGCTCCTCGAAGCAGAACTATCCGTTTTCGGTTCATGCTTTGTTTTGCGGCTTTTGAAAACTACTCTGGCTGTCAAATGCGCTTTTTTGCAAGACACCAGAAGCGGCCATTAGCCGCTAGATCGCTCTAATACGTGATTCGACCCCTGAAATAACGACAAGAGTCGGGAACGAGAGAAAAATCGTTTGAGCGGTTTTGCAAGTTATCTGGTGGGCATAGAGCAGTAATTCTTGGCTGAGGTACTTTGTCCCACATTTTCTAAGCACTGGATGTGTTTGGTGACTACGTTCTGAAAGCATTTAGGATATGGGAAAAAATGGAAAAAATGTTGCAGAGCACCCGTGGGATTTCGTTATTGGGGAGTTTTACCACCGTTTTTCCATGCAAGCACGTTTGACCATCCGATCATAAAGCAGTTTTGTCTATCTAGAAAAAAGGTTTCTCCGTAATTCCAGAGAAGCTATAATTCCAGAGAAAGATTCCAACGATACGCATTGACATATTTCTTGTTTGGTCGACGCCTTTACAAAGACATCCACCACGTTAGAAATATTACGGGCTATGCTGCCAAAAAAAAAACTTATCCATATACCGATCTTCACAGTGAAGCATAGACAAAAGTGGAAAAAGGGACGGAAAGCAAGTGATGACCTACAACTCACGTGGTTTGTATTTAAGTACAGCATTTTGAATTATCAATGCGTTTTGTGGCCACTAAATTACGACATAACCCTTGAACCCAAAACGCTAAGTAATAGTTCAGACATTTATTTATATGTAGAACCATTTATGGCTCCAATAGAACAACACTATCCACAATGAATTTTCTTGTTCGAGAATAACAGGGGTAGTGCGCTTCATAAAGATATGACAAGTGGCCATCTAGAAGTGTTCACGCTGAACCGTAACAACCATTTTGCTTTCCGAAAAAGAGCACAGCATTATATGCTGGGCGCAAGGTAACATGGTAGTATCCTTCCGTTTGGTACGAAATGATAATTTTGGGGCACCCACATTTCAGCATCCCAATGTCCTCAGAAAACTTTGCGACAGACATCAGCCAGTAATTTGTCTTTTAACGAACACCCCACTTTTTTCGGTTCTAGGAAATTTCTCACTCTACTAAATATTCGACTTTCTGTGTCGACTTTGTAAACTTTTCTTGAAAATCTACGGATTTATATTATTTTTATTCAAGCCCAGGAAGAGCACACACGTATTTATTTTTGTCTAATGAAACACATAGATTGTACAAAAATACCGCTACCAGGAATAGCAAATCGCACACAACAGCGGGAGGACAACGCGCCAAGCAACATTTCACGGGGTGTGGTGATCGCGAGAACAAGGCCACAATGCTTGATTGCTGTAGTGAAGAAGAACTGCTTTCCGAGAGCGCGGAAACCAGGACCTTGTACCGGAACTGGAACCCAACCGAAAACTGAACCGCTACCGAATTTTTGACCGCAACCGGAACCGAACCAAACCCGTCTTTTGTCCGCCATTTTGGAACTGAACCCAAACCAGAACGAATCGAAGGAACCATTTCCGAACCGGTTCTTTGAACGGTTGAAGTTAGCGCAAAAACATTGAGCAGGTCAGACCAAACTCTATATTTTTTTTTTTTTGGGGGGGGGGGGCTTGGCATAAGGGAATTTGGCGGCGCTGTCCTCTTCAACCAATCAGGAAATTTAGCCGCACCAATAAAGCCGAAACGTTTCGGGGATGACAACATAAATGCTATAAAATTTCCTTTATGTACGCATAGCGCTGTTTTGTTATTTCTTGTGCAAGGTCTTGACATCTTACACTGAAATGAGCAATTATTTGCCTAGTTTATATTTTGTATTCATCGATGCGTTTTCCAAACAAGTATACATATGAGGTGAGACAAAGAAAAAACTAAAATGAAAGGAAAAAGAGCGATGAACTGTTTTGATGCGAAGGAAAGCGGATAGCGTTCTTCAATACCTTACCCACCCTTGTGCTGCCGTTCTGCTGCCTTGAAGGGCCGGCGCCCACTACTGCTACTTCTGAACTCCTTAGAATACTTTCTGTACTACAACCCAATTTCTGTCACCTGTAGCTGAAGTATCATTAGCACGTCGCTATCGCAGGTGAGTATCTTTATGGCCAGTGAGTCATTATGGCCGTTCCTTCCGCGTAGATCGTCGGCCAGCAACTGCAAGATGGGGAAAATGAAATCCCCTTAAACGCCACGTGCTGTGCTTTACAGGCGAAAGTTGACGCCAACGCCGGGCAGTTTTCGACTTGCAAATAGCAAGAATGCCCGTGAATTCCGCATGTCGGCATACATTGAAGATTCCCAGGTGGTCAAAATTTTTTGGGAGCCCCCCCCCCTACGCCTCGCAACATTTTCTGCATAGTTTCGCCACGTGTAACATCTAATTGTTTACTTCTCGACATTTCATCTTGCTAATGCTCAGGTGTTACAGAAGCAGCGCCGTTGTAAATAGAGGTACATGAAGAGCGTAGCAGACCAAGCAATTTTTTTTCAATGCAAGGGCAGTAGTTGCCTTATTGAGCTAAAATACGCGTGTGCGCGCGTGTGTCTGTGGGCGCGCAAGTGTGCGCGTGTGTGTGTGTGCGTGCGCCTGCGCGCGCGCGTGTGTGTGTGGGTGCGTGTGCGTGTGCGTGTGCGTGCGTGCGTGCGTACGCGCGCGCGCTTGAGCGTGTGTGTCACTGTTGCGGAGCTACCACTCGGGAATTGGAATGAGTCGGGATTCTTTACACTTTTTCCCGACCCTGGAATGAAATAAAATACAATGCCGACAAGGCTTGGAGGAGTGCAATCGGAATGCAATTATGCGCTTTCCCCCACAATGAAATGGGAATGGCATAAGCTCCGTTTTTCAACTAGCTGTGTCGACATTAAGCTGCCACCTACAGCTAAGCAGGCTGTAGAACCAGCACCACTGCAACCCAAGCGGCTATTCGCTGTCTTCAGTTTTTTTGGTGGCTGCTGTGAACTCTTGGGTGAAAGTGATGAGTCCCAGTTATTCTGCGAAAAGAGGAGCTCTAGACAGGTAAAACGTTTCTGTGACCCAAGGTGCGTCTAAGGGACTGCTCCGCGTGACTACCCTCGTGTTCGGCCGCCTCGCAAGATTTGAAACCCAGAGTACGAAGCGCGACCACCTTTCCCCGAAATGGAGGCTAAAACTTTTGAGGTCATGGTCTCATCTTTCTGGGTAGCATGAATGAAGATTTTCCAAATGCGAGTTGTCAGCCCCAGTTAAAAGAAAATATAATGTGCTAAACGAAATATGACATTTCAATGAATTGGGAGCGATTATGACAGGGACACAATCCGAAATTCCTCTGCAGCCACATAACATCAAATCATTGACACAACAGCGCCGTGATGACATTGGTGACCACTTCACGCTAAAACCCTCCAGTTAAGGAGTTCGCTTTTAATTGAACCCTTACAAGTTTTTTTTTCACGCACAGAACGTGCGCTAGTAGGGACGTGACGCCCAATGCTGCCATACGGTGTAATAGGGAGGGTGGCACGCATGTGAACCTTTGTAGAGGTGAGCCTCGCTCAAGCCTTATGTGGCTCAAGTGGCGAAAAACTCGCTGTCTCCGTATAGGCCTAACGCCATAAACGGGGGTCGCAAAATTTCAGTTTACGGCGACCGAGGGTATGCATTGGCTCCGAGAGCGGTATGTGTCGGCCTGCAGGTATGTATTGGCCTGGCCTCTATATTCTCTGTGAACGCGAGTATGCGTCGATCTGACGTCCTCCCTGGCCGGCACGCCAGATGTTGCTAAACAAAAAGGGCTGATAAGGTATTTTAAATTTTTATCTCCAAGAGAAAGAGGTGGCCTAAGAAAAGATTTGAAAAGGTCAAAACGTAACCAGCGGAACGTCTGCCGAAGAAGGGCTGGACGAGGGCATGCCATGACCCAACGTTTATTGTAAGGTGCATGGTTTCATTTCTAACGTCTCCGACGAAGCGCTGCAGTTCGTGTTCGTCTCTTACAGCGACGCATCGTTCGATGTCTTTACAGACGATGAGCAAACCAACAAAACGCACACCATCTATTCATGTGTCGAGGCGGTGACTTATTTGTCCTTCACGGTGTTAACCAGAACATTCGCGCATCTCAGAGTTTTCACTCGATATCCGTGCCCTTTCGGCTCGCGGTGCAGCCACTTTGTTGAAGTTTTTCGCACCTTACCAGAACGTTCCTTAATGCATATTTTTTCCTAGATATATGCGTAGTTTGGGTGGGTCTTCCTGTGAAACTTTACAGCATATCTTTCTGTTGAGATGTGAGCAAGCTGCTGCAATCCCTCGACTTTGGCGACATGTGTACATGCCTATTTATGCATTCCTCAACGCACATGATGACGGCAGCATTATTGTACGTTCGTAACCCAATACAGTCCCAAGAAGTAATATCTACGTTGAAGAATTACAACATTGGAATTGTACCTTCCGGCCGTTTTATTAGTGGGAATGGGGTATTCGCGCAATTGAAAGGAAGGGAAATGAATAATGTTTTAATTCCTGGAATTGGAATAGAAAGCTTGTGTGTGTGTGCGCGCATGTGTGTGCGTGTGCGTGTGCGGGTGTGTGTGCATGTGCATACGCGTGCGTGTGTGCGTGCTTGTGTGCGGGTGTGGATGAGACGTTGATGGTAGAAAAAATGGCGGACGGGCAGTCTCTGTGCTGTGCAGAAATGTGGCCTTCCCTCCAAAAAGGCTGCCCAAGAATCCGTTATTTGGAGACCAGCACCGGCCCTTGCCTGGTGAGCGATGGGAGTGGACTACAAAGCGGCACCCCGATGGCAACGTAGAGCCATTGTTGTTGCTTTCCTCAAGACAGCAACTGCAGCCCATGAAACAGCGTGTTGATAAGACAAGAATGAAATTAGGTTCGGGTGTAATAATGAACTAAAAATTAATAAATAAAACCTTCCGGCCATACAGAGTAATACGTTCACCCGCAGCCTTAAGTGTCCCTTCGAACATTTACTTCGGGAAGTTAGTGTCGTAATCGTTGCCCTCCCATGGAAATTCTTTTGCATAGGATTGTATAGTCAAGTTGTCCAAGTCAGCATTTACAAAGAACGGCATTTCGAAATTGTTTTTATGGGGACATGAGAGAAAGAAAGAAATAGAAACGCATCACTAAAAAAGTAAACAAAAAGAACTGTCCTATATATTTTTTTCAGAACCCCTTTGAACCCGTTTGAACCGGTTCGAACCCATTACAAACGGATCGGAATGGTGCTCCGGAACTGAATCCGGAACCGACCTCGAAAGGCTTCAACCCGAACCGGAACCCGAAGCGAACCAGAAAAATATTCCGGTTCGACACCCTGTCGGGAACGTAACTGAGCAAGGCAGCGTACCAAGTGATTTCCCTCCTCTCTCAATTCCACCCGCCGCGGTGGCTCAGTGGCTAAGGCGTTGCGCTGCTGAGCACGAGGTCGCGGGTTCGATTCCCGGCCGCGGCGGCCGCTTTTCTGATGGAGGCGAAAAGCAAAAACGCCCGTGTGTACGAGATTTCGGCGCACGTTAAAGATCCCCAGGTGGTCAAAATTAATCCGGAGCCCTCCACTACGGCGCGCCTCATCGCCTGCGTTGCGTCGGCGCGTTAAACCCTACAATCAAATCAATCAATCAATCCTCTCTCAATTCCGCCCTTTTATGGGAATACACACTGTCACACCTTTATAGGCACGTATTGTATGTCAGTATAGAGATATTGATATGGATCAGACAAAATATCTTTCGAACGATGCTCCGAAGAATTGAGGTAAAGATACATGCCATGGCGCATTTCGGTTCGAGAGAGTCTGTAAAGTTGGGCTTGCTGGTGACCCATACTTTTAGACGATGTGCAAAAATAAACTTAGAACCACTAAACACACAAACCCATTTGATGAGGGCTAACTTCAAAGTTTATTTTAAGAGCACGCAGCCACGTGAACGGTTTCTTTTCGTCATTCGAGGGTGCATATCTGCACGCTCGTCAAAAAAAGTTTGTTAAGTTTGTTTTTCGAAGGGTTTGCATATCTGCACACTCTTCAAAATAAAGTTAGTGCTCGTCTTTATTTTAAAGCGAAGCTTTATTGTCCTCACTGATGCCGTTGTACGCCAATACGCCTTGCAGAAAAGGGAACTTTTTCTGATGATGATGATGAATAATCGCTGGTGGAGTGAAGGAAAAACAAAACGCGTACCGTGAGCGCAATCGGACATGGGTCCCTCGTGTTAGCAATCCGACATCCATCCGAATGCTTCATTTAAACATGGTCGTACTTAACGCCAAACAACAGGTAATGATTCGCGCCATACACACAAACCTCAACCGTTAGGCCTAAGACGTGCACATCCGAGAGTTGCTGTGGGTATTCTAGAAAAGTGGTGCCTAAAACACGGGTAGCACATACTCGCCGTGTGGGGTTGACCAACCAAAGAATCCATAACGAGAAATCTTCGCGTTCAACCGTCGTGGTCTATAGGCAGAGCAGTGCATGATTATACTATCTTGCCCCTTGTTCATTTTTGCGCAACATCTAGTAGTCCGTTCGGCATGTGGACTTTATAACAGGACCAACAACACGGCTTATAATGCCCTATCGACAAAAGCGGGGTTCAATGTGCAATGGTTGTATG
Source organism: Haemaphysalis longicornis (assembly GCF_048455015.1). Taxonomy (NCBI): domain Eukaryota; kingdom Metazoa; phylum Arthropoda; class Arachnida; order Ixodida; family Ixodidae; genus Haemaphysalis; species Haemaphysalis longicornis. The sequence continues at coordinate 61,357,295 of NW_027526385.1, forward strand.
AATTGGCGCCTAATTTTTACCCAACGCAAACTGTGGGTAAGCACGGAGATTGATGTGCTGACGGTCAAGTACAAACCGTATTCCGTAACAATTACAGAAAAAAATAAAAACAAGAGGAACGGCCCGCACTTGGCTTCTGGCTTGCACCAAATTCGTGCTAACACTTATCTTCGTGCAATTTCTTCCAGGGGACTTGGAGCCAAAATGCAAGTTTGGTTCAGGAAAAACACTGTTTTTGTTCCGGTAGCAATTGTGCTAATTGAATAATTCAATGCTAATAACTAATCGAAATGTTAAGGAAAGCATGAGAAGCAGTGGCGCCCTAGCCGCTTTTCGGCAAGTCCTGTATGACGTCACCGAATCTATTTTGTGCGATTGGCGATGCCCACCTATGCCTTTGTCACGAAAACATGACTGGGATAGTGGAGTGGGGCCTGTAGTTTCATTTATTAGAATCAAGTGAGTGGTAACGCGCCGTTAACACACCGGAAGCTGTTCTTAGTGCTGTTCCCCAAAACGCTACTCCTGCTCATATTACGACACTCTAGCGCGACTTGTGAAAGTGTGTCAAGTTTTTTCGCGTATTTTTTGTGAAATAATGCCTGTTGCGGTTGGAATGGAGCTTAGAGTAATGGAAAGGTCTAGTTATTGCAACCTGAACAAAGCTGTATTCTGTATTTATGACCTCTTCAAGGTCATAAGGCAAGCAAAACCAGTGTTACGAGTGCTTTCGCATCAGTTATGTACCTTTTGCAGTGGTATACCGATTATGCTTCGTGAGTGAACAGAAACAGAAGAGGGTGAAAGAGGGAAGGAACAGAGATGAATGGAAGAATGCGAGGACGTAGTGCTGTTTTGTAATGTTCAATTTCTTCTGCCATTGTCCCGTTTTTATAGACGTTACGGTGAATTAGTCAGCAGTGTAGTGTAATAACTACTTTCTTCACAGATAAGGATATTCCACCTGGTCAAATTGCTCACCGAAGAGTCGGAGACAGCTTTCCCTGTCCTTGGAGGCGTATAAATCTTTGGCTATGCTCAGCGCCCTTCCAAGGGTCTTCACACGACCAAACTCTTCACTGGTCAGCTGGAGCATCGGGCACGAGTACAGTCCCACGTCGTAGATGACGTCATATGCGGCGATTCCAAAACGCACTTGAGGAAAGGCTGTCACCGCTCTGCACAGCTAGATTCAGCAATAAGACAGAAGAGGAAAAACATCTGTCAAGAAAGACTGCACACACTACTGTACCAAGTAATGCTACAGAGGAAAAGAGCAGGTCTACAAGTAAAAAAAATTACAGGGAGAATATAACAAGATGTGGAAAAAAAGAAAAGATAAGGTTGAAGAGAAAAAAAAACTATTGGTTTAGATGATGATTAAGAAGATTCATGAAAAAAAAGAAGACAAAAACTAGTCAGAAATTGGCCTTGTATCTGCTCGCTACAGCGCAATGTTGTCGAAAGACGATGGTGGTCAGCCGCCTTTGCCATTCAACTGCTTCTGCAGTCTCTGCTCCCACCCCTCACGGTCGCCCACGTATAGGAGTTTCCTAGTTCCAACAGCCAAGTTACACATTGCGCCATCTAGGGCAGGTTAGAACTATACGGAAGTGCTTGTGGCATCCAATTTATTCACTCAGGAACGTTTTCGATCTTCTAGTGTAGTGGTTCCTCTCTTGAATACCAAGTATCCAAATCCTACTTCGAATACAGCTAATGGCGTTTTTATTTTCATTTTTAGTAGTTTGTCATACTTGAATAGTTTTTGTAACGCATATAATCAACTTGTGACACTTTCGGCTTCCTGAATGGGATTTCTGCTTGTTCCACTACGTTTCGATTATTTTCACCTAATATTTGTCTGTTTTTGTGGTTTTGTGTCTTTTAGGTCGGTTCGTGCTTTTTTGTTGAATATTTATAAGTACCGTGGTTGTTTCCCTGTCGGGTGGACTTCGGTTATTATTTTGTTTTAAATTTGGGGAATTTTATCTTTCTAGGTTAGTTTCTTCTCTCCATATAGTTCAGCAAAGGAGAGGCTAGGGTAGACACGGTGAGCATTTACCTGCTTCAGATTTTTACAATTGTGTTATTTCATTCATATTAAGTTCCTTTGGCTGTAATTGATTTCTCTTCCGGTGGTTTTGCATGCCCTAGGTACGTTTGTGCCGTATTATAACCTACAAAGAAAGATCTGACGACAGCTGGCTGTGCTAACTAGGAAATGCACAACGCCCCTCTCCCTCTTTCCTCTCTCTTCTCTTGTGATGACTTGAATGAAGGTTCCTTCTATGCAATTCAATTTTCTCGCCTTTGCACTGCTGGCGCACCATCCGCTTGGTTTCTTCTTTTTCCTGAAACAGCTCTAGCACGCCAGCTCTCTTCCGTTTCTTCTCGCTTTTATCTTGCCTGTCATGCTTATCAGCGCCATTTTTATTCAATGAAGCAAAGGAAAACCGGGTGGGAAGCCTCCATAGTTTAGGAGGCTCGTGACCGCAGTCACTCGGGGGAGGAAGAGAAAAACATTTATTTACACCGCCGGCCTAGTGTGCGCCTTTGCGGTCTCAAAGGATGAGCACGGGAGCGAGATAAATTGAGAGAGAGAGGGATTGATTGATTGAGTCTTTTGCTGAAGCAAGGAGGGCGTTTGCCGTACAGTGGGGAGAGGAAAGAAAGGAAGAGGATTACTAATCAAGGTCCGTATTCAAATAGGGAATTCGTGTTATGGGGGCCCGAAAGTATTCACCGGGGTCGGGCCCAGTTAGGTTATTCGCGCCAGACCACTCTTAACTGCAAAAGCGGCAATTGTTCGTTATAAAGATGCACCTAATTGATTATGTCCTTCGTGTTGTAGGGTGTCGGGGCTAGTGTTTTTTTAAACTCTGTGGGCGCTGTTTGGCCAAGTGTGGGCATGTCCACACTAGGTAGTGGAGATCTGATTTGGTGTCAGTGTTTCAGTAGGCGCATCCTGGGTGTGTGTTGGGGCATCTTGTCCACTTCTGGGTAATGTGAGGAGTGTAGGCGGCATCTGCGCAGTGCTTGTTAATGAATACGTCCTCGGATCTGCTGCAGGAGACAATGCTGGCAAGATACCCAGGGGGTATAACCTGTTGGTAACATTGTCTTTTACGTTTCTTTAGTCATAGAAGTAGGAGAGCTTAGAAGTTACAAGATCTGTCTTTCCTGGGGCGTGTTTTAGACCAACTTTCGGTATGAATGCTTTGGTATGCATGATTCGCCTGCAACTCTACCAGCATGTCTGATGTTGCAAGTAGGCTCTAACTTCCCCCCATATCGTCAGCATAGATTGCGAAACGGGCTGACGTTTCTTGTTGTAGAACTTTGGCTAAATTTGCCATGGTGATGTTGAAGAGTACTGGTCCTAGTATAAATCCCTGTCGAACAGCTTTGTCGTAGTAGGTATTGGCTGTCGATCCAGGTAGCGTGCGACTGAGTTGAATGGGCCGGTTGTGGAGAAAGTTATGAAACCAAACTTGTGCTTTTTTGATGGCGAAGGTTTGGGCCAGTTAAGTCAAAATTGTCGTTTGATGTACTCTGTCGTATGTTTTGCGGAGATCTACAGTAAGGATGTAGTCAGGAAGTCTTCAGTCGTACGGTGATCTGTTGATTACCCGTCGTAAGAGCCAGAGGCAATCGTGTGTCCCTAGGTACGGACGAAAGCCAGTTTGGGACAGGGGAAACCATGGGTGTACATATTCCAAATGTTACTGCAGCCGGTTAATAATCAGGTGTTCGATCAGTTTACTTGATGTGGGTGTAAGAGATATGGGTCTAAGGTTGGAGATGACAGAAGGGCCTTCTCCAGGCTTTGTAATGAGGTTAACCATTGAAAGCTTCAGAGTGCCAGGAATTTCCCCTGTGTTCCTGGAATGATTTAAAAGGCCAACACGTTGTTCTTGTTTAGGCTCGTCGAGGTTACGGATGTGTTGCCACGTGACTCCATCATGTCGTGGGGACGATTTCACCTTGTTTTGTGAGATGGCGGTGCGACGTTCCGCCATCGTAAAATGGGTGTCAAAACCTGAGTCGTCCGAGTCTAGTTCAATGGTAGGTAGGTACGTGCGGGGTTGCGTAGTTGCTGAAGGGAAAATCGTTGCTATAATCTCCCGTTAGACTATCTCCAGGGTGTTGTAGAGCGTGAGCATTAAGAAGAGGGGAAAGCGTTGTTTGCCCTTTCCTGCCATGCCTCGGTAGATTCTCCAAAGCTTCGAGAGTTTGCGCTCTATGCCTAAAGTTGAGCAAAGCTCTTGCCAGTGCTCCTTAGCCAATTGTTTCTGATATTCTTGAATCAGTCTGTATTGGTGCCTTCGTTTCACTAGGTCGACGTGGCGCTTCCCAAATCTCCCCTATTTGCGAGTTAGGTGTTTAGCTCGGTTGCACAAGTTTGCCAAGTGGCCGCCCATGGCAGGTGTGTCCTCAAATCATGTAATCGACTATTTCGAGGTTTGGATAGCATTCCGAATACGCTTTATGAAAGTAGGAAAGTATGTTGCTTCGTCTGATGATTCGTTCACAATTTCACGAAAGGAGGTCCAGTTTACCACTTCCGAAGTTTTTGCCTTCCCCATTCTCTTACCACGAAGGGAAATTGATATTGGAAAGTGATCACTGCCCCAAGTGGTGTCGAATGTTTTCCGCGTAGTTACTAGCCCCGGAGAAGGAAAGGTGAGGTCTGAAGAGGTGCCTTTCTGCAAAACGTGCAATCTTGTTCTCGTTACTTCGAAGGGGTCATTTAACAGCATCAGATTGCTCATCTCCATCGTTTCTTTCAAACGTTTTCCACGAGCACCCGTAGCTGCGTGGCCCCACATCGGGTTTTGGGCGTTACAATCTCCACCAATTATTGTCTGCGTGGCACGATATTGGTGCATGAGCTCTGTGATGCATTGAAAATATGTGTGTCGAGCAGATCCAGTGATCGGCTTGTAGTAAGACGAGGCGACAAGAACAGTTTTGCCATTTGCGAGTCTGCCACGAATTACTACTGCTTTGTGCTGTTGCGATGTAAGCCCAGAATGTTTGAACTGATGACAAGCAATTTCTTGTAGAACCAGTATCAGGGATTACTCGGGTGCTTGAGGAGAAGCGTTTCGGGGGCGTTTTAGCTTGCATGTTTTTACACGGTCCGAAGACCTAACATATTCATTGACCGTAGTACTGCTTCGGTCTTCTTGAAGGAGATCAATCAGCGGTTGAAGTTGTTGCATCTTCTTCCGTAATATCGGTGAATTTTGTAAAAAAACTTCGACAGTTCTATTGTAATACTGTGGCTTTAGCCACTACTGACCTTGGGCACTTGTACGTGGTGGAATTTTGCGAGGTGGTAACTATTTTGGGGTCTTGATGCGGTAGCTAACTTGCCATGGTCTGTATCATTGTCATTGTTTTTGTTTTATAGGATTCTAGAAGGCTACGAATTTTGTTAATATCTTCTTGTCGAGCGGCGAGTTCTTTCTGAACGTCTGATCGGATAATGTTGACCAATTCCTTGAGTTCAGGGTCAATTCTGGACTGAGATGTGGGCGTGCGCCTAAAGGTGGAGCTCCGGCTACGTCTAGAACAACTTTTGGGAGGTGTGGACTTTGGCTTGGCTACAGGGGCTGGTTACGTCTTTTCGGCAGGGTCTTTTTGAAATCTTGATTCCCTTTCCCGATTTGTGTGAGTTCCTTGCGTAAAGAGGCAGGTTGAGCAAGGATTTCTGCGCTGCTTCACTTGGTTATATACGAGCATTGGTGATCTTGCTCCGAGGCTGTGGGGAGCTCTCTCTATCACAGGCCGTAGTGCAGCCAGATTTTCCCACTCTGTTAGCCTATAAATACCACGGGCTGCGTCGTTACTGGGTGTGTTCGAAGGAGTTGGGATACGGCTTAGGTGTTTAGGGCTGACTGCTGTGTTACCGACGTCTTTGCATGCAGCGCAGTAAAAGGCGAGGGCAGATTCGTTGTCTCCATCATGAGCCCTCCCACATGTGCGGCAGACGCTAGGGTGGGGGCAGTGTTTTGCCATGTGCCTGATCTGGTGGCAATTGTAACATACCATTCGCTTCGGGGAGTAGGCTGTTACCTTGACAATTGCCACATAGTACTTCACAACTTTAGGGAGGGTTGGAGAGTAAAAAGTGACGACTGCTCTATTGGTCTTGCCTATTCTTTGTGCGCAGAGCACCTTAGCCTGCTCACATCAAAGCCACCGCAGGATGTCTTCATTGGGCTCATTCGGTTCGACTTCGATGACTCCGCGTGTCCTGTTCGGGCGGTGATATGATTCCTTGACCTCGACAGGGATTTGGATGATTTGCCATTGTGACGGCTTTGTATACTTGTGGTCTGAACGATACGCTGGCCGTATTCCTAATTGTACACTGTAATGTGTATATAGTTGGGGGCAACATCGTATTTGTAAGATGCGATTTCAGAGAAGCATGTCTGAGGGGCTGTACGCCGCTCAGGTGTGCAAAGGATCCTTTAGGGATGCCTCTGATACTAATTTTGGTCAGTGGTCTGAGCGTGAGCAGTAAACGGGGCGGTCTCTCTTGGTTATGGTTGTGGTGGCACTCGTGGCGTTCCCAGACAGGTCCGGGATCACAGTCCCCGCTGTCTTCAGCGTGGTGATCATAGTCCACTTGGGTGTCTTGGTCGGGAGGGAATGGGGGCCGTCCGGTCAAGTCTAATGGTAGTGAGGACGAGCCAGTTTGCACCTCTGCGATGCGCTGTTCAGCCGAAAGTTTCTTCTTCTGATGCGGAATCGTGGCAGCGGATCCCTTCTTAGGTCCCTGCTTGCGGCCCACCATCGCGATCCGCAACAGCGGCGGTGGCAGCGGTGACGTGTCGGTGGGTAGGCTTAGCTCACCAAGGAATCTTCGTGACTCACAGAAGGTTCTCGGTAGGGCTGTTTGAGGTGGGACTTCCAACGTTGTGTAGCGGAACACACTGCAAGCACGATGGTGTAACTCGTAGGTCACTGGGAGTGGTTGAACCGCACTTATCACGGCAAAAGCATAGAGCCAACGTGAGCACTATTTATACTAATCGCCACCTAGCGGCGACCAGAGAGGGGGAAATAATTTTATTCCTCGAGGAAATGCTTTATACGAGGCCCTGTTGGAGAGTTGGGTCCTCGCTGGTCAGCTAAGTATCCCACTTCTCCCGGGAAAAGAAAGGAAGGCAGTTTTGCGAGTATGGGCAGGAGAGCACTATATGGGAAGTAGTGAGAGGAGTTTTGCAATGCTGGCAGCTGGATGGTAAGTGGCGAGGGCCATTTTATGTACGATGGCGTGATTGAAGAAGGTGCCAGTTGGTAGTCGGTGATAGGCCGTATGGTTGGTATGTGGTGAGCGTGTGATGGTTGGGAGATTATATTTTTCCCCTCTGGGCGCTGTGAGAAAGAAGTGCATTAGAAGTGGTGTCCAGCCCTGATAGAATGTCTGGTGAAGGTAATTGAAGCATGCTGCTCCCTGGTTTGTTGAACGGAAATTCCCGGGAGTGAAGGCATCTGGCGGCAGCTGTTCTTTTTTCCACTTGCTGCAGTACAATCAACCTCATTGTGTATCCTTAACTCAAAGAAAGGGGGAGCTTGCTGTTATGTAATATTATTGGCCCTAATTTTGTCTGAGGTCTAAGAAACGGGGCATGTGTGTCTTTTTGAAAAGCTCCTATATATATACACTTCTTTTTGGCAAATCATTGCAATTTTGTCCGCAATTACGGATAAAGATAAGGACAGATAAACGGACGGGTGGGACGACGCGGGCGGTAAGACAAACAGACGGAGAAGCTACAATTTTTGCATTGAAGTACCAGAACAAAGGTTATCGTCTTTACAATATTGTGATGTTTAATACTGCGATACCATTCTGCCTGTTCTAGACAGTTTAAACCTCTGGCTGCGTTCTGGTCTCCCAAAAGTCCAAATTACCCACCTCTTTTCTAAGCAGACAAGAAGCCTTCAAGAAAACAACATCAGGGAAAATCAACCAGTGTAAAGTTGTGGTTATCACAAGTTATACGCAACATTAGGAACACACAGCCACGGGTTTCCGCGATTATAGAACAAATTACGGTTAATGAACGCTTTCAAATGAAATAGGTAACAGAGGGAATACTATAACTGTGTAAAATTTGTGCCCTCAGTGCCGCATAAACCTGAGGCAGACGCGGTAAGAGTAACAAAATTCCGCATCGGCAAAATACGAGACCGGACTGCTACACTTATGCGTAGTAGACATACCTGCCCATGTAGGTACTGGCTACAACTGGATGTAGTGGCATCGTTTATGGTGCAGAGACATCTTCACTTACGAATGCAGAGAAATTTTTCCCTGCTGTGGTGCATATATCGCTATCTAATACGGATATTTTTTGTTACAAAATCCGAATTATCTCCCACATACATGAACGCCAAAACGGCAACTGCACCTCCTTCATACTAATATTTTATTGTTGCAGTTACATCGATCTCCCCATTGAACGTATAATGGTAGTGAGGGTGTACTTCAAAGCGCAGCTGATTTTTTCAACATGTTATAATAAAAGACAAGTTTGCGATATAAAACTGCTTTATTATCACGAACATCCTATGAAATGAATGGCACTGTGTTTCTGATGTTGAAGCCTTAGCTTTCGACTTAAGCATCAGTGTTTACGGAACATACTTGAATTGATACTTGCATACACCGTATTAGTTCTATCAACAAAAGGCTATGCCCAAAACGAAGCACCTTTTGGACGTTAGAAAAAAGAGGCTGTAATATATTTTCAATGCAGAACACACAGTAAAAAGGATATTCGTTCCAGCCCCGCCCCCGTTTTAAACATCATTTACCTGTTATCAAGCTACCAAACATAGAGCGTCGTAAATATTGGAAAGAACTATTCAACACCGGGCACCAGATTTAATCGGGTTGAAAATACTGACTCCTGAAACCAGATTTGGCTTCTGTCTACAGTCATGTTCCTTCAAATTGCACCGGTTCAGTACGTGTATTACATGATAATTTTGCGGCAGGAAAGGGGTTTTGGTGACCCTCGTTCATGCATGTAACTCCATTAGTGAAATAAAAGAAACAGAGCTTGGTTTACCAGCGAATACTGTTATAAATGCACACATTACCTTTCCCGTCAGGGCAAAGTCGTTGTCGAACGTCACCACTTGCATCCTAGTCCAGTTGAATGCAAACACATTTAGCTTGTCCATCTCATCAAAACCGAAGCTTGAATTGTAATTTTTGCATAGCTGTTTGGGAGGAAGCAAAGCGTTGAATGTATCGTCAACGCTTATGGCAGCCTTAGAAGTACTCATTCAACTAACCATTAGGGATTAATCGACACGGCTAATGACATGAAGTAGAGGCCCTACATTTCTAGCAGGAGGATTGCAAATGGAGGAGACATAAATGTACCTCAAATAAAGCAAATTCCAGGTTGTATCACAATAAACAGGGTACAAATTTTACGTGATGAAAGGTGGCGCGACGGATCCGTTTCCATTTTGCTGGCGCACATTGCAAAGATAATAATGAGGCGTGCGTCATAGCTGCTGACCACTCACCACGCACACAGATATTTCCGCTACTCTAGCTAAATGAACATAAAATGACTACAGCACTTTTTTAAGACAAACCAAATCGACCAAATTTAGGTCAGATAGTTCAGGTAGAGTTTCTGCTGCTCTCCGGCGGTAGTCGATGTTCGTCCGTTTAAGCGTAGTGTCGAAACACACACACACACGCACACACACACACACACACACACACACACACACACACACACAACACACACACACACACACACACACACACACACATGCAACACACAACACACAACACACAACACACTACACACACAACACACACAACACACACACACACACGCACGCACACGCATACGCACACGCACACGCACACACACGCACGCGCACGCGCACGCACGCACGCACAAAAAACCCGGGCCCTCTTCAGTAACGTGAAACCTGGGTACGGCCGAAGCACGCAGAGTATAGGAATATACTTAGTGCCTCGGCATTTTCACACGGAGAAGTTACTGTATGGGGGGTAGAGGTATACAGCTTTGATGTAAGTCTTGTGTCTTTAAACCAAGAAATGTTCTAGCGCGAAACGATAGGAAATGAGGGTCCTGGTTTTAAATTGCCGTGGCTATATGATACTACGACGACATGAGACACCTACAGCCCGTGCAAAATAAAAAATTTTGCCTCCAGTTTCTCATGAAAGCTTTTTTGACGTCAATATAAATTTAGGTATTTTGAAAGAAAAGACCTCACTGAGCTGTGCCGCTAACACGACGCCATTATACGCCAAGTATTTCTTTGTTGTAATAATTAAATTTCCGTGTACTTCCAAACGTTACAAAATTTCCGTGCAGCTGTGAATACATGGCCGCATACAGAAAATATGACGTTAGAGAAAGCGGCCGTGACTGTTTATTTATTGCACGTATTCGTAAACACATTATGCCGAGATTAGCAACTAAGGCAACTCTAACAGTACGCTTAGTTTCATCTAGTTTTCTTAAGTACGAGCCGACAGTAAGTTTCGAATATTACGATATTCTCTCTGCTGTTAATACATCGCCTTCTACGGTAGGGAAAGAGACAGCCACATGTCGGTCATTTCAAATAAAACAACCAGCCCTTCGAAGTTTCAATCACATGAAAACCTAGGAAGTATGCCCAATTGTAAAATTGAATCAAACGTGGTTTATTTCATGGTGTAGATACCAGTCCTTCTTAAGATAGGATGGGCTTATGAATGTATAAATTTTATCAATTACGCGAGCCACTGAAATTTTGAAATAACCCGGAACATGCATGTCTACATTTTTGAGCAGTCAATGTGGCTAAGTATTTCCGCTATACCGTAGCATGAAACATGGGGACGATAATTTCCAGGAGCTTGAAACTAAGCTTTCTCAGCAGGTCCCGCATCCAGAAACGAAGTGTGGGGCGTGTAATAAGTCATTGGCGGACTGTGCTAAAAACTGGTTTTATTCAACGTCCTGTAGTCTGCGCCGCGCATTCCCGTGTTCTCCAGGTTAACAGCGGTAACAGTGATTTCCATTGAGACTATCAGTAAAAGTTCATGCCAACAAAACACCAAACACCCATCGGCCATATCGAAACCGGTCTCACCTTGCCGGGTAGATGCTGGTAATTGAGGGTATATTACAATGAGCAGAATTTTAATTATGGATAAAAGTAGCTCAATGGAATCATAGGGTTTTTCTGAAATTTGGCTGCAAAACGTTAGAGAATAGCACTTTTCAGTAAGCCTGCGGCTCTCGTAACGGACAACGGATTGGTGTAGATCTCAGGTGCCGGCTTCACCAGCAGAAGAAAGAGGGCCAATTTCCCGAAGCGCCAGACCGCATATTTTGTGCAAGCGCGATTAAAACCCTTCCTGCAAACAAGATCTTGGTTGTTGAATTGGGAGAGAATTCTCCGGGCGACCAAAAATAATCCGCATCGCTGCACAACGAAAGACTTTCGTAGTGGTTTTCTGCTGCACCCCAGGCATTCCTCGTTTCGTCCTAACACAGAACCATTCGCCATTGCATTCGCTGCAGAAGTACCGCAACCGTTTCCTTCCTACCAAAGGCGAATTTGCGTCACGTAGGCTGTAGATATGCTGCATCCTATTATATTTTATTTGGATGAGTGTCTACACTTGATAAGAGAGAGTTTGCACACTGCAACTTTTGTTAAACAGGTTAACGTGAAGAACATTTATTTAGCTATGCAGCCGCCGATGTACATGTTTTGTTTACCAAAACTTCTTTGTCGTCAAACTTTGTTCAATAACGCTAACTTCAGAAATTATCGAGGTATAAAGAAAGCATATATATCACAGCCGGCGCCTCTGCCTGCCGTTGTCGCTTGATTTGTGCTTATTGTATTTGCTCACTGCACGCGTGCTCTAATCTCTTTGAGAAGGATAACCCTAACCACTCTATGTATCCTCCCTGGTGTTTTCACGCGTGCTTATCGCGCCAGCCGGAGAAGTTTTCTACGTACAGAGGGCCGCGGTGTTTCAATTTTTGCCTGTCCTTATAAAGCATCGATGTACGAACTACATCAACGCCCTGAAAGGCGACTCCGGGAAGTGACAGGATTTTTAAAGCCAGGTTTTCTCCGACATTCGTGCTCCATTCGATTGACAAATATGCTCTTTCAAAAACCTGTTTCTCTCAGGGTTGAGTTGCGTCAGGGTAAAGAGATAATTCTTTCTCTTACCATGTGTGGTTCGAGGTAAGCAAGACCCTTGAAAGGTTGGCACGTTAAGAATGGCCGGTACCAGTACTTTTTGTAGGGTCCATATATTTTGGGCTTGTACACGTGAGCACGCATTGTGAATGATATGGCCGCCGGTACGTGGAGGCCATGCTTCTGTGTCTCGTTCAAGTACGACATGACTTCCATCTGTGCAGTTTCAAAACCCGCAACAAGAATACCTTTAGTTCCCAGTGTCATGGCCAAAGGGCTTGCATAAAAGGGCTCTTGTTGAGGTTACAACACCTGTATGGACAACAGACGCCAATACATGAACACGTGTCTGTATGCGCGCTTCAAGATACTCAGTCGGCAGCCTTCAAAGAAGGCAGGAAGGCAGAGCATGTAATGTGATAGGGGTCATAAAGACAACATACAACTTCACTCAGTTTTAAAGAACTTGCCTTTGGTGGCACACACAGCCCTGTTATAGGCACGGAAGGTGTTTTTTGTAACAGAGAAAACGCAAGAGATAAATAAACGCGTTCAAATTTTGCGCTACAACCACGTCAAAGGTCCCGCGGTAACACATTAAGGTACATCACTGAAAACATATTTCTTAGTGTGTTAACTGCATGACAGTTTTCAAGGGATGCTATAGAACCAACAAAAGGCTTTAATACAATTCCCAATTCACGTATTATAAAAGTGCACCGTTTAGGTCGGAAGGCACAAATTGTACAAACATTACTCAGTGACTTCATTGTGAAATACCCGGAGAGTATCTGGGGGTCTCCATTGCTTTATTAGTTCACATTTCTTTGAATTTCGGGATAAAATTGGTACAGTAAACTCTGGTCATCACTAAACGGGGTATAACGAAGAAAACAAAGCAATCGTTATTCTTCTTGAGATCCAGTCAGACGCCCATGTATTTAAGACCTCGTGTTAACGGAGCTAAAATGTTCTCGCAATATGTATGAGGAACCTTTTATTTCCCCAACGAACAGATACAGGCCATTTCGAAAGCCGACAGGTCAACGTATTATAGCTTGCGACGGGTTACATGACATTTCGGATGCGGTAATTGAAAACTCGCTCTGGCTACAAGCCGTATACTCGTCGCGCTAAAATGGGTGAAACCGCCTGGCAACACGCCCGAGGTTGCGCGTCTCCCGAGCTCCAGGTAGGTGCTGAAGACCTGTTGCGAAAATTACTAGGCGCTCACCATGAGGGCGAGAACGGACTCGAAATCGCGGCAGCAGCTGAAAAAGGTCTTCGTTCAAAGGTCATCAAAGGTCAAAGGTCATCGTTCGCCTGAAGAAGGAGCAAAAATTTGTCAATTGAATTTCCTAACCGAAGCACGCCGCCAGCTCGTGTGCTAGTATACTTTTCGCCTGTTTATCTTGCTTTGACTGGATGCTGGGAGAATCGGTGGTGAGTACGTCATTGCTTGCATGCAAATTTTTGGTAGAAGCGGACATCCCCTATAACGAAGTGATGAATATAACGAAGTGTTTACAACAGCCTTTAACCTCGTTATAAAGGAAGTTTTACTGCATCATCGGTATCATGACTCGGCAGCCTGCTTAATAGACCATCAGCATAATCAGCGTCAAAAGCAGCAGCAGCAGCCAACTGAGGTCCACCGCAGGACGAAAGCCTCCCCCATTGGCCTCCAAGCACTCCACTCCCGCGCTGCTGGAGTACACAGTTTACCCCCGAAATTCTCTATTTCATCGGTCCACCGGGTTCTTCTTCTACACCCGTGTCTTGGTATCCAGTCTGTTAAACTAATTATCCTGTGGCTGTCAGTTCATCTCACTACATGGCTATCCTAGGTACCTTTCATTTTTTTATTTGATATTAGATATCTTCTACTCTAATGTGTTCTCTGATCCAAGTAGCTCGTTACTTGTCCCTGAGGGTATTCCAAACAACACTTGTCGCATGGCCTGTTTAGCCGACCTAATTTTCTTTCTAGCTGTTTAGTAATGCGCCAAGTGTGAGCTTGGTATGGCATCACCGGGTATATGCACTGGTTGTAGATTTTGCTTTTGAATGACTGGGGTAGCTTACTTTTCATTATTTGGAAGTGCTTGGTGACTCCTCCCCAACTCATAACTATACTTGGCCAAATTTCGCTCTAGCTGTTGATGTCTCGTGGTTGGGGTTAGCATCTGAGTTTTTTTTTCTTCTATCTTTTCGTTCCCTAAGCTGAATTCATTTTTGACATGCTCAGTACTTTAAGTTCATCCATGAATATTTTTGGCCGCACGGACAAAAATATTCATGGATGAACTTAAAGTACTTTTTTTTCTTCTATCTTTTCGTTCCCTAAGCTGAATTCATTTTTGACATGCTCAGTACTTTAAGTTCATCCATGAATATTTTTGGCCGCACGGACAAGCTTTCTGTTTGTAGATTGTTTGCTGGCGTTCTGCAGTATCACACAGTGATAAAATGTCAGGGATAAACCTCAAAAGGCTAAAGTGTTGTCTTTTTATAATTAATCCTATGTTTTTCCAGCCAGACTTTTTAATACCTCATCCATACATGCTGTGAATGTTTTGAAGGAATGGTATCTCCCTGTCTTACTCCGTTTCGAGTCGGAAATTTATAGCTTTCTTTGTAGACGGTGATCCTGCCTGTGTATCCCTTATATACGTCTTCTAAAAGTGATATGTTGGTTTCCTCTTTTACATGTTCTTTTCACCATTCTAAAACGCTGCAATGAGTACGGAAAGAAGAGCTTTCTCTAAATCTCTCAATGCCATGTTAATGTATTCACGGTACTCTGGTGAGTTTTCTATCCCTTGGTGTACGACATGAATGTGATCTATGGTTGAGAACCGTGTCCTAAACCCAGCCTGCTCTCTTCGTTGATGGGAATTCACGCTGTCACCTACGTGGCTAACGATAACTATTGTAAACAAAATGTAATCAACAGAGGGTAGCCTGATGAGAATGTAATTCTTGAGTTTATTGGGATCTTTTTTCCCGAGATGGATAGCAATGTTGGCGTTTTTCAAGGCTCTAAATTTTTACATGTCTTCAAGCATTCGGAAAGTACAGCAAACATTTACAGAACGATAACTCCTCCCTCCTACCAAACATCTATGAAAATACCGTCGTCACCTGTTGCTTTTCGCATTGCTAAGCCTTTGAGAGCCTTTCCAACTCCCTCTTTAGTTACTAACGGGACATGGCTCGTTTGCATGCAGTCTCAGTAATTCCCCCTGGTCTAACGTCGCTGGCATACAGCGTGGCGGAAATGCGTTCTGCTACCTTAATAATCTCGTTTAGGTTGTGCCAAATGTTTACCTGCTCGCCTCTTAGTGCGTACGTCCTCGCTTTGCCGATGGCTAGCTTTGTCGTAGGTGTTTTCAAGCTTTCTCCTACTAAGAAAGTTTTCTCGATTACTGCCATGTTATATGAACGAATGTGTTTTGTTTTATTTCGGCTAACCGGTTTTGACAGCTCGGCTACCCCAGCCCTATCAACTGTTGTTGACACTTTCATGTTCTGACGTTTCGCAATTAGTTCCTCCTTTTTCTTAGTTTATCAGTTCATTTTGTACGAACTGCTTCTCCCGCAGGTGCTGCTGATTCACGGAGTGCCTATATTAGATGGTCATTTAGCCGGTCTAAACTGACCTTGTTCGGCTCGTTCAAAAGCTATAATTTGATTTGAAGAGTTGTTTAACACTCCTGAGATTTAGCTCAGGCTAATTCCATGCGGGGTTTCTCAGTTTGCACATGACGCATTCTTTTTTTTCTGAGATTAAGCCTTAGCTTGCATGCAACCATTCTGTGATCGCTCCTCCGAATCTTAGCCCCTCTACGTCTTGCACGGTACCGGGGTTGTCACTTGTAATAAACTTAATTGTTTTTTTTTCAGTTGTACAAACACGACATTTCCATGTGCATATCCTATTCTTCATTTTTAAAAAGTTGTGTTTATTACCCTTATGTTGTTTCTCTCTGTAATCCCACCCCAGTACCTCCTGGACAGTTGCAATCGTCTATTCCAAAGTTACCCCTGTCCTTTCTCCCATTTGCTTCTAACCAACCATTGCTTTAAAGTCCCCTATCACAATCTTCAATTGCGTTGTGGCATTCTTCGTTACTGATAAACATCTTCGTAGAACATATCTACAGCTTAATCATCAAAGGTGGTTCTCGGCGCATAGGAACGTACAATCTTTAACCTGTATCGCTTGTTTAGTTTGACCACAACAGCCACGACTCTTTCGCTAATAAAGAACTTCTCCGTCTATCTGCCAATTTCTCTGGGGATTAAAAATCCCACCCAGTGTTGTTTTTGCTCGGAAGGTCAAATAAGCCATTGAATATGACTGAAAGTGAGCTTTATGAAGCATTCTGCTGCCCTTAACTTTGCTTAACCCTATATGTCCCACCTAATATCAGAGAGTTTCTCCAGTAGTACAGGGGAGCTTACCTCGCTAGACAAAGTGCTTGCATTGAATTGCACTAGGGTAAATGTCCCATGGCGGTCTGTACATACCCAGAGCTTCTTAGCACCTTCTCCTGTACTGCTGTTCTGACCGCCACCGTGGACACGTGTTCTACAACTGCTGGGGACTGAGTTCAGTTCCGAAAGCTCAGTTGGTTATTTATGGTGTCTGGTGGTGAACTACTGCACAAGCACTGGCCCGATCCTTCTCTGGTGAGTGCATACTGTTTATGTCTTTAAGAGCTTTCCCAGCATCGTTTAACCTTTCAAGTGTAGTGTCTTAGGTATTCGGGATGATCGTTATTTCCGGAGCACTGTAACTGCATGGGTTGGGCATAGAAAGCCCGATGAAAAATATCGAGAGAAGTTTCCCTCCGACGTCCATGTCGCAGACGCCTATAGTGATGCTGAGCCAGCGTTTGTCGATTTGCTCTTTATACGCGTGGTTCTGAAGGTGTAAGTGGACACGCTGGCTTACTGATGAGATTCACTGAAGTCTGACCGTTGGAAACGTAAACCACTGCCATTCTCAAGTATATACGTAAGAATAAATGCTTAGTTTGAAGCTCAGCCACCATGGAGAAACTGGCCAAGGGAAGCATAGCTGTAAAAGGATGCCCAGCTGGATAGGTTGAAGCTTAGCTCACAGAGCACCATGTAAACCTGTCACCAATAAGTGGAAGCTTCTCAAACATACGGTGACTGTTTACATTTGGGCTTTGGGTTGTAAATTTTCCAAAAATGTGTCGCGCGTTAAGATTTAGCTTGTCGTACTATCGAAACAACAACGCGATAACGCGAGTGTGGCTTTACAAGGTATCCCTACCGCAGAACTCAGCTATGGTTCTTTCGCTTGTTTTGCTTATGTGTGACTAGGCACGTGCGACCAACCCACGACGGAAAAAAGGAAACATTTATAATGGTAAAAATATTCGTGCTACAACTTGCAAATTTCTTAGGAAGTTACTCTAGAACTGTATGAAATAGGAGTGCTAGAATATAAGAACTTGTTAAAAATGTCAAAATTCGAACAGCTCCGTCTAAACGCGTCTGCCCCACATGGAAGCTTCTGGAACGAACTTATATATTGTCGTAATCATCCCTTTACAACCACGTAAAAACGCATGCGAGCAACGGATATGCTGCACAACACGATAAACAAAGATGCGACATGCCAAATCACTAAAACAACAGCAGGATTTCTTCTGGATTGCCGTTATACGCAAACGACCACTTAGCATCTCAAACGCCTAGCTGACTGAACTTCCCGAGAAAATACAACGTGCATTCGTCCCAACTGAGGTCTCTCATAGCATAAACGTCATGTATATATAGTTGCACTCCGTAACGCATGCTGCGGTGCTTTGCTTTGAATGTTGCAGAAAGTAAGCTCAATGATCATGCGATCTGTAATAAACTGGAACGAATCTTGGAAAACGTCAGTAAAAACGCCGAATGCTTATTTCCATATTAACAGGCTCTTTCCGCAGCACCAGGCCCCAGTGACCCTCCGTGTTGGACATTGCCGGCTCTCACCCGCATTTAGATCGATGGAACCATTACGGGGGATTGTTATTTTTACGTAATAATCGATTCCTGATAGCGGCTGCATTGGTTGTATTTGATTATCTGAAGCAGTGTAGAAATCTAAGCCATGTTCCCAGGTTTTTGCTGCGCAAAGAAATCTCGCCTAAAAGGCTAATCCCACGTGTTGATTACGACACGTTTTCGAGGCGTTGTGCCCCTCCAAACACCGCTTCGGCAGAAGTCAGGAACCCGCCGGAAGGCTGGCGGATCGTTTCCAAGAGCGAACAAGCGCATGTAGAAACGCGTCCTTCTCCACGGACGGCTTTCGCACTTTACCAATTATGCCTTTTCTCGCTTCATCACCTGATATCTCGTCGCCTTCCTTATGCCACATTAACGTGCCCCATTTGCAAAAGTACCGTTCAATACTGTGAAGAAGGACGACCTGCGAAGCTGCACGTCCTCGCGGAGTCACGGAATAAAACACGTTTATTTGTAATTTACGACTGAGCATAGTTCTATCCCATTGCCTGAATAAAATTTTGAAGGACCCCGGTTTTATCCTAGCGTACAAATCTACAGCTGTCTCCCTACCGCCTCGATTGGCATATCACTGCGTAACACTCCAACCCAATCTACTCTACCAATAAGGACACTGGACAGGTCGCATAACGCTCTATGACGGCCCCGTTTCAACCTCGTGCCAACACAATTAACATGTCATCACTAAGAACATAAAACATATAGCTGGGCGTGCTCGCCTTCTTCTCCTCTTTCCGATCCCAACCCATGCACGAATAAACTGGAAACCGGTAGTGAGCGGATGCTCATATCGGTTGCCAGTTTATCACAGAGTCATGATAGTACAGTTTTCGGCTTATCGGTAATTTGCCGGTGTTCCGAACAGTAACGAGTGGACGCTCAAGACGGTCACACATGTCGCGGTGAAAGCCCTTTAAGCAGAGCAACTACTATTGGCCCACGCCACCGTTGCAAGTGGGACAGTTGCTGTTCATCTCTGAGGAACTCTCAGCTGTTCAACCAAATTTGATGCCATAACGGCGGCGTCTTTGAGTTGTTTTCAAGCCCATTCACGCTTCAACCCGGGCTGATGCTTTTTGAGTTTCCACCCTTCGTCCTCCAAATTAACGACATGCATCCGCTGCATAGCGTGTTAACACCTCGAAGGCCTCGACATTTATACCCGTGGACACACACGTGTGTGTTCTTTTCGCTGCCTAGTCGTAGATATCTTAAGGTCGGTGCAGCACACGAGCCCAGACGGAAACCGCTCCATTTCGGAGGACAGCTGACAGGGGCCATTGAGCGTTGAGACTCCCACGTTTAAATCTCCCACCACCACAACGGATCTGTAAAAGGCAGTGGCATAAAGCCCTGCTTTGTATGCATGCCCCGTCCCTCCACCCCCAACCCTTGCAACGCCTAAACTGGGAACCGGGAGTGGGCGTATAATTAGGAGTGAAATACACGAGTAAAGGGGAAAGTGAAAGAATTTATGTGCAACTAGACTAAGATATTATATTATTCGTATGCCCGAAGAGCTACGGCCAGCTGGTGAACGAGGGCCGCCGACGAAACAATGGCGCTCGGAATGGCCTTAAGCTAAAGAAGAATATGTGCTCACGCCGGTTATCGAAGGGGTCAAATCACTTTCAACGGACAGGGACCCGCAGAGAGTGGGCGATGCGGAATGTGATAAGGCAACTGCCGCATCTACATTCCCGGCGGGGATGGTGGTGGTGGCTTTCTAGCATTTATACACCCATTCGCTCACCGGTTGATTCTCCGTAATCTGCAGATAACTGCGCTACGGCTACTGTCAGCGGACAGCGCAAATTGTGAAAGATTCATTGGTATATACATGGGGAATAATCGTTGTTATAACCGTTGTGGAGGAAGGGTCAGCGGTGGCGAGGAGGAGCCTCTAAGAGGCGACGAGTAATTCTGCTTCACCGGAATGAAAACTCGGAAGAGGGGGGAGGGTGAGACATACACTGCTTCGCAGGAAAAATTGGTACAGCTTGCCCCAGTGGTACAACGCTGGAGAAACTGTGGAACGGGGCTTGGATCTAGCTGCTTATTGTTTTGCTAAGTTTTGCTAGGCTCTCATAAGTTTTTTAGATTTTCCAATGTTCTTGCTGCGCTACACTAAGTGTTGTAGCTGCCTCATATGCTCTCGAACAGTGGCACGACAGCGTTGACTCCGCGCTTCTCTTTGCTTGGGCGCTTCTTTTTCGACCGACCCAGGTTTTACGGTAGTCTAAACGATGTGCTCCGAGCGCAATCACGAGGCGCTGTTTTTCGCCGAAGTCACCGGGCTGGCGCAGTGACGTCATAGCTAGGCGAGGCTTGGCTCCGCCAACCCAACTGAGCCGCGATAGTGCGAAGCTCGTCCCGCCGGTCATTCTGGGTGGCTCACATCACAGAAGTTTTTAACTGCGATGCACTTTATAAGCGACCCCAAACCATCCACCGCCGGCGGCGGCGGCGTCCGCAGCCCTGCTCTCCCTAGCAACGGCGCAGAGTGGAGAGGAGTGTCGCTAGCAACGGCGCAGTGACGTCACTCACCACGTGACGCCACGCCCTCACCGCTCCCTCGCGGCGCGGTGGTGTGCGCCGCGCGCATCCCTCTCCTCACCCGCGCCGTGACGTCACGCACCACCTCCTCTCCCGGCAGCTGCCGTGCGCCGCTGCGCGCGTCCCCCTCCCCCTTCACTCGCTCCTCCTCTCTCCTCGCTGGCTGCAGCTGCGCGCGCACCCCTCTCTCTCGCGCGCCCGCCTTCTCTCTCAGCCACCTGGTTCGGCGCGCTCAGCGCGGCGTACCCCCCTTTATATGCAGCGATAAACCGCCAGACCTCCGTGGGTCGGCTCGCGCGCGCTCTCTCGCTACAGTCTCCTGCTCGCTCTGCTCCAGTTTAGACCATTCGCTGGTTGGGCGCCTCTCAAGGCGATGTCAGAATTACTACGCCGTGTAATCTCGGCGCAAGAAATGCATTCGCACTTCCTCACGATTCCCTTCGGGGAGGTGGGGGCAATTTTTTCTTGGTATTTCTTTGCTGCTGCACCGGACCAAGCTCAAGCTTAAACAGCGGGGTTGGTTTCTCATGTGCGCTTATCATGTGCGCAAACAGGCAGCAAATAAACACTTCAGATAAGCATCCGTGTTACCTAGCAGAAAAGAAAAGAGCGTACAATTGAAACTCCGTAATTCAGGTCAGTTCTGTAAAAGTTGTCCGGGAACTCGAGCACAGACGCCGGTAACATGTGACAGTCCTGGCGACGACTGTGGTCGAACGAGACGTGAGTCCGGAAGATGACGAGTGAAGGAGGGTTGTCACGCCTGCGTAACCCGACACAAATAAACAAAAGGCAATTGCAGCGACTTCCGTCAGTAGATTTTTTATCAAGCTCGCGCCGTGGAAGGGGCTGTCAAGGCAAAACGCAAGGTTGATTAAAATACTCCTTTTTACGGACAACTGTGATATCGATTTTTTCGCAAACTTCAAAAAATTATTATAGATAGCTTAAAAAAAACGCGAATAATTGCAGACTCCGCAGCACTTTCTGGAAAATTTTCTATGACGTCACAGATTCTTGTTAGTGGAATTGGCGGCAACCAACTTTAGCTGTCACCAAGAAAGGTAACTGGGCAATTGTAGCAAGAGCTCACGTTTGGTCACATCACATCATTTGAATGCAAACTTGCTGTTAAAACAGTCATAAAAATGCCTTTAGTTCGGGCTCATAAAAGTCCGTGTGGCACCAAATGCAAGTTATTTCCTATTTCTACAGTTTTTTATTAAAAAAATCTCCTCAAATGGACTTCAAATTCAAGTGTTGCATTTTGTCGCGATCGGCGCTATAAATCCATTTACTTCTTTGCAAAGCCTTTCGGGGGAGTACGAAATATAAGCACTGGTAATAGGTAGTCAAAAACTACTTCAACAAAAAACACTGGTGCGCCACCTTGAGTAACGCAATGAACCGATGAGGCGCGAGTGTTTTTCAATAAACTGCCAGTTTTCCTTCTAACGGATTCATGAGCACAATGATATGCATTGATTCAATAAGTGACTCCTCAAAAGGTTCAACGGCAGTTTTTTTTGTGCTTAGCCAGTGTACGCTACTCTACTCTGCTATGCTCCTCTCCTCTGCTCGGGACTGCTCACTTCACTCAACTCCCCTCAACTCTGCTCGACTCTACTCAACTGTACTCCGCCAGACTCTACTTTATTCGACTCTACTCTACTCGACTCTCCTTCCTACTACTCCACTCCTGTCCTCTACTATCCACCACTCTACTGCTCAATCAGCACCCATTGCGGGCAGATTTATTCAGAAATTTGTGGTCTTTTAATGAGAAGTTGAAAAAGAGCGCAGACTTGGTGGGTAAAAATCTAACTACGATAATCATGGAATCAGCAGCAATTGCAGCGAGAATTTACCTGAGAAGCAAAGTAGCAAATATTCGCACAAAAAGAGCTGCTTTTTGAGAGAGACTTGTTCAGGAGCTGTTTGAACCGTTGGGACTTGTTTAAGCTATCCTCCCATTGGCTGTCTGTTTATGTGTGTGATCAAGGACTCTCGCCAAGGACTCTATACAGCCTTATCCGCGCAAAAATATTTTTATTACCTGTCTATACCATATAATATTCGTAGTCACCAGTATTAACCATTCAACTAGAATGTTTTCATGTTTCGGAAAAGACATAATACCCCACCGAACTTTTCATGCTGGAAGGATAGTCCCAATGGAAAGACCTCATTGCCAGTCTTTTGATGTGCCATATAAACAAGAGTGTCCAGGAAACCGCTTCTCTACGCAGTTGTTAGGTGATCAGAATTCTTAGAGAAGTTCACTTCTTTATTTTAAGAAATACCCCCAAATAAGCATAAACGTACATAAAAGACACAAATTGTACTTTCCTTCTTAAAACGTAGAAATAAAGCAGTTAGTTTCGGAATAGAACTGAGCACTTTATATGGGCTTTCCAAACTGCTTTAAAACAACCGAAGATTCGGAGTGTTTCCGTTTACTGTGATATGGTACGAGCAGTATGTTTTGGGAATATCGGGCCTTACGAAAACTATGCTGGTTGTGCAGACGCACGTTTCATATTTTTTGGCGTGGAACAGTGCCTGACGACTGTAATCGGCGCCAGTCTAGATATGATCGGTTGATTGATACTATCACAACAATATTTATCGTAAACGTTCGGATGCTCACTCTTCTGTTCGCCTCAAATGCATACCGGTGCAGCGAAGACATTCTGTGCAAGTTTGCTCGAACCTCAAAAAAGAGGTTACTCGAATATTTGAAGGTTTGAGAAATCTGGCACGGACAATGTGATTCCGGCAAACTGCTGAACCAGACAACACGTCACCCCTCTCAAAAATCGTTGAGGTTCATTCAAATCACAAAAATCCCTCGATGTAACGAAGTCTTCGCAGCACCATATATGACTTCATTATAAGCGGTACCTCGCTCAAAAAGATGGTACTTTTCCGTCTACTCGCAGCAGTAGCAACTACTGAAGTCTTGGAATAGGTCGACTCAGTTGTTACGAGAGGGTATTGTACACAGATTGTTGAAGGCCAACAGCGATAACGGTCGGGTCGTCAGACCGTGGTGCAATCAATAAAACTCAGGTTGTACACAAGTATTTAGTAGCCCTTCGCTATGGTATGCCTCACGCCCCTTTTCAGCTTCGGAGCCTTGAAGGAGCCATGAAGACAAAATACAACTTGGGTTAATTAGAAAGGCCGCTTAGTCCCGATAACAGTGATACCAATGTCATCGTAATCTTCGAAAAAATAACGGAGATACTAAAGAAAACGTGTGAAGCAGTCGCGACCCCCTAGCCAATTTCCCGCAACTTTTCAATGACGTCATGGAACCTTGTTTGTGCGATTTGCGGCCGCCTAACTGACCCATCGCGACCGCACATGACTGGACGTCTGTAATGGGACCTCTAGTTCCATTTGACCGCATCACTTGAATGGTAACGGGCAGTTAACGCACTGAAAATTATGTTTTATTGTTGGCCCGTATGACGTCATTCTTGCTCATAACACGTCACTGGGGCGCAAAATTTAGAAGTTTTTACATAATTTTTGCTTTTTTTCGTTAAAAAAATCTTTTGTGTTGGTAATGGAGCTGAGTGAGATACTGAATCCTAGTTCTTTCAAATTAAATGAAGTTGTATTTTTGATGCGACGCATCTCTTTCACTCGCCTTGTCCCTCCAGCGTCGTCCGGCCTAGTCCGCATCCCTCCCCCTTTCTCCTCGCCGCGCCAGCTGCGTGCTAGCACCGCTCTCATCGTAGCGCCCTTCCCCATTCTCCTCGCCGCGCCAGCTGCGCGCTAGCGCAGCTTAGAGTTCCTGTATATGCTCCCTACGGGAGCAGAGTTGCGCATAGGTCCGCCATCTTGACCGCCGAGCATCCAAAGCAGCGTGGGAAAGCCAACCGTCGGGCTTGAAGGAGTCGTGCGCACCGCGCAAGGGGGGCGTGAGCGCGCCCCGACGTCGCTGCTTTTTTTTTTTTTTTTTTTTTTTTTGTAACGCGCGCTTTGCTTTATTATTAGGGGTGTTTTCCTATAACGCATATCCTAATATCAGGAAGATATGGCTGTGCAAAATGTTCCGAAATGTCTCTCCAGGTCTTAATATGTGTTACTATAAATTTAACGAAGACGTGACTCGTTTTGCTCAATAAACCTCCATACTGGTTAGATGCCTGGTATAGAATCAGCACGCGCGTATATACACACTGGGTTATTTGGAACTCAACCTACAGTTTTTGCAGTCTATAGTGCATGTCGGCAAACTTTCATGCCTTGACAACGTAAAGTGATGTGACCAGGCATCTAACCAGTATGGAGGTTTATTGAGCAAACCGAGTCACGTCTTCGTTAAATTTATAGTAACACATATATGTTTGTTAAGACCTGGAGGGATATTTCGGAACATTTTGCACAGCCATCCGATATTCGGATAGGCGTTATAGGAAAACTGCACTCAAGAGGAGGAGGAGGAGTAAGGGGAGGAAGGGAAAACTTTGTTTAACAATTAAATCGATCTGGTTAGCCTGGGGAGGGGCGAACCATGCAGTGTATAAGGGTATTCAAAAATTGCAGGTCTCTCTCTTGCCACACGGCGTGTTTCAACCCTTCCAGGCGCGAAGAACAAATCGTATTCTACTCGGGATGGCGTTCTATGATTTGAAGAAAATTACTTTTACTCTCTTGTCCTGGACTGAGGACCCGGCCCACTAACCAGATCGCTTTAATTGTTAAACAAAGTTTTCCCCCTCCCCTTACTCCTCCTCCTCCTCTTGAGTGCAGTTTTCCTATAACGCATATCCGAATATCGGGAAGATATGGCTGTGCAAAATAGAGCAGCTTCTCATGTAAGCATTCGAACAAAAGGAACAGTCAGCTGCTAATAACCGACAACAGCGAAAATGGAAGACCAAAACAAATTCTAGGCCTTCAGGGCTGTCGGCTTGACCGCGTACTGAAGTTGTGCAAAAAAGATACTCTTCATGTACTAGCGTGTTGCGGCTTGTCGCTCTCGCGCTAAGAACTACGAATGCGACATTGCAGCGGCGCAAAATGTACGAAAGACGCCGACAGCAGAGGGCAGCAGCGGCGTTGCAGCCGCATCGCCGGCTTCTCTGCGGTGCGTGGATGCTTTTTGTGCACGTGACGGCGATCAGCGAATAGGGTCGTGAGCGGCGAATGGAAATCAAAGGCGCAACTCTGCTCCCGTAGGGAGCATATACAGGAACTCTAGCGCAGCTCTCACCGCAGCGCCATCTGCGTGTTAGCGCTTGCCGGCGCTCGCTCCGTCGCCGTGCCAGCTGTGCTTGGATGCGGGTTAGCGCGCAGCTTGCGCTCGGTTAACACATGGGCATGCGCTGCTATGCGCTGCTCTCTCATTCCGCTGCATATAAACGCGGTAACTGCGCCGCTCCACTCAGTCGTTCCGCCGCCGCTCCCCGATGACATCCTCCGATGACCACCGATTATTTGAATGGCGACTAACAGGCCTGCTATCGCGCTGGTCGGTGCAACCGTAAAAAATTTACACCATCTTCCCGCTAGGGGAACCATGGGATAGGTGCGACGCATCGGGGGTAAACATGCTGCATCAAATATGGAAACAAAACAACAATGGACACGCTAACATAACGGAAACGCAACGAAAACCCCCGATGCGTCGCATCTACCCCATGGTTCCCCTCGCGGGAAGATGGTGTAAATTTTTCTCTTCATGGCTCTTTTAAATACCAGTTCAGCTCCCTGTGGCTTTCACAATGCGGCAGAGAGAAAGAGGGTGCGGATGCGTTGCATGTTGATGTGCAGTTGATCGTACTAACGACATTATTCCAGAAGACGAATGCCGTATACTTACAAAGCATTGGCGATTTGGTCATGCAGCGGGTACTCCGGTGCTATGCCAAGGACGGTATAAATTCTGCGGCGATAGAAGAAATATTTTGCCGTCATCTGGTAGATCAACTGCAATGAAAGACACTGAATCAATCACCAAGTAGGCATTTGGTGGAAAAGCTGACGCCAAAACACGCGGAAGGAAACAATGTGAGAGCTTGAAACATTAGCAACAGATGCGATGCAGGTAAAGCTGAAGGATTAAGACTTGATGGCTGTAACGGCAGGGATAGAACTGTTTCGAATGTCAGGAATAACCACAGCCATTGATCGAACAAGCTTAAGATAGAACACAGCAAAAAGGGCCACGTAAGATGCTGGTACAGTAATTTTTGTTCGGATTTTGCGAACGCTTCAATACTCATTTCTCACGGATACGTGTGGCAATACCTCTAACTTCACGCGAGTAACTCTTACCTTAAGGCTGTCGAGGCAATGCTTGATATTTTTCCATGTTGTGCTTGGGCTCTGCATATTCAACATGCCGAAATGATATATTTTTCCATCCCAGAAAAGGCGGAACTTTTGGATGGACTCCGATGTGAATGTTGTGTCACTGCAACTAAGGAAATGACAGTTATTAGGGAAGCCCAGTACTACTCTCTATTACTGCGTCATATATAGCTATATATATATATATATATATATATATATATATATATATATATATATATATATATATATAAATATATATATATATTTATATATATGTGTGTGTGTGTGTGTGTGTGTGTGTGTAAGGTTTGGAAATTAGGGGCTCGTTACGAAATACAGAAAGAAATGCCGGCAGTCTACAACGCATCTGGGAATGGTTAGACTATTTTTACCGTTAGTGACGTCACATTATTTTTTTTTAATTCTTACGTGAGAAAGAAAGAAAGAAAATCACGCACCCAGAGTGGGGACCGAAGGGGGGGGGGGCATCTGGCAGCATTGATGCCAAGGTAGCATAAGAGGGTTCCCCGCTAGTTACCTGCTTATGACAGGCTGTCGACGTTCGCGTCACGCCCCGGGGGTTGAAAAGAAGGTCCCCTTCTCCCCGTGTAGTCTAAGTGGCGCTGGCTACCACCCTCAGGCGTCAGATACAGTTGTAATAAATATAATACCCCAGAAAGTGAAGGAGAACACAGTCGCCCAGATAGCCGAATTGGTAAGGCATTCGAGATCTAATCGAATGGCGTGGGTTCGGTCCCCACTCTGGGCGCGTGTTCTTCTTTCTTTCTTTCTCACGTAATAATTAAAAAAATAATGTAACGTTACTAACGGTAAAAAATAGTCTAACCATTCTCCTATGCCTTCTTTGGCGTTGTAGACTGCCGGCATTTCTTTCTGTGTATGCATATATATATATATATATATATATATATATATATATATATATATATATATATATATATATATATACACACACATATACTATCCTCAAGCGTCAGATACAGTTCTAGTAAATATAAATATCCCAGAAATTGAAGGAGAACACAGTCGAAGAGATAGCCCATTTGGTAGGGCATTCGAGATCTAATCGAAAGGCGTGGGTTCGGTCCCCACTCTGGACGCGTGTTTTCCTTTCTTTCTCACGTAATAATAAAAAAAATGTAATCTCACTAACGGTAAAAAACAGTCTAACCATTCTCCTATGCCTTCTTTGGCGTTGTAGACTGCCGGCATTTCTTTCTGTATGTATATATATATATATATATATATTGCCGCGAACCATACATTGGGTTTGTTTATTTGTGTTTTCCTTTTACCACCCGGCTGCGCCGGTCTGTGTTATCTCTGCGCCAAGGGAAGCGCGTGTTCCATTCTTTCTTTCTGTGCCGCATGTGTTATCTGTTGTGATAGGGAGAGCATTCCGATCTAACGTGAACAGCCCAGAATAATCTTCTTGGATCTACTATGCTCTCGATGCGAATCGACGTTTCGAGAACCACGCGCGCCAAAAGATAAAAAGCCTGCAGTGCGGACGCCGGGGCATTCGATTCGACGACACTCGCCTGTGCAAGTCAATTTGTTGACCGCTGCTTCGCCGCCTCTGTATTCTTTTGAGTTGTTAGGGGAGCACAAGTTCGCTCCAATAAACGTGTTTCTCATTCAAGACAACTGCATCGTCCTTGTTTTCATGACATCTGGTGGAGGTGCTGGGTACGCACCCTTCATGCCCACTACAACCTCGGGAAGCCACCAAGCCAATCCAACAAGAGCCAGCCCCCGCCTGCAAGATTTACCACCCGAGTTCGGTTTGATGCCAGAAGGGCCCAAGAAAAGGAACGCTGCAACCAACACCATGGTGCAAGAAACAACGTCGCCAATCGTCCTGCAACAGCCCCGGGAACCGCCATCGTTCCGGGGAGCCCCCGCTGAAGACCCTGAAGAATGGTTGGAGATGCTGGAGCGCGTCCGCATCTTCAACAGGTGGGACGACGAAGAAACTTTCCGGCATGTCTTCTTTTACTTAGAAGATGCTGCTCGAACTTGGTTCGAGAACCATGAGAGTGCTTTGACCGACTGGACTCACTTCAAAAGGGAGTTCCTGAAGACGTTCACTACCGTTGTGAGAAAAGAGCGAGCTGCGCTTTTGCTTGAAACTCGGACACAACACCCCAACGAAGGGGTCGTGATCTTCGTTGAGGAGATGAAGCAACTATTTCGCCGCGCGGACCCCGAAATGACGGAAGAAAACAAGTTACGCTTCTTGATGCGCGGTGTGAAGGAGGAGCTATTTGCTGGACTTGTCCGCAACCCGCCCAAAACCATCGCTGAATTCGTAACCGAAGCCAGCATGATTGAGAAGGCTCTCGAAATGCGTGCTAAGCAGTATGACCGGAACTTTCTTGGCGCGACCAGTGCGAACTACATCGACAACATGCGGATTCCGGCTGATAGCCTACGCGAGACCATCCGCGCAGTAGTGAGAGAGGAGCTGCGGAAACTTTTCCCGACGACGCCGCAACCCCAAGTCGCTTGCCTAACTGACGTGATCCGGGAAGAAGTTCAAAACGCTTTGGGAACTTCTGTGGCATCCGAAGTACACTGCGAGCCCCAAGCTATGACGTACTCCGCGGATGTTCACCGACCCCGCCCTGCTCCAACACGTCGTCGAGAGGCACGTCGTCAAGAGGCCCCGCCCTACCGCCGCCCACTGTCGCCCGCCCGACCCCCGGTAGCACAAACCCAGACGCCGAGGAAGACTGACGTATGGCGAACCCCGGATAATCGTCCTCTGTGCTACCAACGCGGAGAGGCCGACCACATCTATCGTCGCTGCCCATACAAGAGACTCGGACTACGTGGTTTCTCCGTCGACGCACCACGCCCCCGACCCGGCCAGCACCCATTTGAGATTGAAGAACACCTGTCGAACACCAGCCGCGGACCAGCCCGTTTCAACCGTTCGCCGTCGCCCTACCCATACAAGTCGCCGGACCGCCGTAGCAGTGCTGACTTCGCACCTGGAAGGTCTCCCAGCCCACGCGGGGGAAACTAAAGGCGGCAACTTCTGGAGGTGAAGTTGCTCTACGGCGAAAAACTGGAAACCCTCCAACGACGCAAGGACGCGCTGAAGACAGTGATGCACGACATACCCCGCACCTCCACCAGATGTCACGAAGACAAGGACGATGCAGTTGTCTTGAATGAGAAACACGTTTATTGGAGCGAACTTGTGCTCCCCTAACAACTCAAAAGAATACAGAGGCGGCGAAGCAGCGGTCAACAAAGTGACTTGCACAGGCGAGTGTCGTCGAATCGAATGCCCCGGCGTCCGCACTGCAGGCTTTTTAACTTTTGACGCGCGTGGTTCTCGAAACGTCGAATCGCATCGAGAACATAGTAGATCCAAAAAGATTATTCTGGGCTGTTCACGTTAGATCAGAATGCTCTCCCTATCACAACAGATAACACATGCGGCACAGAAAGAAAGAATGGAACACGCCCTTCCCTTGGCGCAGAGATAACACAGACCGGCGCAGCCAGGCGGTAAAAGCAAAACACAAATAAACAAACCCAATGTATGGTTCGCGGCAATATATATATATATATATATATATATATATATATATATATATATATATATCTTGTACCAAGTATGTATGTAGCACACATCGAAGAGTACTTGTGACGAGAATCAGCCATAACGGGCCTGGACGCCGACGAAGAGGTCACTCTCGTTCAAGCTCAGCCTCACAAAAAACCTGGTCATTTCGGCTCGGCCCTCCTGCGTTGAAGCTTCGTTCACGAATAAACAAGCTTATCCTTCTACAGGAACGTCGAGTATCTCCTTTACAATTGATTTATATATATATATATATATATATATATATATATATATATATATATATATATATATATATATATATATATATATATATATAGCGAATTAGAAAATGGGAAATGAGGGGCTCCGTGAAACTAAGACAGAAAATAAAGGTTGGTAGTCAAGAAAACCTCCGAAAGCAAAGGGGAGGTTGTGGTGGGCACATAGAAAGAGATGCAGAATATTTTGAGTCGAAAAGAAAATGGTGAACAAACGCCTGCCGGGTGGGATCCGAGCCCACGACCTCCAGAATACCGGTCTGGTGTGATATCCACTACGCTACCGGCGGTGCTGTTTCCCCAGCACTTTCTCGGGTATTTATGTTAGGTAGTTTTGTTTCCTGCACTTGGGGGTGGTAGCCAGCGCTACTCGGACTACTCGGGGTGAAAGGGACCTTCTTTTGAACCGCCGGGACATGACTCGAGTGTCTACGACATGTCGAGAGTGGTCGACCAGCGTTGAACCCTCTTAAACTCCCTTTGGCACCAAGACTGCGAGTACAGAGGCCCTCACTAAGCATGTAGCAAATCATAAAATAGGAAATGAGGGGCTCCGTGAAACTAAGACAGAACATAGGGGTTGGCAGTCAAGAAAACCTCGGAAAGCAAAGGGGAGGTTGTGGTGGGTCATAGAAAGAGATGAAGAATATTTTGAGTCGAAAAGAAAGTGGTGAAAAAATTCCCGCGGGTGGGATCCGAACCCACGACCTCCAGAATACCGGTCTGGTGCGATAACCACAACGCTACCGGCGGGGCTGTTTCCCCAGCACTTTCTCGGGTATTTATGTTAGGTATTTTTGTTTCCTGCACTTGGGGGTGGTAGCTAGCGCCACTCAGACTACTCGGAGTGAAGGGAACCTTAGTTTTAACCCCCGGACCGTCACTCGAGCGTCTGTGGCATTTGGAGTGTGGTCGACCAGCGTTGAACACTCTTAAGCTACTATGGCAACAGGACTGCCATAACAGATGCTTTCGCTATGCACGTAGCGAATCATAATGGGAAATAAGAACATGAATACAGAATATGAGTGTGTGCAGATGCCTGTATTTTGTTAGGTACCCTGTTTTCGTGCATGATAATGCCCCCGATGGTAATATTCATATCTGACATGTGTAATTTGGGTGCTGGTGTGTGTGTGTGTGTGAGTTCGTGTGTGTGTGTGTGTGTGCGCGTGTGCGTATGCATGTGTGTGCGCCTGTGCGCATGTGTGCGTGCGTGCGTGTGCGTGCGTGCGCGCGCTTGTGTGTGCGTGTGCGTGTGTGTGTGCGTGTGTGTGTGTGTGTATGTGTGCGCGAGCGTCTTGAGTGTGCGTGTAC
The DNA here is from genome assembly GCF_048455015.1 of Haemaphysalis longicornis. Classification (NCBI taxonomy): domain Eukaryota; kingdom Metazoa; phylum Arthropoda; class Arachnida; order Ixodida; family Ixodidae; genus Haemaphysalis; species Haemaphysalis longicornis. The sequence goes on from NW_027526385.1 coordinate 61,389,647, forward strand.
ATGTGCATGAGCGTGTGTGTGTGTGTGTGCGTGCGCGTGTGCGTGTGTGTGTGCGTGTGCGTGTGTGTGTGCGTGTGTGTGTGTGTGTGTGTGTGTGTGTGTGTGTGTGTGTGTGCGTGTGCGTGTGCGTGCGAGCGCGTGCATGCGAATGTATGGTGCTACATTTTACACGTGATTCCCGGAACTTCGCATGCAGTATCCATACTTCATTGTTTGTACCATCCTTTTGTGGCCCTATAATTGTAGTGCCCCAGGCAAGAAAGCCTAGCGCTGTTAGTGGGTGCTCCCAAATAAACAAAAATGAACATTTCAAATTTTACAGCAGATGCAAACATAGCGGCGCAGAAGCCCTACTTACTCCGCCGGTAAGGACAAGCCGGCTTCCGTGACTCGAAGACCTCTGGCGTAGCCTCTAAAAGTTTCAAGACTCCCGTTGTAATTTTCAGGCAGGTGGAGTATTTGATCTTTGGAGAGTGAATCGTAGAAAATAAGGTTGCACACTCCGTCGCTGGGGAGGTACGTGTGGGGCCCGATCCCGGTGCTCACAGTGCACAACAGTTTGTTCAGGGGCATGGCAGGGGCATCTGTGCGAGTGTTAAGAATACTCAGAAAACGTCCTTGTGGCATGCGTTGCACCGTACAACTTTTGGTCCAAAGCGTGGCTTTATTGGCATAGAACAGAAAATGCAAGACCTGAACGTTGCCACTTTCCTGAGTCAGACGTATAAATGATAGGTCGCATAAGGTGATCCCAACACCAGACGCTTGGGGTACGCCACCGTAGGAAGTATATCCCACGAATATGGGACGTTTAGACAAATACAAACGGTCTGTTACGAGGATTAGTGTCGGAATGGTGACCACTTTCGGCGAAGATTTAATCGGTCAATAGTATAAGGGCGGTTGCAGTAACCGTTAGACACGGCCGTATTGTAGCTTTAAGCCCATTCGGGGCTATAATGGCGCCCACGGTGTGAATACGAATGTAGGAGTGCAAATTATTCCTCGTGACTCAATGATGTCCGTCTACTGTGCGTTGAGAGAAACGGAAGCCAAATTGTTTGTTATCCTATTACCGTCTTCAGACTTCGTCACAAGATGTATCCGGGCATCAGTTCGGAAATTAAATATCGTCAATGTAAAAGAGGTTGGCCTAACGACCTCCAAAATATCGGCTCGCTTAAGGTATGATTTCTTGTAGATACCCCAAGAACAATCTTAAGAAATTGCGAAAATTTTTCCTCATATCTTACTTTAAAGCGAAGAAGTTTCCTTGGTCTTCATGTGCTCTACCATTTAAATTTTGGTCTAATTTAATATCTTGATCTTAAAATTCCTTAACAATTAAATAAATATGACGTTGTCTAGCCTTTTAAACGCAAGTAAAAACAACTGACAAATCTTTTTACATCGTCCCCGGAATAGCCTGGGTTGGGTTTGCAGCGGTTAATGCACCCGTGCGTAGGCACCAAAGATTTACTATTCTTAAAGAACTTATCGGGTATTTTCAAGGGTTGTACAAGTTGGGGCGTTTTTGAAGTGGACAATGGTGTCTACAGATCGGTAGGGCTATGGAGGGCGATAGCATCATATTTAGAAGTGGAGTCAAAACTGGCGTCCGTGAAGTAGATTGCCGCACCATTCTGTTTAAGCCAATTAATGCGCCTGTTCAATGCTTTTCTGCGTCGTTGCCTGCGGATCAAGTTGTCAGCAGGGTGCATGTGGCGAGGAATACGTTCAATTACTAGGTTTGGGAAGAAAGAGCAGGGAGGAGGTTCGAGAGGGGTTGGAGGAAGACTGTCTGTTGGGTAGTTTAAGAGGGTGAGAATTGTTCGACCTAAATCCGAGAGCTTTAAGCGCTCGAGCTGGGCCTGGAGGTGAGATGCGATCCATTCCTCGAGGGTATTATGAATGCCTAGGGTTAAGACGCCTTGTGCGGCGGCATAATGGGGTATCCCCAGTGCCAAACGGTACCGGGCCCGAAGGGCTCCTTCAAGTTGGTTTGCTTGGGCGAGTGAGAGGCAGAGGTTGGGCACAGTGTACCGGGAGCGAGATGTCGCGAAAGAGTCCACAATGCGGAGAAGGTGAGGCTCTTTAAGTGGTTAGAAACGCGCTTGAGAAATTGAGAGACCTGAGAGATCTGGGAGTGGAGTATAGGAATTCGGCATAGCCGCCGCCATCGAATACGCTGTGAAAGTCGAGCCTCCTGCCACCCAAATGTTCGTGGTTAGTGATTCATAGGAGGCGCTACAAAATATTTCCCGATACACCACACTCCGGCATACCTCTGACACCCTCAACTGCGCCCTTCGCGCCCATCCTCCCCACAAGGTAACGCTGGTATTGGTCCCCGGCCACGCCAACTTGGACGGCAATGCTCGAGCACACGAGTATACCCGAGAACTCTCCCCGAGGTCCGTCCATGTTGTGGCCCCATGTGTACCACCCTGGCACTCAAAATATTTCAGAACATCAGGCAAGCCGACAGCATCTCTGCGCGTTACGCGCAAGCAGGCAGTGTTTCCCGGTCCCCCACCTCGCCCTCTCCCGTGAAGCCGCATCTGTGGTCCTGAAAGCCCGCACCTCATCTCTTATCACTCCATCCCGCATCCACTACATGCATGGCATCCTCTCGCGTCCCACTTGACCTACACCCAACTGCCCTTCCTACCCATCAGTACGACACCTTTACTTGGAGTGCCACCTACCAGACCTACCACCACACCTGCATTCCCGCATCGCTTCTTCGGAGGACTGGTTGAACCCGGGTCCTCGAAGCGCCGAAATGCTGTGCAGCAAAAAACAAGCATAGTTCGCGCACCACCAACAGCAGAACGCGCATCGGTACTTCAATGCTTACGTGCACTTTCGTAACTTCCACTATTAATCCAACCATTCGTACTGTTATAAAAATAATGTGCCCTAAAGGTAAGCACAAATGGCTCGTTCGGCAAGGTAATCAGCGCTGCCTAATTTGTGTGTGCTTTTCACGGCATCCCCCAATCGCACAGCTGGCACATATGACATTATGGCTTTTGTTGCGGGAAATGCGCGGGTGGGTCGCATGGCCATTACCTTTTTTAGTGATTATAAAGCTCATTTCAGCGAACTTCAAGTGTAAAGTGGTGTCAGCATTATTCTTATGAGGCAATCTTGCCAATGAACTCTTCTTGTATTTCGGCTGTATGGCCTCTTTAAAGAAGTACGACAATTAACTGAAAGGACGATTAGAGAAAGTCTGAAGGAGAGTAGAGAACGGCAGAACGGATTAGCTGGGGTCGGAGTGATTGTTTCGCCGGGGTGAAGCGTGAGGCTGCCGGTCTTTTTTTTTGCGCGGAGCAGCTGTATAGCAACGCAGTTTTGGATAAACTTAGGCCCCCCATTTGTGCCTCCTTGAAGCAATCTCTGGGGGCTGTGAGTTCACCGTTCTCATCACAGGGGCACAACAACGCAGCGCTCAAAGGCCAACGCCAACTTCCGGCCGCCCGTCCGGCTACTACCAGTTCTCACTCCATTCTCCCTGCAAACGCCCGCGCAGCACCACCGTCGTTCGGGTTGCTCGTCTTCCCAGAAACCGGTGGGTGGGGGCTTCCGAGGGCGGCGGCCTTCTCTGCTACCTCTCTCCCCAAAACACACGGCCTGCCGACCCGTGTGTGTGGCAATGGAGGCGATAACACTCTTTCACTACGCGGCTATGCTATTGCCTGCCCCCAAAATTGCGACGGGCGAGAGGGAGAAAGAGAGAGAGAGAGAGAGAGAGAGACAGTGAGAGAGAGAGTAACGTTATTTCTGGGGAGGCTCAGCCCTATCGAGTGTCCCACAGGTGAGCCAGGCGCGCCAGGTAATCTGGAGTCCTAGTGGCAGTCGGGAGCTGTTGCTCTGGCGAGGAGCTCCCGGTCACCTCCAGCCAGGTAGTGGGAAGTTTGGATAAACGGAGGGGCGGTAAACAGGGGCCTTCCCAAATGGCACGTGGCGTGATATCTCTAGCGCCGCATGCCGTGCAGTTTGGGTAATGATATAATGTGGGATAGATGTGGTGGAGGACGTGTCTGGTGGGGAGGGAATGGGTCTATAATTGTCGCCCTAATGGGTCTAGGGTTGAAGGAAGAGACGTGTGAGGGGTAGGTAGTTCAAGCCGCTGTAGGCGGTAGTTGAGGTAATGCCACTAAAAGTAAGCAAGGGGTCGCGAGCGTTGTGTGCGCCACGCTGTGAGACGTCCACGTCTGCTGCCCGGTAAATGAAACGCCGAGCAGCCAGTTGAGGCGTTTATACACCGCCAAAGCTCACGTGGGCGGGCTCCAGTGCAGGAATATGGTTTTGGTGAGATGATGGCGGGATGGGAAAAGTTGGTGAGCAGTGAAGGAGATGTGTCCCCGCGCGAAATTTCGTACGCCCGTCTTAGAATCGGAGAAAATATGAGATGGGGGTGGTTGGTGTCGTACGGCTTGCGCTATTGCCGCGTCCTAAGCCTCTTGGGAGGGGGCTGGGCGGATGGCGGCTGGCGCTCCTGAAATTGATCTGTCTCCTGTAATAATAGCGGCAGCGACAGCTGGTCGGTTTCTTTATTCTGGGGCGTCTACGTAAATGGAGTCAGGAGATGGGGGAATAGACGTAAGTGCGCCAAATCTCGGGCGCTTCGTCGGGCTGCGTGTAGGGTTGGATGTACATGGCGGGGAAGTAGGACGATTTCGACGTTTACTTTGGTGCAGGAGGATCGAACCTGTGGGAGTTGTGGTTAGACGAGCAAGTTGGATAAGGAGGTGGGCTTCGAAGAGCTCAGGAATCCTCTTAAATGTTCCAGTTGAAAGGAGGCGGATCGTAGTTGTGTTGGATAGAAGGAGAAGTGCTCCTCTGTATACCCTGCGCAGCAAGGTTTCAAATTTGTCGAGTTCCACTTTGGAAGCGATTAATAAGGAAGGCAGTACGTGAGTCGATTGGTGAAGAGAGCTGTCACAAGTTGTAATCTCTTGTTTTCAGAAGGGCTGTGGCCGCGGGAGGTGATTTGGCGGATAAGTCCTACTATTTGTGTCGCTTGTCGGCTGATTGTTTGTATTGTGGAAGAGTTGCCTCGATTTTGGTGTAAGGTCAGTCCAAGTACTGTGAGGGATGACGTAGGTGTTATTGGCTGGTGATTGAGGGAATGAGTGAAAAATATTTTATTGAGCCGGTGAAGTGGAAGTATTTCCTTATAACAGGAAGCCATGTGATGAGCGGGCAGCCTTCACTCTGGAGGCCAACACTCTTAATAAAAAAGGTCGTAAAAAGGTAGTAACGGCCGTATTTACTAACTCCTTACGAACCTTACTACCCCGCGGTTTTGTACGTAGGCTCTGGAACTAACAACGGCATGGTTAGTAAATTAACTGAGTGTAGGAAGTGGTAGCACTAGATTAAGGTCGTGCTTATGACTAGGTTGTGCATGGCCAGTTAGTAAGCGCATGTAGCTCAGAAGAGTGCTATCGCTGGGACTTTACTAGTGGGGGTAGTGGTGCTTACTGCCTGCTTCGGTTAGTAATTTTGACAAGTGCTACATTTACTACCTCCAGTTACTAAGTACCTAGTGTATACTGGGACAAGTAACTTGTTAGTATTCCATTAGTGAATGCTCCGACCTTTTTTTTAAGAGTGAAAAGTGTCTGGACGTCCAGATCGCCGCTGGTCACCAGGTTCTCCCACACCTCAGGGGTTGCAAGGAGGGATGGAAGAGGGGGGAGGTTGGGTGGTAGATTGATGTGGATTTGTATCAAGGAGGCCAAGGGGTGTGCCGGGCGTGCTCAGTCAGGAAAATCATTTGGGGCTTTTCAGTGGCGCATGAGACGCCTGCTGATTAGGCGAAGTTGTCTATGGTGTTCCTTGTGGTTTGGAGGGTGAATTCAATTTGAACGTCACTGCCGTGAGTTAGCCAGACTGTTAAATAGTAGGCGTATAGACCACTGTGGAGTGAGAGAATGTTGGTGAGTGCGGTAGCGAGAGGGATGACAGGTATGTTAAACAGAGTTGGAGACAAGATTAAACCTTGGCGGGTACCACGGTTGGCAAGGTGCAGAGTTGGGGATTGTCTATTGCCGAGTTTAAGGGTGGCTGTCCATTCCAACAAAAAGGATTGAACGAGACTGAAGAGATTTGTCACTAATTTCAAGTTATTTAACGAATATGGGATAGCGGAGTAGGAGATACGATCTAAAGCTTTCGTTAGATCTATGGTAAGCATTGCCGATGCGTATTGACCCGGGAGCGTTTTGAGTAGTTCATGATAAATTTGCAGGTGGATGTCATTGGTTGCGAGATGTGCGCGAAATACAAAAATGTTATCAGGGAGAAGACGCTGTTCATCGAGGTGGTGATTGTGGGCCTGCTCTCTACGGCATGCCAAGGAATGAGGCACACTGCGGTTGCGTGAAAGAACTCTTTACTTACATCCTCCACGCTGTCGACCTTCCGGGCATACACACACACACCATCATCACACTTCGCGTCCCGAGTCCCGAGTCCCCGCGCGCGGTTCTTCAGCACCACCGCGGCACCGCCCGCTCTTAAGCCCGGAATACATGGAGCGTTTATGCGACGAATAGTCGACGAACTTCGCCCGGCGGCGTCTGCTGGGCGCCCGGCGGCGGAAAAACATCGTCCGCCGCCGATCTAGCCGGGGCAGAAAAAGTTCGTCGCCGTCGACGGCAGCGGCAAAGCGTTGCCAAACATGGCGGCGCCCTCCCCGCCCGCTTCACAGCGATAACAGCTTCGTCGCTAATCCCTCAATGCGATATCGTGTTCCAAACTGTTTACGTCATTATTAAATTTGTCCACTCTTGCCCTCACATCAAATTTCAAGCGACAAATAGCCTTCTTTTTTCAGATAGAAGGGCGTTTTTCTAGCGGTTAAGCCTGACGCAGAAGCGTTTGTCGTCGTCATAGCAACGGTAGTCGTCATAGCAAACACAACAAAAACATTAAAAACTTCTACACAACATTTTACGCCTTTCTAGAGGGTTTTGCAACTAAAAGCAATAATAATAGTCTTGACGGCTTTTTTTGCTTCTCCTGTGTTTCACTTCAATGTATTTGCCTCGTCTAGCCACACTGACAGCAGCGCAGCGGCGAGGCGGCGGCGGCCGCCGTACTTTGCTACATGTAGCGCAGCCCGACGAACATTCGGCTTCTTGACGCGGCTGGTCTTCCGCCGCGCGAACTTCGTCGTGAAAGATCGCTCCATGTATTGTAGCCTTTACACGTTCCCTCGCGCCATCACTCGGGCATCCGCCTCTCCCAAGTCTTGCGGCCCCGTAGCCGCACGGCAGGCGAGGAGGGCAAGGGAAGGGAGCTCACGGCGAGGGGCTCCGGGCAACACCCTCTAGGCCAGAAGGTGTGCCAAGGCGCTCCCCACATCTCTCCCCCCCTCAAACACGGGGTACGGGTACGTCAATGAAGATCGTCCTCGGGTTCCTAGCGCACGTGGAACCGCTGGTCGGCGCCCGGGCCGCCCTGTGCAGCTGTGGGTGGGACGGCACCCGCCGAAGTTTGGCAGCATGCCGCTCTGTCGCCATCGTCACCACGTAGGCGTCCGCAGGAGCGCATTCTCGGATGCCGGCGCAGGATTCGACCGAACGGCCAGGCTCCTCTCGACAGCGCCCCGGCATCCCGATCTCCGCTGCTCGGCGCCGGAACCGGAGGCGCCGCGATGAGCCCTGGGCAAACCCGGTTGACGGGCGCTCGTAGAGGCTCGAAGCCCCCGAACGAGCTGTAGGCTTTGCGCCAACTTTCGCCTCCACGCCATGGTTACAGCTCCGCGAGGAGCTCAACAGGCCTCCAACCCATGAAGAGGACTCCGCCGTCGACCAGGAGGCTACCCGCAGCCGCCTCGCATCTCCGAAGGGCGGCGGGACCACCCGGACCGTGGCAACAGCTCCTGAGTCGCACCAGGAATGCCCTCTGCTCGGCAGGCCCGGGCCGGACTCGCAACGCCCAGGCAGGAACTTATCGCCCCGCACCACCAGGCCGGTGGCGCGAAGCTCCCGGGTCGCACCGGGAGGGCCCGCTGTCGGCAGGCCCAGGCCGGACTCGCAACGCCCAGGCACGAACGTTTCGCACCGCACCACCAGGCCGGTGGCGCGAAGCTCCCGGGTCGCACCGGGAGGGCCCGCTGTCGGCAGGCCCAGGCTGGCATCGTAACGGCCAGGCACAAAACCACGCCTCGCACCACCGCACAGGTGGCGTGATGAAGCTTGAAGCGGTGACTTCGCTGCGGGTTGCTCCGTGGTAGAACCACGTGAGACCCGGACCCGTGGGGGGTAGACACTACCGCACCCTCAGGTCGTAACGATGGGTGCGAACCCTATCGCCGGACGTTCTGTCATTAGAAGCGGGACTCCCACCTTCTGGTTCCGCTACCACCTGTTCGTCATCGCCAGTGCGAACATGATAGGCCTTGAGGTCGCTAACGTGCACAGGACCCACCAGCTCGTCGCTTTCAAGCGACTGCATCTCATACGTGAGCAGAGTCGTCTGCGCCGTAATTCTGTATGGCCCTTGCCATTTGTGTGCGAGCGCTGCGGTGAAACCGCGTGCAGCGTTGCTGAGTGGGTGTGTTCTCCTTAGCACTAGGTCACCGATGTTGTACACAAGGTGACGACGGCCTTTGTTATACTGCTCGGCTTGCTCCATGCGCGCCACGTCGAGATTCTCCCGAGCCGTGCGTTGCGCTGCCAAAAGGCGTTCCCGGAGCCTAGACGCGTACTGCGACAGAGAAGGGGCGTTACCCGCCGCCGCGTACAGCAGTGCATTTTCCATTGGAAAAGCGATCTCTCTACCGAAATTTAGGTAACCTGGTGTCAAACCTGTTGACCTATTTACGGTAGTCCTAGTCGCGAAAGCCAGCTCAGGCAAACGCGCGTCCCAGTCCTTATGCTCCTTGGTTGTCGCAACCAGCATGCACTTCAGGTTCCTGTTCACCCTCTCAGTGATGTTGCTCTGAGCATGATAAGGACTCGTTTTCCTGTGCCGAATGTGCAGCGCTCGACAACAGTCTGAAAAGACTTTGCTTGTGAAATACGAAGCATTGTCAGTGATCAGGTCGGAGGGGAAGCCGAAACGAGTGAATGTCTCCACCAGCTTCTCTACGATCTGCTCCGACGCTAGCTTTCTAAGGGGAAACAACTCCACCCACTTAGAAAAGTGGTCCGTTATAACCAGAATGAACTGGTTTCCTCGCGCGGATCTTGGGAGGGGTCCCATTACGTCACACGCTACAATCTGCCACGGGTAGCTGCTTTCCACCGGCTTCATGAAACCCACAGGTTTCCCAGCGCGCGGCTTCGCTACCTGGCAAAGAGGGCAAGCGCGGGAATAGCTCATTACGTCTCTCCTCATGCCTGGCCAGGTCGCGACACGGCATAACTTGTCGTAAGTCTTACTGCCGCTGCCATGTCCTGCCAGCGCTGAGTCATGAAAGTACCGCATGAACCGTTTCCGCAGCTTCCTTGGGACCACGACTCGAAAGGGGGATGAAACCGCCTCTTCGTCGTCCAGTTGGGGAAAGTAGCGAAGTAATAAGCCATCGTCGCCCAGCAGATACGCGTCAAACCCCTCAGCATTACCGGTGCAAGCTACGCCTCCCGCTAGCCTTTTCAGCACCCGCTGGCACAGACCGTCTGCTTTCTGAGCCTCAATGAGCTCTTCCTTACTCACTACCTCCCCCCAAGACAGATTCCTTTCTGCCTCTGTTCTCGGGGGGCGAGAAAGCGCCGCTGCGAGATGCCGCTCCGCTTTCCCTTTGCGGCCGGCCTCGACTCCTCCGTCCGGCCCTTTCCTCCCCCTCTCGGGGTGGCCCGCGCCGCCCATGAAACCACTGCACTCGGCGCGCGAGCTTCCGCCACCCCCTTCCGATAAGGGGAGCAAACTTTCCGCCAACATTGGGCGCTGATCATCGGATCCTGAAAAAGATGCGACGATCGCTTCTACATCAGTGCTCCTCTTTCCTGACGCCTCTCCCTGGCCTTCCGCAGCGCAGTAGAGTCTATTTGCCCCGTGCGGGTGTAAACCGTGCATCGGCGCGTTCGCGAAAGGAAAGAAAGGGGGTTGCGGCCCGTACTGGTAGCCGTTCCTCCCCATGTCGAGCACAACACCCTCCCTCGAGAGGAAATCTCTGCCCAGTATGACTGGAACAGACAAACTAGGCAAGCAAACAAAACGCTGTCTGCGCTTTCTGCTATCAAAACCGAGCGTGAGTCTCACAGCTCCGTCTGCTTTTGCCGAACCCGCTGCTAAGCTCAAGGGTGTCTCGGCGGGCCTGACCCGGATTCTTCTTTTCCGGCAGGCTTCGAAGATTTCGTCCCCGATGAGAGAAACCGTCGAGCCCCTGTCGACCAGTGCAAAAAGTTCTTGACCGACTAATTGCACTCGCATGAATGGGGCAGACGAAGAGGGGTCTTCCTGCGCCCTGCATGCGAAGGGGGCCAGTTGCCCGTCGACGCCAGCTTCTGGGTGCCCTGGGGGCTCCCTCGCGCCCCCCCTGTCTGGCCCCCTCTTCTCGCTTCCCGCCGGCGACGACGAGCCACCGTCCTTCACCGTCGCCGGCGATCCGAGTTTCCCTGCGTGCTACGCATTTTCTCGGGGCATTGACGGGAGAAGTGGCCAGGCTTGCGACAAAACCAGCACAAGCGGGCTGCTTCGTCCTGCCTCCCTCTTCCGTCGCCTGCGTTGCTTCCGACCGAGGAGTTTGTGGGGCCGTTATCCGCTCCCCCTCCCGACCAGGCGCAACCCGGTTCGAGCGATTCCTCGGGTCTCGGCGGCAACCTGTAGTGAAGCTCGGCGAGTAAATCCGCCTGAATTACCCGGGCTTCTTGTGCGAGGGCCTCCAAGTTGCGAAAATCTGGCCTCGCAGGTACGGTCTGAAACGCGGGTGGCATTGCCTGCACACGCGCGCTACGTTGACCGCGTCGGCTGCCTCGGGGTCGGCCCGTTCATACAGTTCCTGCATTGCCCGCACGTACTCGAGGAGACTCTCCTCAGGGTGCTGCGTGCGAAGGGCAAGCTCGTCCCTCATACGGTGTTCGTAATCGGGTGGCAGGAATTCAGCGCGGAAGCGCTCCTTAAAATCTGCCATCGACTCGAAGGCCGGTTGGCAGCGCCTCCAACGCGCAGCGCTTCCTACCAGTGCCACGGGCAGGACCTGCCTCAACACGTCATCATCCGATGCGCCTACCGCAGTCTGATCCGAATCCAGTTGCTGCAGGTATTCGCAAATGGATTTCACGTCTCCGTAGCCGGAATAGGAGGGAACCTCGATATTCAAACGCAGCTTCGAGACCGGGACTACAGGACCCGCGGTGGGAGCAGCTAGCGCCGAACCCAGCATTCGGGTCATCTCCGCGAACATCCCGGTCATCTGCCTCATCATTGAGGCGAGATCTGCGGGCTGCAACTGACCAGCAGCCTCCTGCGCAGCGGCCGCTGAGTCTCCCCCCGAGCCCTGCTGCTCCTCCTTCTCTCCCGTCTCTCTCCTTGTGGTAGGAGCCATTTCCAGCGAACTACCCAACAAAAAGCTGGCTCAACCACGCCAAACTGTAGACGCCAAGATACGGAGCAAGCCGCGCTAACTACATGCGCAACACGACAAACACACCCCACACACAAATCTACAATGGGAGCAAAAAAGAAACGTCAAGACAATACATAGGACCAACGGGGCTGAACTACAGCCACATTAAAATACAAAAAAAAAAAAAACTACGGTAGGGACACGTCAAAATACACAAGCGACTAATATCCCTACTAACGCCAAATACACTCGCAATGTAACCGCTTAGGCCGTTACCAAACTAACAGAAAAAAAGAACGCAAGAAAACTTCAGGCATCTACAGCCATCGCAAAACCTACGCAGACTAAAAAATGACCTCAATACTAATTCAAACATGCATCTATACGGCTCAAAGCCCTGGTCTCCCACTGCCAAAATGGCGCTTCCTTCCCGGAACAAAGGAATGCCGTCCCAAACCGCAGTGAGCCCCTTCCCGGCAGCCGCAGAGAGCAAATGTCCACGGGTGGGCTTGACATCAGCCCCACGTTCGGGCGCCAGATGTGGGCCTGCTCTCTACGGCATGCCAAGGAATGAGGCACACTGCGGTTGCGTGAAAGAACTCTTTACTTACATCCTCCACGCTGTCGACCGTCCGGGCATACACACACACACCATCATCACACTTCGCGTCCCGAGTCCCGAGTCCCCGCGCGCGGTTCTTCAGCACCACCGCGGCACCGCCCGCTCTTACACGTTCCCTCGCGCCATCACTCGGGCATCCGCCTCTCCCAAGTCTTGCGGCCCCGTAGCCGCACGGCAGGCGAGGAGGGCAAGGGAAGGGAGCTCACGGCGAGGGGCTCCGGGCAACACCCTCTAGGCCAGAAGGTGTGCCAAGGCGCTCCCCACATGATTAAGGCGAGATACTATCACCTGTTCGAGGAGTTTGCATGCAGATGCATGAAGTGAGTGAAATGGAACGTAGGTTGAGCGCAGCGAGAGGTTTGTGATGCTTGGCGATCATGGTTATGGTGGCATGTTTAAGTTCTGTCGATAGCTGCCCGGTTTGCCAGCGGTGGTTTGAGTAGTTCAGGAATTGTTTGTGGCAGTGAGGTTCTAGGTTTCGGAGGGTAGTGTAAGTTATGCCGGCTTGTGCAGGTGTCGACATAAGTTTGAGGGTATGTAGGGCAGATTGCAGATCGGCGAATGAGAATTTGGTGTCTATTTTGGGGGTTTCATGTGCTGGAGTATGTTACAGAAGGTGCTTGTGGTTACGATGGCAAAAAGTAAGCGTCGAGAAGAATGTGCGGCCACGTATGGTCGTCTCCCGTGATATTATGGGCCAATAGGTTGAGGCGTGCTTGGGATGGGATTATGTTTTGGATGTAGAGGGGTTGATTAGGGCCCTGAGTATACACCATCTTTGTTTTCATGCTGAGGCCTTTAGAAAGGCTCTCGCCCATGCGTCCCCAAGCGGTGGTTTAAACATTCAGGGAGGGAAGAATTTTGCGACAGTCATATAGGGCCCCTCCTCTTTAACCTGTCACTCCGACTGATTTGGTTTTTTTCTTGGTTCTATATGCACCTTAAACAAAGTACAGTGTGCCGGGGGGCAGCAGAAATAGCTGTTAGTGTCGAAAGCCTTTCCGAGCTGCATGTCTGTAACCTTAACAGCATTTTAAAAAAGATATACTGAAGAGCAAAACAAAAACAAAATAACTACAAAACAACCGCGTTATTTGACCGATCAAGATTTGCTCTAAAGTACTGTTGTGAGACAGTTTGAATTAGTGATAGGCATGGACGCCAGGGACATCCAAGGTATCACGATTGCCTGTTCAACGTATTCTATCAGGTTCTGATCTTTTCTCTCCAGTCACTTGAAGATTTTTTTCGAAGGAGTGCAGCTTCTGTGTGGAATATATTGGCGTTTTTTTATGAGAATGGAGTGATTAAGGTTCTTGTGACATTCACTAGCGCGTCATTCCACCAAAACAAAATTCTGCGTAGAAGTACCGATTTCACGGTAGCAATTTTTGAACGCGGAGTTAAGCATATACAGCATTTCGCTCTGTCGTTGGTAGCCGCGCCCGCAAGCAACGACGACGTACGTGGCGCGTTTAGAAAAAAATTTTTGTTATGCTGCGATACAAAAACAGAATGACGAATGCTATGTTGAGTGGAATGCTGATCGTATGGTACGACTGTAATTTTGGAGGCGTCGCTGCCGGGACTTTCAAGTGACATCATAGGCGTCTTTCCAAAGGGAAAATTGATTGATTGATTGATTGTAGGGTTTAACGCGCCGACGCAATGCAGGCGATGAGGCGCGCCGTAGTGGAGGGCTCCGGATTAATTTTGACCACCTGGGGATCTTTAACGTGCGCCGAAATCTCGTACACACGGGCGTTTTTGCTTTTCGCCTCCATCAGAAAAGTGGCCGCCGCGGCCGGGAATCGAACCCGCGACCTCGTGATCAGCAGCGCAACGCCTTAGCCACTGAGCCACCGCGGCGGGTTCCAAAGGGAAAAAGATGCAAGGTTGAGCCGAAGTGGGAAGAGCGAATTTTTCATACGAACCAAACACACATTGGAGATTGAGCGAGTAAAACAATCATGCACCATCGTGATTACATTGCTGACAAATGTCGAGCGTGAAAAACACAAAGGGGACTGCCATATAAAGTAAATAAGCACTTTTGTTGATTGATTTCTACATAAAAATGTTTATTATTTTGCTACCTTACTTTTAAATGATGTGTAAGGTGTTTTTGTAATATTGTAGTTACGTTTTATTCGGGTAAGCATACATGGAACTTCAGCTTTTAAACCGGAAGTAAATTATGTTTAAGGTGTTTTTGTGATATTGTAATCACGTTTTATTCGTGTAAGCATACATCTAACTTCGGCTTTTAAACCGGAAGTATTACTAGCGGCTTACTCAGAAAAATTGCCCTGCACTTCTAGGGCTTCCTTTGAAATGATTAGTGGCTTCTTTGCTCGGTTGCATGCGGCCACCCTGTTCAGAACGGCCACAACAACGAGGCCTGTGTGGGTTTAACCTTGATAACCGCAACCGGTGAAACCGGCATCAGCTGCTTTGACTTTGGCGTGGAAGCGCTCCTTGTTTACGCGCGAGCCTACAGCCGCCGTTTTGATAAATCATGTTTAAGGTGTTTTTGTAATATTGTAATTGCGTTTTATTCGTGAAAGCATACATGGAACTTCAGCTTTTAAACCGGAAGTATTACTAGCGGCTTACTCAGAAAAATTGCCCTGCGCTTCTAGGGCTTCCTTTGAAATGATTAGTGGCTTCTTTGCTCGGGCGCATGCGGCCACCCTGTTCAGAACGGCCATAACAACGAGGCCTGTGTGGGTTTAACATTTGTAACCGGAACCGCCTGAACCGGCATCAGCTGCTTTGACTTTGGGGTGGAAGCGCTCCTCGTTTACGCGCGAGCCTACAACCGCCGTTTTGATATGTCGAACTCCCCCGAAAACGCGGCCCTCGAATGAAAGTACTAAAATTAAAACTGACCGGAGGTGAACTGATGCGCGCACAAATATAATATTTCGCCCGACCTGGAAGTGCTGACAGACTATTGCTTCAACGACACGGGTTAGAAGAACCACGGAAGCTCTCCACAATACAGACTCGTTTACGTACGCTCACCATTAGGTGACTCTGTTGTTTCCTCTTCCTTCACTGTGGGCGTGGGTGGCACCATAGTTCCCGTATTCGTAGCATCTGATGACCAGGTTTGGCTTTCCTTTTCACCAATCGTAGAACCCTGGGCAGGTCCTGTAGACAGGTCTGAAAATAAGAAGTGCGAAAGTTTTGATTGTGAAGGTCCCGAAAATCGCCGCTTACTCTACGGAACGTGAAATAAAAGCATGTAAAAGTAAGGGTCAATACGGTAAACTTCATCTTCTTTCTCGTGGCTTTTCAAGGGGCTGGAGATGGGGATGATGTTCCCTTGCCGAATGCACCGCTGGGTGGAAGGCGGCCCCGGCGCCCTTTACTCCGTTGGCGAGAAGCCGCATCCTCGCTTTCTTACAACATTACTAGATGTCGCACTGTTCTTCGCAAATATAAGCCGCGTCGCAGCCGCTCCTTCCGGAGCTATTGCGAGTTTCTACATTGGAGCTGGCGTCCAAAGAGCGTGCTGGCTACGTACCAATACTAGCACGTAAAGACACGTCCGCAAAATCGTTCGAAAACGTTTCGGCGTCCTGTACATTACGAACGGGAAAAAGTGTCCCGAACAACAGAACTAGTTGTCTTCGCGAACAGCGAAACGCGGTGCGGACCGCGATTGCATTCTGTGTATACTGGATCGAGGGCGTGGGGTAAGCAGCAACGTGTGGCGGTATTTAAAGAGAACGAGCGTCGTTGAAACCACGAGCAGTAGCAAAAAGCGGAACAAAAGTGTCAAAGGCAGTTTCCTCTTAACGAAGTTTTGCCAAGACGCCCGTGCAGTCATTCAAAAACCCTCCTATTTAAACTCCAATCAATGCGCACTTCAGAACAGCAGGTCCCATTGCAGTCTGTGACTTTGAAACCTCGTTCTGCATATCCTAACCATGTACTATTATGAGCAATATGAAAGGGAACACGGGAACGCGTGGCAAACAGCCTGGAAACAGACTCGGAGCGATACGCGGATGGCACTATGAAACATCCCCCTCGCGAGGGGCACGATCAAATGCAGAGCATTTCCGCGGGGTGCGCGCCTGCAAGTCGTATGGATTACGTATTGGTTGTTGTTGTTGTTGTAATTGTTGTCTTCCAGCGTAGACATTGTCGATGAAGTCGATGTTGAAACGTGAAACGTGCCGTGAAACCCCTGCCGCGGCTATGACGCAACGTGGAGCGGCTATGACGCAACACAATCCAACACAATCCACTTTAATCCAATCCAAACCAAGCCAATCCAAGCCAATCCAATCGAATCCAATCCAATGCCCCTCGCGAGAGAGTGTTATAGCGCCGAAATCGCGCCACCACACGAACGCGTGATGTTGACGTCACGATCACGCCACAGATGTTAGCGACCGGAGAGCGCACGAACGACATATGTGGTTTAAGCGCGAACCGACCGCGGCGAGAGAGCGCGATGCGAGCGCCCCCACCTGTTCTTGCGAGCGAACCGAACGCGGCGAGAGAGGGTGTTGCGAGCGCAGAGAAGGCGAGGAGGACGCGGGGGAGAGGGCGCACCTGTGGCCGACGGTTGAATGAGTCAAGGATATAAGGCGCGTTCGTAACCTTCTACTCTGTGTCGGCTTTGTGGCGCAGTGGTTAGAGCGACGTGCACCTTGCGTTCCGCCCGCAGAGTCGTGGGATCGAAACCTGGCGCCGGCAAGTATTATTTCTTTATATAGTGTAGGGGGAGCGATGCGGACCACGGACGCTAACGCGGGTGACATCGTGAGTTACTGAAATGCTCTGCATTTAAAAACAAAGGGGACCCGCCGCGGTGGCTCAGTGGCTAAGGCGTTGCGCTGCTGAGCACGTGGTCGCGGGCTCGATTCCCGGCCGCGGCGGCCGCTTTTCTGAAGGAGGTGAAAAGCAAAAACGCCCGTGTGCACGAGATTTCGGCGCACGTTAAAGATCCCCAGGTGGTCAAAATTAATCCGGAGCCCTCCACTGCGGCGCGCCTCATCGCCTGCGTTGCGTCGGCGCATTAAACCCTGCAATCAAAAACCAAAGGGGGAAAGAAGGGAGCTGTTCCACTAACTGCTGGCACTCTCACCACGCTGGAATTTCTACAAAGCAGCAGTTTACGTCATTTCACCGATAATATGGTATCGTCCGACAGCCGATAAGACGCACGCCGGGAATGGGAACAGTTGTTAGAACAGCGTCCCCCTTTCCACTTTGTTTCTGACGACGCCCACTGCGTATCACTGAGAGCAGGGTCTGAGGGTGTTTTCTACGCGTTCCTGTGTTCCCCCTCATATTGTTCATAATAGCACTCAACTTTCTATTTCTAATAATTTTTATCTTGACTGGAATGGCATAAAGAGCACAAACACGATGCAAAAATGGCTCGAATATGTAGGAATCAAAGTAGAGTGAAGCTTTTGACGATGCAAACATCGTCAAAAGCTTCACTCTACTTTGATTCCTACATATTCGAGCCATCCGCCATTTATAGGAGACTAAGCTTGAGTTCCAGCGGTGCCGGGCATCACTCAAAAGACGGCGCAGCAAAGGGGAGAGGGAAATGCAGGCCAAGAAGTGTGAGAGGGAGTGATGTGGAGGCAAGGAGCCCTCGAGCAGGAGTGAGGGGTGCTCGTTGCGGTGCAGATGTTAGGCTGGGGATGCAGGTCGGGGACCGGCTGCTCCCACTGCTAAAGTAAACTCTGACGTGCACATGTTCTAGATGAGGCGGTGTGCACTCGGGGGCATCACTGTTCGATGTACCGATTTGATTGGCAGACGTAAGAAAATCCAATGTATTGCTAGTTTTCACCACCACCTCCGCAGTTTCGAGTCTTCGCGTCTCAATTTGCAACGTGACCGAATTTTCAACACGAAGGTGTTTTATTCCCGGATACACAAACATTTCAGTGACGTCATATCCGTCACGGAAGTGACTGCAGTACAACGAAGCAAGCGTCCTTACAAGGGTGCACACCTGCAGACAGTGTTTTATTGCGGTGATGTAGCCTTTAGAACTGAAGAGTACGTTACACTTAGGGCTGTTCGTTTTCGGGTTCTATATTTTCAGACAAAAGTGTTTTATGCCGGCACACACCAAATTTCACTGACACCATATCCATCACTGAAATGACACCGTTACACCTTTGCCGAAGTGACGCGCTAGCAGGACGACGCTCGCCAAGCACACCCACAAGACAGCCACCGACCCGCAAATCATGCTCAGCTGCAGATTTCGCTGCATATTTCACTTTCGTGTTTTACTGATTCTTATGACAGAGGAATCAACCACAATTTTTTGTTCTTTATCTAGCAAGTCGCGTCGTTGGTGTAAGGAGATTGCACGAAACATGTGCTTTATCACAAGCTGGGAGCTACGCTGCTGAGCCCTCATTTATTATTCCCATGCTAAGTATGCTACAAGAAGGGCAACATTAACCTTGGGACTTAAAATTGACATTTTATGTTTTTATCGCTATGAATTATGTACTGGTGCTTTGCCAGCATACCCGAAGTGCCAACTGTGCTACGGACGAGGAAGAGACAAAAACATAGTTTACGAAAGTGACAGGAGGGATCCCGAGAGCGAGGGCACTGGATAATAAGTAGGAAATGGGAGGGATGCTGTCTAAGGGCGTTAAAAAGAATTGATATGGAAGAGCAAGGAAGAGCAACCGCGGGGAGGAACATGTGAAGAAAGAGAGGGAGACAGCCCGTTGAAGCGTCAGCGTTTTTCCAGGTGATTTGATGCAAAACAAGCAGATACGCGGAGACCTCTTAGCCTACAGGCGGTTAAAGTTGAGACGGATGGACTTGACAAGACCCATGTGTCTGAAGCCAGAATAAAGTTCGAACCGCTCAGTCCGACAGCGTGAACCTGCTCTTTTAATGATTGGGTTGTTTTAGGTTTTGTAATGCGCTGCATTATATGTTATGGTGGTTATGTGGAGGCACTCATTGATTCTAGCCACAATGACTTTTTGCGCAACGTATGGCACGCATTCTGAATACCCAAGTATAGAAAGCCTGTTTAAAACATTCAATCTACAAATTTCTCAGTAATGTGAGCCTACCTGCGCGGTGGCTCAGTGGCTAAGGTGTTGCGCGGCTGAGCACGACGTCGCGGGTTCAATACCCGGCAGTCGCGGCCGCTTTTCTGATGGAGGCGAGAAGCGACAGCGCCCGTGTGTACGGGATTTTGACGCACGTTAAGGATCCCCAAGTGGTTTAAATTAAAAGCCCTGTACTACGGCGCGCCTCATCGTCTGCGTTACGTCCACGCGTTAAACCCTAGAATCGGTAAAGTGAGCCTGCTTTTTTGTCCCGTTATATTTTTCTGACCCAGAGGAGGTACCTACTTCATTTTTTACAAACTAGTCTGTCTGTGTAAAAAAACACTGCTAGCCTATTTTTACTTACTCCTAAAGGTGCAAAGAAGATGAAATATAACACTGTTTACTTTGAAAGAACTGGGTTTCTGTACTTTACTCAGCTTTATTCCAGCAACGAAAACGTGTTTTACTAAAAAAAAAACGCCGAACTTATTAAACAACTGCCCAATTTTGCGCTACACTGGTGGTACTTGAGCCGGAGTGATGTCAAATCCGCCGCCAATAAAACACAATTTGCAGTTTATTAAGTGCACATTAGCATTGAAGTGATGCGATAAGAAGAAAGAAGAGGCCCCACTCCAACCGTCCAGTAACGTGTTTAGCGATGGGTTTATTCACCTGCCGCCAATTGCACAAACAAGACACTATAAACGCGTTTCCTAAAATTATACAACAGTCATTGGGCCCGCATTGATTTCGAAGGTATAGGGCTAAATATGAGAGATAAAAATATACCAATGAAGGTTGCACAACATCTAGGAATTTCACTCCTTGCGATGTTGCATAAATAAAAACTGGCCTTTAGGTGTTTATGGTGTTTATAAAACTCCTAGAATATTCCACATCCCTGTAAATTTTTTAAAGGCTATTACACGGCAAACAGGAGTTGCTAGTGTGTTTGAACACTACTAATACGAAGGAATAAAAATTGATTTACGGATTCTGCAAATTTTCGTCCTAGCGATGTGTGACAAGCTCACTAGTGACACAAACGTCTTTGCAGAAATCCCGTCAATATACCCTATTAGCTTTCGAAGAATTATCATCAAAATATGCAAAAATGAATTTTATGACAGTGGGAAACTTTTCTTTTAAGGAACAATATTTAAAACGAATTCAAAAAGTGCTTTCACGTGGCCTCCAACAGATCGAATTCGATTACGCTGTAGAAATGTTCCGAATGACTTTATTGTCACGAAGGCAAAGATGACGCAGTTGGATTGATGAATAAACAAGTTTCTTGGAACGAACCTGCGCTCGGCTTACAACGAGAAAAACCCACAGGAGGCGAAGCCGCCGTCAACAAAGTTACGTGTACAGCCGAGTGTCCGTGAATCGAATGCCACGGCGTCAGCTCTTCTGGTATTTTTCTTTAGGCGCGAGTGTTTCTCGAACCATCGAATTACATGAAGAGCATTGTAGATCAAAGAACATTATTCTAGGCTAGTGACGTTAGGGCGAAACGTTTTCCCTATAATTGAGTTAACCCGTACGACATAAAACCCGAAGAAGGGAACAAGCGCTTCGTATGGCACACAGTGAAAGCTTTCTGCAAAAGCCTCCACTAAGAGGCTGGCAGTATGTTATATATACAATAAATAACAAAGCCCGGGGCGGCTTGCGGGAAAAACAAATCTTAAACAAACCGACTACACGGTTCGTGCCAATATAACCCAACAATAATTCTGTATTCTTAAGGATTTTTTTGCTGTGATGAGTCCTAATTAGAGTAATATCCCCTTGTGTCAAATTGTGGCGCAGATTGATCCACTAAGGCGGAAGACTCGAAAACTTTCTGCATTGCATTTTCCTAACGCACATTTTTTTTCGTTCCTATGAGTTGTAAGTGGAGTGACATCCGCTTGGTAACATATTGGCGGAGACTGAACCCCTCATACAGAAGACTAGAAAACCTTCGACAGTGCATTTTCCTTCGGCACGTAGAAACTTAAAGAGGCTGGACGTCTCTCGAACTTCTGACTAAGCCCACGTAAATGGTTGCGTGTTTTTTTTTAAATGTTAGAATTATCAGCCCGTAAGTCGGTAATATGGCATCTGCACCTAAAGATGCAATGAATTTATGTTTAAAAAGAAAAAGAAGCGCGAATATTTGTTGAGGGCTTATCCCTTGCAGTGCTTTGTTGCTTTGCGCTGTCATTCAAGGTACTGTAAAAACATTTCTTCATGACGTGCGGGACGAAAGTGTTGTGCACGAGCCCAATTGACGTCGTTGGGCGTGATTGCAATAACACTGAGGCAACATCACCTGTCCGATTAGAACAACAATGCTCCGCAAAGAGCGGTTAGAGGCGTAACTATCCCACAAAATAGTGTCATGTCCCTGTTGCAGGAAACAGTAAGAAGGAGCTTTAGGGAGCGTTTCACCGCAATTACACGGTACGGGCGATAATAGTTATTTTAAATTGATCCTGCTGTCAAAGGAACCCAAGAGCCGCTACGGTGCCTATCAATGCTAGGTAATGCCGCTTCTTCAGATCGCGTCTTCAGCTGACCTACGGTAATACACAGCATCTCCACCGCCTCTAGTTTTTGATGTTTTATGTGGTAGAACCATTTTTCAACGCCTCCAGGCGTAATGTTACCCAGCGTGTTGTTTGGCTCGAGTTTTATATACTTCTTTGCTGCTTATGCCCGCAGTTACTTTTGAGGATACCGGATAGCCATGGAACCGAGTCTCTTCGAAGGGACAGCATGCCGGCATCTTATAATGAGCAGAACGAGCTAAATTTCTCCCCTACCTCATCATAGCTAGTGTAGTTTAGCTGAAGGTACAGGTGCATGACAATGTATTTTGGATCGTTTTCTTGGGCCTGTATCCAAAAGGGGTGCATTGAAGCGCGCTTACCAGATGTGGGTGGGATACTTGGCTCAGTGGGACCGGTGCCTCCTCCATTTCCTCTAGAAGGCGGCACGGTATCCTCGGAACCTCCACCTGCAGAAATCAATGCCCTTCCTCAAGAAAAATATTCATGAAATGGGCAGCATTGTCCCATTTATTTGAAATTAAAATTGCAGACTCCTTTGACCGTGTCGACATGGTGCACCAAGATGTTTGCTTTATAATGCGAGGGACCCAGATCCGATTCCGACTACGGGAGACGTTTTTTCTCTAGGCGTTCAATTTATAAGGTGGCTTTCATGTCCAGCGTTGGACATAACTATGGTAGGCCCCAGTTAGGCTTAAAAGGCTTAGTGTTAAAATATGCAAAGCCTACTTCTGTAGAGAGACCGATTGGCAGTGCATTGTACATGCTCCGAAAAAAGGCGCAAAATTACTAGCAAACGCTGATTACTAGAAAAGCATTTCTAGAAAACGCTGATTAGAGGTTGGCCGTCCTTAAAAAAGGCCCTGAAGAAGAACTACAAGTGGCTCATCAAAGCGCCTGGTCTCTCCTTGCAGAAATATTATCAGCTTTTTCAAATATTCAAAAGCGAAAAATGTGATACTAATAACGCATATTAAGCCATAGTTAGCCCCAGAAACTTTCTGGGGATTTCTTTATTATATAAAAAAACTTTGTTTTTCCGTTTCTGGACCCCACCTTAAGCCACTAGCCAAAAACGTGTCTGGGAGATTACAGTGGAATTGTTACTTCGATTTGTTTTTATCGCATCAATACTAAGGAGCGGTTAACACTGAAAACAATGATTTTTTTTAAATTCTGGCTTATATTACGTTACTTCTCCGAATATAACGACGAAAACGTCTTTCGTGGTGAGAATGGAGCTGAGTTTGTTGTTTACGACTAAGTTCAATTTTCAAACGCTAGTTTTTTTCTACTCAGCATAGTCGTATTTTGTTTTAATTTTCGTTCCAATAGAGAACGTTGATAAATGTATACAAAATCTTCGCTAGTGACGACAAGCGCTGTCGTTTATTTTAGTTAGGAAGTTCTTCTTTGTCAGGTGTAGAGCATTTACAGCGAAATTTTTCCTCAGTTCTAAACGCCGAAGTAGGCTTCGCCGCCCGGAATAAAAGCCCACCGTAACAACTTTCGAAACGACTTTCCGAATAGCCTCCCGCTCGCTTCATAGTTAAATAAAGCGGGACCACGCCAATGGAGGTTTCCAAAATTTAGGGTAAGCTCTGGGCTTGAGCTTGTCCTGCACATCTGTATCTACAGCAGAATGCCGAGTTGGGCTAGTTGGTGAAATCGCATTTTCAAACCTTCATAAAGCGCAACACTCAAAGACAGGAGACAAAGAAAGGAAGCGCTCGTCTTGTGTTCCCTTTTTACGTCTCGTGTCTTTCAGTGTTGCGCTTTATGAAGGTTTGAAAATCTGTATCTAGGTGTTTACACGAGAAACGGGACAGTGGTGTACGGTCGACCCGTCTTATTTTGACGCACAGTTTATGTATAGTTCCTTGGGCACGTGGGAAGGTATATTTGAAGTTTTTTTTGTGGGAAAACATTTCCCTTCTTGAAACGAAAGTCCCCAATATGGCCCTGGTCGCTGGCGCGTGTAGTGGGCGGCGGAAAATTTTAAACTTCTCCCGCTGGAACACAAAAACTACTGCATCCACCACGTTAGTTTGTTTTATGCACATATTTTTGTACTCTAAAATAATTTCCTGTATTCGTGTTTGGCTTGCAGAGCGAATTCGTATTAATACATATTCCCAAATTTCAAAAGTTTATGAAAATAGCCCAAACGTGGGGCTTTTTCTCTCTGCATTTGAACAACCTAGGAAGTTTCATTTTTAATACTATATTTCATCTTTGTTAAATCTTCGTGGTAATTGTGGTTTATGTGGTGGAGACGGTTCAGTTTGAAAAAAAAGCACTGCAGTGCAGCTTGGTAACGAATTTTTGTATATTCTGAAAGCCAATTAAAAATCCATCTTTCATTTTTTTCCAACTCTGACAATAAAGCCAACGTTGCTCTTCACCCCAGATATTGAAAACCTGCTGCACTATTTTTGTTGTTTTGCAGTTACAAAGCACCAAATAGGGACTTGTTAGCAGTATTGCGATGATATACTGAAGTGATTTTATGAAGTCTATTACGACTATTTCGTGGGAGAAATTGCCAATGCAGACAGAAAATAATTGAAAAAACCTTGCAGTGAGCCTACTTCGTTAAGAATGCACGTGCATAGAATACATTGCACCTACATTTGGTGTTAAAGCACCGGCTACCGAGCCCATGTTTGGTCGTGTATACAATTATCAACTGGCCTTGTGTCAACAGCGACATTCGAGACCTGGCCTCTTTAAGACCGCTGATGATTATGATATAACCGTAATATTTGGGATGAAACAAAACCGAGTAATGGAGTGACACAAAATGTCTTTAATGAAGCAAGACCTCAAATTACCGTTTGGATCAAACTGTATGCATTCCAATTGTTTGCTCCTGTGCACGCATTCTCTTGAAACTTCGGGTATAGCACCTGTGTGCAATTCTCTGTTCACCTAAAGTTGTAGTCCACATAAAGTGGTTAGCGAGGATGTTTGTGGCACCATTTGCTACTACAGAGCTCGTAGAACCGACGATGTCGGACGTCATCATTGTCGTCTGTTCGAACCTGAAGCAGGAGGGCAGTGAGGCTGATCCAAGTGGACAATAGCAGCTATGCCGCAACAAAGGCAATTTTTGTTTACAGCTTCAGGGTGGCAGCCATGTAGCGACCCTAAATGCCGGCCAGGGTTCACATGACCGCTACTCGGCTGAAGAAAATCTTTTGTTTCAGTGTCCGGATATTTCAAGTTACGGCAGGTGCATCTTGTTGCGGCAGTTTTCTTCGTATGATCTCTTAAGTAATGAGCATAAAGCCCGCGCTCCTCAATCCTTTCGGGCCATAGTGCCTCATGAGGATCGTCGATCTGTCTGAGTCACTGCAGACGATGATCGCACATGAACTGTTCGTATCTTGGGCGGTTTTTTAAGCTGCATGCGGTTATCGATGAGAGCGGCCAAAGTCATGGTAATGTGTTTTTGTGACAGAGTTCATTTTCCTGGGAGGCGTAAGATCATATTCTACAGAAACTAAGCAAGAAGTCAGCCCCCGTCTCTCAGTAGTTATTTATTTCCGCCGGAATGCTTCCCTTCTCCTGCAAGTTAAATTCACTTCGGGCATATCGTGTGCACCCCACTCGCCCCCGAGAGGTGCGGGTGTGATCTTGCCATCTGTGTATTTGCGAGTGCTTCTGAACAGCATACACGCGAAAACAGGGAGCAGTGCTCGAGGAGATTAAATCGGAAGAGCGCTTTAACAATCCACTTAGGGTGGTTTGTGATAAATTGTAAAATTGTTGGGTTCTTTGTTCACGTTCATTTGAAGAAAGCATGCTTACCGCATTGTTTATTCTATGATTTTTACATTGTAGCGGCCAATTCTCGACCTACATTGGGGTCATACCCTTCTCACAAATCACTAGAGCATGCCACCACAGGCGCTATTTGGCGCTTTGTAGCAGAAAAACAAATACACTTCAAAATTTCTCTTATGGAAGTGTAGGTAATTTAAAAGAGGATAAAAAATTCAAAGGTAGCCTTTACCAAAATGCGTTACCTAGCTGCAGTACAGTGTTTTATTCAAATTCAGATATCCTGACCACATACACTACAATTGCAATCAATATTGAGCAAAGATTGGAGAATAACTCTACAAAATTGAACTACCTGGCTTGTTTGTATGCAGAGAGAAGAGGCCCCACATTTGGGCAATTTTCAGAAGCATTCCCAATTAAGGAATTTTTAAATAAAGGACTTCGCTCTTCAACCCAAAATACAAATACGTCAAATAAATTCACAGTATACAAAGTCCGGCATATAAAGAATTAACGCGACCGCTAGAGTAGTTTTGTTTTACCGTGGTAGAAGTCTCAAATTTACCGTGCCGACTGCACGACTTTGGGAACATTTGACCAAGGCGAAAATATTTTCACAAAACAACTTCAAATATGTTTTCCCCTGTGCGCAAGAGCTACACAGTTTTCCTCCAATTTAGGGTAGTTGACCTAACACGCCTGTTCCATCCCTCTTGAAAGCACATGGCAGCAGAGTTCTGTACTCATTTGAGTTGTGTTTGACGAAAAATTTAGATAGGAGAAAGAAAGAAGGAAGTTCCACACTCCCGACTGTCCCTTAGTAAACACACACAATACAGGTTTAAGTATCTCGAAGTGTGCAGAAGATTATAAAGAAAAGAATTTCACAGTATAATAACAAGTTGTGGTCGAAGTTGTTTCCAGTGGTGAGGAATAAAAACTATAGAGGTTAACACTGTCCGCAATACCTGTTCGTTGCTGCTATATTTTGCGAGTTAGTCGCTTTTTGTTGCGCAAACCCTTACTGTATGTTTAATTTACTATACTATGAGCACCCAAAGCGGCACACTGCGCCAACGATACAGTGGCAGCTACGAGGGAACGGAGGTTCTTACCCGTGTGAGTGAGGATGATGACGGTTGCTAGGGTTATAAGGATGCCTAGAATGCAGGAGAGACACACGAAGGTGCTTTCCCGTGCCAAGCTTCTGTCATCCTGCCTGTGAAGAAGAGTAAATGGCCCAGTCACTTTCCTGCTTGCGTGCCTGAGTCATTGCAACTCTCATACTTTCTATATCAGTAATGTTTACCTCATAGGTA
Source organism: Haemaphysalis longicornis (assembly GCF_048455015.1). Taxonomy (NCBI): domain Eukaryota; kingdom Metazoa; phylum Arthropoda; class Arachnida; order Ixodida; family Ixodidae; genus Haemaphysalis; species Haemaphysalis longicornis. The sequence goes on from NW_027526385.1 coordinate 61,416,547, forward strand.
CAGGAAATTCATTCGTGCCGCCAAGCTATATAGATGTGCGTGCGGGTAAGAGAATTTCAATATGAGATTTAACAAAGAAATGCTACACCTGGGATTCATTATGCGCTGTACTGGAGAGCCCATTATATTTTTGACAGCCTGGGATAATTTAGCGGCGAAATCTCGATACATGGGTATTTACGTTTTTAGCGACAGCATCGTCATCGTCCTCATCGGCGCTATCATCCTCGGCGATTCCTGGATAGGCGCGTGAGCTTTGCCACAAAGAGAAAGATGGAGCACCACTGCGCCCCTGGGCGGTCGCTCGCATTCGGCGCACCCAGTTCTGGCAGGGACTGCGCTTGATTAAATGTAAGACGCCGCATCTGCTCTACCGAGCTCACGTCCACTTGCCACAAGTGGTGACCCGGCAGTGCCGTGTTCGTGAACCGGGCAGCGTCAGTTTGGATTTGAAACCTGAGACCCACCGATACCGGACTGGCAATGCCGCTTCCCCTGAAGTTGGTCTCACCATTTTAAGAGCGTCTGCCGGCTTGACAGTATCACAATTAACCTGATTAAACAATTTATCCCCTGGAAAACACTCCCCACGGAGCGGCGCTGTACCATTGCCGTACCACCACCCAGCGCAACCCCCTACGATGACCTTCTGTTTGCCGTGCTTGCGCACTACGATTATGAAGACGACCACCACCGCCTGCAGCAGGAGACGTACCCACACGTCTTGCGCACGCTACTCTGCGCACATGGTATCCCCTGCACCACGCAGCACGGCGACGCTTCCTGGCATTGACGCCGACACACTGAACAAAATCTCCGTTGCAGTGCATGCAACTCTACCAAAAGCCCGGTCTACAGAGTTCCTGGCGCAAGCGCACAAGACGCCTTTTGCCGGAACCACTACGACCAGGCCACACAAAAGCTTCTGTGAGCCAAGGAATGCCGAGGTGGTGACCTCACTTCCCCCTCGTTCGACATCACCCTCGCCACCCATACGCACGGCGAGTCTTTCCACCAACCACCGCACGACCTGTCCGCAGCAACACTGCCTCCTCAATGCCAGCCTACATGACCGGCACTGTGGGCAAGGGATAAGACACACATCGACGCACCCACCACCTACCACAATGACATTTTGTCTCTAAGCTTAATGAAGACACAGAAGCAGCACGACATTTTCGAGCAGAGCGCCTTCAGCTGCAACAAATAAAGGACACAACTGCCGTGCCTTGGAGGAATGTAGTACGCAACCAGGACACATGCGGGCTTGTAGCCTTGTCACAAACTCTTCGTGCGGGGTCTAAAAGCATTCAACAGGTTAATAATATTATTGTACAGCCATAATTGGTGTTACACAGTCGCTGATTCGCTCCTTTTTCAGTGTACTCATGCCGGGAAAACCCTGAAGCTTTCCTGTACGAGGCGTCGTTGACTGAGCCCACTCGCCGGTTCGCCGGCAAGACCATAATAAAAATAAAACCTGCGCCGCTCAGCTTCCGTCGAAGGTTCTAGGTCTTAAACGAGCGAGCCATAGCTTTACAATGTGAAAGAGAGAAGTTGTGATTTTTTATCACAGCACCTTTAGGGTTACAAAGCACCAAACACAGGCTAGAATAGCTAAGTGATGGTTCAAAGATTTTGTTGAAAGTGTTGTGAAGAATAAAAAAAATAATTTAAAAAGAAATCAATGATGTACTCAGCTAAAACCAGTGTAGATTGTCGGTGTCTTCAGAAAATTTGAAAATATTACTAAAATCCACAAATGGTTTCACTAAGTAAAAGCATAGGGTGTAGAGGGGTGCAAAAGGTTTATAGTGCTCTCAAATATCTCATCGATGCTGCTTGAAGGTTCGGACATCTTATTAAAGCAATAGAGTGTGGTAAGAGGATCTCCACAGTGATCACACATGTGTTTCAATTCGTTCTGGATCAGAACACCATGTGTGAGCAGAGTGTACCCTGTTTGCAGTCTGCCTAAAATAACCTCATAAAAATGGTTTGTACGATTGCCAATTTTCCATTCTGATAGGTATGGTTTCATTACGAGTAACCTATTTCCAGTTTGTCCATCCCATTTATATTGCCCGTAAAAATGAACTGACTTCGGTATAGTGTTCCGAAGATCCTCGTAGTGAAGCTCGCACTCCGTTGTTGCACAATGAATGGTGCCATATGCAGCTCTATCGACGGTTTCATCTACTGGAATGCCAACGTGGCTTGGTGTCCAAAAAAGGACGACACTAACTGCTGGTGATGTCAAGCAGTGAGTCGATGTTTTAGCATACATACAGCTTCCTTCTTTGAAGGAACAAGGGAGGTTGTATCCTGAATGGGTCCTAACGTATCTACAGTTGCCACTTTTTTACTCAATTTGCTATTGTGTCTTCAATAGCTGAGGTTATACTAAAGATCTTCGCAGAGAAAAAACTGCTGCCGTGAGCCATCCTCTTTGCAACAGTGATTTATGAGTTTATAAAAGCATAACCAGTTTAACCAGCAGTTTTTTACTTATCACTAAACAAGTGACAATAGGTACTGCACTTGTCCTTAAGCACACGAATGTATTGGCACGAACACTGGCCTCAATGATCTTTTTCGTTATATTTTACAAGGACAGGTATCGATTGACAGCCCTGTGGCCACAGGAGGCTAAAGCCTCCAAGATACTCACAAGAATTGGCTTGCATATCTTAAAGAGTACCGAGTCATGTACTCCTCCAAACAGAGGACAATAGGGCACATCAATTTTGTCTTCTTCTCAGAGAGCTTCTTGTACCTATTCTTAAACAATTCCCCAGCACGAGAATGGCTATTTATGCATGCTATTTAGGCTGCATTTATTCCGCTCAGGAATGCTCGATGGAGTCGCCGAGGCCACTCATTGCACTCAGCGTGAGTACTATCAACAAGGGAGGCACGATGTGCAGCTGAGACAAATCTGGGGTGGAGGTCGTGCAGTGGGTGCAGTGAGGTGAGAACAAACTGGTGAGCTGACCAAAAAAATATAGCCGTAAGACGAGACTGTGTATGTGAGCCGAACACTCTTAGCATACATGCACGGCGCCCCGAATGGCGTGTACGTAAAACATTTTAGTATGTTAATTGTCCCAATGCAGGTCATATTGAGAGTCTTTAAGGGTGCTCAAAATATTAATTTGGATTCCTCAGTGATGCCTAGGAATGCGTGCTCACTGTGTACTGGAACGAGCATATCCCTGATTTTTATTGCAGCCTTGGCATCAATACCTCGTTGTCGCGTGAAGCCCACACATGCCTTCTTCTCAGGAAAAAAGCAGAAATTATGTTCATCCTCGATTGTCAGTAGTTTGGACCTGTCGATTACAGACTGACTGGTCACAACATGACGAAAACACATGCTGCAGGTCATCGACGTAAAGACAATACAAACAGGTTGAAGGATAACCTTTGCCGTGGAATTTATTTTAATTGCGTAAACTACACTGAGTCCACTGCCCTGGGGTACTCAATTTTGTGGTGGAAAGAACACAAGAGTGCACTGCTCAATCCCACACTCAACGTTCATTTTTGAAGAACATTTTCTACCTATGTAAAAATTCGCCCTCTGATTCTTATTGCAGCCATATCCCGCAGAAATCTATACCACGAAGTGGTATCATAGGCCTCTGCCATATAAAAAAAGACGGCAAGGCAAAACTGATTGTTAACGAAAGCATTTGGTATCATTGCTTCAAGCCAAACGGGGTGGTCAGTTGTACCCCTAAACCGCGGACAACCACGTTGGAGCCTATCTAGATAGCCCAAACGTTCAAGAATGAAGGACAAACTAAAATACATGATCCGCTAAAATGTCGTGAACAGACAGCTGGTCAACGTTATCAGTCGGTAGCTTGATGGACAGTCTGGTGGATTGCCATCTTTCAGTACGGGAATTACGACAGCCCTTTTCCATGCTTCGGGCCGCCTACCTGTTTCCCGAATTTCCTAAACAGTTTGAGAAGCACTTCTACGAAGCTGTCACTTACGTGCTAGAGAAAAGCACAGTGAATAAGGTCAAGACGTAGATTTGCACTGCTTTAGTGCTCTTGAAATTCGTACCATGTATACTCTTGGTTACAGTCCTCAGGGATATAGATATTAATTTTAATTTTGAGCTTTCCAGAAAATGCGATGTTTCTCATGAAATGTGCGTAATGTGTGACCTTAGAAACTTCTACAAAGTGGGCACCTAAAATACACGTCTCCAAGCAACAAATTGCCGGCACCGTCGGTAGAGAACAGTGGTACTGCCAACCATCCGTACCTGCATTTGCTTTTCCGCAAATGGTCTCAGACCATTTTTGTGGAAGTGGTAGTGTTTATTTGCGTACAAATATCCGCCACGAGTTTCTTTTTGCTACATCTCTAATTTTTCTGGCCTCCGCCAGGGAAGCTTTACAGCTCAGGTAGTCCTCCGTGGTAGTGCGTGACCTCAACGTACGACAAGCCTTGGTCTTCTTTTTCCGGTCTTCGCGAAAGTGATTGCTCCCGCACGGTTTTCACGTTGCTTGGGGATCAAATGTTTGTGGGATGGTCATTTTCGCAGCTGCAAGGAGTTCCTCGCTTAACATAAATATTTGTCCTATTTATGGACATACTGCTTCAAAAAAAACCCTCAAAACAAACCAACTCTCTAAATTTTGCCCAATTTATCCTGTCGGGGTTCCATCGAGGTAGAAATGATGGTAATAACCATATAGCTCCGTATGGCGTGTCTTCTGTTCATCGTGGTCTTCTAGCACAGTTTTATTTCCATCATGTCCGTCTAACCAGGTCGTCAGATTGCTTTTAGATTGACAGTTTTTGAGGGCAAAAAGATGCTGCACTACTCAAAACGTGGCAGGAAAGTGTTCACTTCCATGTGGGTCATTCACGGCACTCCACTCGACGCTGATATGCAGCTTGCAGGTACGTCTCGTTTCCATCATTTAATACAATACTGCTAGCAGTTACCCATTGTTCGATCACAATTCCCCGGCAGCCTTTTGTCACCTCCCCAAGTGTAGTAATGGGCATTGAAATATATAATTATTAGTTTTGCACGCAACTGCACTACAAATTCTTCAAGCTCCTGTAACGAAACGACAGATTATCGGATGGTGGCAAATAAAGTGAGAAAACAGCGTTCAGCTTGTTGACAAAAACTTGTGCTGCAATGGCCTCCAGTGTGGTGTTGAGTTGTATTGTCTTTAGAAATATTCCAGCTGCCACAACCAAAGCCACATTCTCTGAATCATGGGTGCAATCTTCTCTGGCTTTTCTGAGGAGGTGAAAACTGCATAAAATTTTGTAGTGTTCTTTTTGTTCAATTTCTTTTTTGCAATGAGACTACTTGTGGGTGCATATTAGTCTATAAATTTCTGGGTGTCGTCTATATTGTCGACTAAACCTCAACAGCTCCAGTGAAGGAAGGGAGCTGGGGTTTTAGTTTCAGTCTGGGTCAAGTACAGTTACAGGCCAACTGCACTCAAATTTTGGACAGCGTAAAAATAATATCACCTAATTGTAGATAATAAAAGGGTGCGAAATGCAAAATACTGAGCCTGAAACATCAACGCCCGCGACACAAACGGCTCGCGACATTGGCGTTTTCGGAACCGAAACTGAATAGAAAAGACGGCCATTGAGGCGGGCGGACGTGACACAAGTGATAGAACGGAAGCGGCCGCGCGAGGACCGGCGGCCGCTCAGAGCCGCCTTCAAATGCGCGTAGTAGCGCCGCGTTTCTCTCTGTTATTTCCACAGAACATCCACTAGCGTTTGCCCATGATAACGGAGTTAGGCGCAATTCCTGCATTCAGTTGCCATCAGCCGAGATGAAGTAGACCGCCCGAAAGTAATTTTTTTTATCATAATAACTGCCGGAGTATCAATTTTTGGCATTGCAAGTAAAAAAGCGGACCCTGATTTACAAAGCTACATGCCCGTATGATTTCGAAAAGCAGCTTTTGGTATAGACGACGCCTCGGCTATCACATCGTTCCTTTTGAGGGAAACAAACCGCACGCGGGCGGCAATCAGTCACTATTTCTACTATACATTACGTACAAACAGCTTCGCGAATATCGGCCCAGTATTTTTCGCCTTGCTGCACATCGAGAATAGAATTATAAAAGTGGTCTGAAGCTATACGCCAGCTATAAACACCTAAATGATGCAATAAAGCACGAAAACATTTCGTATATACCGCTGTTTTCTACTATAACCAGAGACAGGTGCTGGGGAAAACATTTTGCTTTCAAATAAACTAAATCTAACGCTCAAAGTAAATACTTCACTTGGGAATTGAATAAAAATCTAGTCCACTATTTAGGAGAGGAGCAGATTTGCTAGTTTTCGGACTTCGCGAACACGACGGCCCGTATTTGTGCGGATGTATTTGTTACTACGAGAAAGGCTGATTTTGATTCACTTAGCGAGTAAAGCAAATGTCGCACAATTTTTTATAGCCACGTGTACAACAACTCGAGGTCGTCAAACTTTTGAAAAGCCTAAAGGATGGAAGTGGCGTTGGGCCAGCCCAAATATGGCCAATATTGGACACGGAAGTGCAAGGGGTTAAGAATTTATAAAATATCTTTTTTTTTCTGTTAAATGCAATAAGAATGACAAATGTAGGGAGAGTGCTCGTTTCGACCTATTTTTTTGTTTGAGTAAAAATATCATTTTCAAGTAAAATGGGTTTTGCTAACTCCAAGACGTTCGCAAGCGCGTGAATAGTTTGTAGGCTTCTAATATTTTTTTTGCGTTAAAAAATGGCGGAGATTACTGCCTATGCGTTTAGTTCAAACTTGAGATGGCGACCGCGGTAAATCACGCTGGTGTAGCAGAGAAACCCCGGGCGAACGCATCCCTGCGCCCGGCGGAGCGCCCTTCAAGTCGCTAGAGAAGCGGGAGCTTCACGGGACAGGTTCCCCAACCTGCGTCACAGGCCGCTCGGAACTTGTTTCGGCGACTCTCCGCCAGGTGCAAACGTCGTCTGCTCGGCGGTACTTTGAACGGCGGTGCCTAGCGCTCTCTGTGATTACGAAGCTAAGGATTTCGCCATGGTGATTTTAAAAGCATAGACTACTTATTTGGACAAAGAAAAATTTGAGTGCAGTTGGCCCTTAAGGTGTGTTTCTTTTTTGCTTTTTTCGGGTTGTTTCCTTGCAGAAGGATCACTGCCTGCAGGTGTCTTAGGAGAGCGTTTCCAGAGCCTTTAGAACGCCCTTCTAAAGACATCGAGTGTCTTCTAGTAGTGCCATTTCGGGGCCCGGGTGATTGCACAGCCTCCAGTGACGAAGCACTTGCAGACGGCTGTGGCTTTGTTGTTTGCTGCATGGGGGAGGTTGCAGAAAGCCAAGGTCAGCAATGCTAACCTGCGTCCCTACTCATGCCTGAGGTGCCCCCCTCCCCCCCCCCCCCCCCCTCGGGCCACTTCGGCGAAAGTGCCTTTTCGCACATACAAGACTTTCCACGTGCGTCTTGAATCGAAAGACGTCCTCTTACCTTAAGTTACAATATTTTTTAAGTGCGAATGCACTTCTTAAGCGAGCCTGAATCGTCCGCCGCCGTCGTCCGCATAGCAACAGCTGCGGGTGCGCGCACTCCTCGTCTTCCCTAGCAACGGGGGGGGGATGGGCGCGCGCTGCCTGGCCGCGTCCCCATGGCTCATTCTTGTTGTTGTTCCTGCTGACATGGCACATACCCACGTGGGGCATTGGCCAGGAATCGGGCGTGAGAAGGGCTAATGCACCGGCAATCAAGCAATCGGGCGTGAGAAGGGCTAATGCACCGGCAATCAAGCAATCAAGTACAACGACAACACAAATAGGTGTCTGTTAATAAATGCAAGCAATCGGGCAAGCAAATCAAATCGGGCAAGCAAATCGGGCAAGCAAATGCAAGCAAATCAAGCAATCGGGCGTGAGAAGGGCTAATGCACCGGCAATCAAGCAATCAAGTACAATGACAACACAAATAGGTGTCTGTGAATAAATGCATCTTTCTTTCTTTGTAGTTGTGTGTGTGTGTCTGATCTCTCTTTCGCGAACATTACCGAACCGCGCAAATTCAACTCGTGCATTCGCACTTTCACATTCTTCCCCTCGGGGAAATGCGGGGAATTTTTTTATCATGTTGCAATTTCTGACACTTCCTCTAGTCCGCAGGGTATGGGTTTGCATAGTTGGCACACTTTGCTTACTACGCCACCCAGAAAATTGAGGGTCGATCAGTACTCGCGCACCTGGCACAAGTCCCTTCTACAAGACAACTGTGCAGGGTTGGGCCAAACCTCTGACACCTAAATCTCCGGCGCGGGTATGGGATATATGCAGGGACGCGATGGCGTACGTAGGTAATTTCGAACCTTTTTCTAATTTCAAAACATATCAAAACTTTTTCTAATGCGATAGGGCAAAATCTCGCAAAAAAAAAAAAAAAACTCCCTCCTTTCACGACAGCTGGAAGTTCGGCGGAGACAACTTTTTGCCCGCCCGCATCGACAGCAATCGTTTTTTACCTCCCTTCTGCGTTTTTATCTGCCCTCGCATATTATAAGCAACGTCATTTCAAGCCACCGCGACGGTCAGTGACCCGTTGGTCACACATTTTAGACGAACATTGCATCGACTGCGTCATTCACTCCACACAGGCTGGCGTGCTCCGAGGAACAAGAAACGTGGCCGCCAATGCGAGCCGACCAACACCCGGAAGCCGTCACCACATGGTTGTTTGGATTAAATTGCAGCCGAAATAGTGCACTCGCTCTTTGAGGGCAGACCTTTTGCGACGCCATCGTCATAGTCTTTATTTAGCGCCATTATCAACATCAGTGGTACCTGGACTGACGCGTGAGCTTTGCCACATGAGGGAGAAGGAACATGACGGGGCACCTGGACGGTCACTCTTCTTCGGCGCCCCCAGTTCTGGCATGGCCTGCCCTTTACTAAATGTAGGAAGCCGCAACCGCTCCACCGAGCTCACGTGCGCTTAACACATGTTTCTTGCCTTCTGCTGGAAACAGGCCACCTGGGCGGCGAGCGAACCCAGGTTCATCGGCTCACCAATACAATGACGCGCGTGCGCGTGCGGGAACGTTTGTGTGCGCGTGCGCTTCCGCTTGCGCGTATGTGCGTGGGCGTGGGCGTGTGCGCCTGTGCGCGTGCGTGTGTGTGTGTGTGCGTGTGTGCGTGTGTGTGGGTGTGTGTGCGTGTGTGTGTGTGCCCGCGTGCGCGTGCGCATGTGCACGCATGTCCGTCTGTCTGTGTGAGGAGAACACATGGTGCCCAAACATGTTGACTTCATTTCCGCCATCAAAAAGCTGCCAGAACAAGAAGTGCACACTGTTTACATGACGAAAGTGTGTTGTATGGTATGGATATACCAGATGCTTTTCGCAGCCAGGATATCTATCATGGCACCTTGGAAGATGCCACTTCCTTGAGGCCGGCCATAAAACCTTGAAAATTAACAAAACACACACTGCCACAAATGTTTAAAATTAATTCATTGAACAATCACAATTATTAGTACACAGGCGACCAAATTACAGAAGGTCGTTTTTATGGCCCTATTTTGTGAGCAGAGTCCCTTTTTCCCAAATCATTCGTATTCTTAATAGACTATACTTATCTAATCAGAATTAGTGCCAAAAATTTAAATCATCGACTGAACCGAGAGGACGAGAAGCTTTAAAAATATGCCCCAGGTTTTGGTAGATAAAGCGAAATACTAACATTTTTCTTCAGCGTCGGGAAAATTCCCATAATTATATTGTATTAGCTACATTTGATTTATTTGAATTATAAGGTTTTAATACAACTAAATCTAAACAGCTCTGGGCAAACATTAAGCCGTTTATTAGTGCTTTGCCCACATCAAGGCCCTGAATATGTTCAAATGCTGGCCAGGTGGTTGATCTAGCAAAACATTTGCTGCGATAGTTAGTTCATACCTTTAAAAGGATATGGGCTGCGCTCAAGAGGCATGGATAAAAAACTCTGAACATAAGCCACTACTGGCACCCCTTTTCGTCCTTTCGTGTTCTTCTACATCCTCGTCTGTAAATTGAGTGCAGCTCGCTTTAGGCGATAGGTTGAGCCTCGGTAGATATCGTGGGTCATGATAATTTTGCCGCTGACGACTGGTGGTTAGAATTCCGCTACTTACCATGGTGAAGGCGTGTCTGAAAAAAATTACCGAAAGAGGTTAGTATATGCTAAAACCATCGCTTTACACATCGGTGTCCACAGGCACAGGCAAAAACTGGCGCAAATTGATTGATCTACTTACTGATGCGGTTCACCTTCTCCAAACGTTTGTTGCTTACATCCTTACACGCCATGTATACAAACACTGTAAACCGAAGAGCAGATGTTTACGGACCGTGAAAGCAGCAATTTTTAGTTAATTCTCTGCTGCACGGCGAGCCCGGAGTACTATGTACTGCAGTCTTCATTCATTCAGTACTAAAACAAAATCTCGCCTAAATTTACAGTTTATCGGGCTGCTATACGAAAATAAATATTCTAAAATGACAACTCCCTCGTCCGTAAAATTGTGATCGTGGCTGTACGCACACACAGTGCGGTCCACTATTAAAGGAAAACGGCGAGCACGTGGCCGCCGCGCTCCCCGAAGCGCCGACGCCGAGAAGTGAGGAAAACCGGAGACTGAGACGCTCCAGGTGGGAAAGCCGCTCGGTCATCTGTTATGGCGCTTCCCTGCGCCACTAAGCACCCTTAGATTGTGAAGATCCTCAGCTATCGCAAGTGGAGTAGCAGAGCGGAGCGCCGTAGCCTAGAACAGAGCGGCCCCTCTCGCCTTTTGCCGTGAGTGCGCATTTGCCGGTTGTGTGAAAATGCTAGCCACTTATGGGCAGCGGCTATTCGCGGACCGCGGCGGCCACGCACTCGCCGCCACAAGCTGCCCCGGGTGTTCACCCAGCAAGCTCTCCAGACTTCGGACCACCGTGGACAGCTCTTCATTGCACAGCCTGGCCTCTACGCTTCACCATTCCCGTAGACATTGATCTCCCGGACGCCGCATGACCCAGGATACTGTGTCTGTGAAGTGTTTTTTGCGTGTAAAACCCAGTCGCCGTGGCAAATTTTAATCTTTCATCTTACCCTTCCATATTTCTATTTTTTTATGTACCATTCCCTACCGCAACGGGGCCTGATAAGGCACCGACGACCTACTTCAGGCAGTTTGGGGCCCTTTGCACCCAACTACCCCCTCCACCCGAAAAAAACCCAGGAGCAAGAAATCCCCACACACTCGGCATGGTGCGAGCAGCTGCGAGAGCTTGATGGAAAATCGCCGCACGGACGACGGGAAAATCCCGATATTTGATAGTGGGAAGCCAAAGTTAGTGGACAAATTGTGTCGCGTGCCCAAAATTTGATGTTTCTTCAAAGAAAGCTCTTTGGTAAACGCAATTCACTGCTCCACTTAATGTAGGTACCTTGGAAAATGCTACAGTTACCCTCTAGGACGACTTCGTCATAACACCGAGTTTCTAGGACTTCTGTGTTTCGTACAGTTTGTTGTCGGCGCGAAGCTCTGCAACTCATCTTCTTCAGGGAGTAGCACGCCCCTGAACTTTCTATTTATTTTTATTGCGAAGTTTAGCAGTACAGAAAAACCTGGATATCACGAAGTTGACAAAAGTTTGCAATTGTTCGTCATGTCCAGGTTTTCGTCAAATGCAGGTTTCATCTTAAGGCTTGCAGTAATTAATCAAATACTAGACTAAAATGCTGGGCATTAGTCAAGTTGAACTCACCCGTCAAGAATTATATTTCTCAGTAAAGAAGTTCGCGATTTCCTCCTGCTGCTTTTGTACAAGTTTAGGCAGTACACAGCACTCCAAAGAAAAGGGGTCACTTACCCCCGTCTTCCCAAATGTAACTTGAAGTATCACGTTTGCCTTTTGACGTTTTTTTGGTTCTAAGGGCGTTTTAAGAACCAAACATGTGCTTAAAGGACGCCTTTTTTGAACCTAATGCTATTTGTACAAGTCACAATTGTTGAGAGGGTGTTAGCTGGGAAACTGTGCGGGCAGCGACAGAATTTAAAAAGGCGAGGCTGTCTTGAAAACAGAAGATATTTCATTTTTTGGCAGCAGAAATCATCACTGGACAACCGACCTTAGAGATAGCATTGGAGATGCGCGACTACGCGGCGACAGTCACGTTTAGCATCTCAAAGTTTAACTTCGAACCGACACCACAATCACACGTGTAAACGTGCGCTGGCTTGCGGTACGGGCCAAAAAAAAAAACACCCCAAGTGTAGTTACTGTTGCTATTTTCTGTCACGCTAGAGAAGCAAAATCAAAAGTTGGCGCTCCGTTAGCCAGTACATGGCGCTAGCCACTCATTTCTTTATCATTATCATGCCGAATTTTTTTTTTTGACGATTCTATATGTGGTCGTATCTTCTTGCTGCCTAAAGTAGTGCTAGTATTCCGTAAATTACCATTTCTCTCACCAATGTTTCAGTAAAAGGGCAAAACTAATGACTGATCAGTCTACCAAGTTTGTTACGTCAAGGTTATCCGCCGCAACGATTTCTTTATATAGAGGTCCCGAACACATGTTGTTGTACGGCGAAGGCAATGGGTGATTGAAAAACATCATTACATCCAGGAATTCATTAGAGAGAGGCTCGTTACATTCAGATTTACTTATACAGAATTTACTGTATAAAATGTTGTGCCGAAGCCAAATAGGACGCAGTTGTCTTGAAGAAAATTCAGATCCCTTCCACCCCGTGAAGAGGGAAGCCCTGCGAAGCTGGCGCTGTGTTAAGTTTTGCTATGTTTGGATTTCGCTACAGTAAGGATTGGACATGTTGAATTTGGCTAATATAAGTTGAGTATTGTACGAATAAAGAGACACCTGCTCAAAGGTCCTGTTGTCATAATTGATTTTGTGAACATTGTAATAATTGCCTTAGGATCACTGTGGTTGACCGCAAGTGGTTGCACTTTCACTGCTCCAACGTTCTACCGGACGTTTAGGCCAATGCACACCAGGTGAAGAGTGGTGGGTAGTGGCATCGGTGAAACACTTGAGCCCAAAGCGCTGAAACATGAATCTAACTATCGTGACGCATTATGTTTATGGCCATGTATAAAACGTTGCGCGGTTCGACGCCTCGACAATCAGAGCGCCTGATTTCACTCATGGCCTTTGCAAACGGCGTGTGATGGGCACTAGTGACCTTGCGAGCCTGCCCGAGGTAAATCTTTCGGAATGAGAATTCCTCGGCATGCTCGGCAAAGAGCAACGAGATCGGCGTCTTGTTTTCACCACGTGCAATGGCCAAGTACTGCGTTTGGTTCGCCGAGTCAGCCTCACCGTCGTAGACCAGCGTGTACGACTCAGTGTTCATAGCCGCGGCCAACTGCACAGCATCGTCGGGGTCCGTCGCACGCAGTGCATCTTCGATCTCACTGTTACCTTGCTCGTGCTGTTGTTCTTCTTGGGTGCGATCTTCTGGTATTGAACGGAGTAGGGCTTCGTCGACGCGCACGCCATGATGTTTGTAGTAGTCGGTGTTGACCAGAAAGTAAAGGCAAGCCTTCCCGTTGGCCTTCGTCACTAAGCCACGTCAGTACGTAGGTTTGAAAGGAGCCGACGCTTAAGATGCACTTCTATGGCTCACGCCGGCGATCATTGACACGTCTCAGGCGAACCACAGACCGTCACAAACAGCACATGCGGCGCCGAAAGGATTCTCGGTGAATTCTCTCCGGAACCTCGAGGCCGCACCGGGGTAGCATCCCGATGGTTTGGTCGCGCGGTAGTATGCGTCACGCTTGCGTTTGGTTTCCCGTGTCCGATCATCCTCGGTGGCATTGGCTCTACGGCTCTGTTTGTTTTGACAATGTCGCTCGCGTCGGTGCTCGACGTGGGCGATGTCTTCGTCGGGGGAGCTTGGTCGGTACGCAATGTTTTAGCTGTACTGGGAGCAGCGGCAACGACGCTTTCACATTGGCGCGGTGCCCATTCTTGCTTCTGGGTGCGTAGATGCTCCTGACACTCCCGCTGCTCCTGTTCGGACCGTACTACACGGCTACGACCCACGTGAAGTCGGGAGTTCAATTAACAAGGACAGTGGCGTGATATTCAAGTCACAGACAAAAACAACACAGCAATCGTGAGTAGACACAATTACGTTTTATGCGAGTGCGGGTCTGGTAACAATCATGGCGCATGCTCTAGTGGGCCGGAAAGGTGACCGACAGAGATTATGTACTTGCCGCATACGCCAACGCCCCTGCACGCGCCCTTACTCTTTCACCCTATGCCCCTCTCCAACCCCCCCCCCCCCTTTGGAACACCGTATTACTGAACAAAGTTTTGCGATTCCAGGAGTTTGAGTTGCCCCACAAAGTACGGTACGCTCTTTAGCGATTCTTGTCTACATCGCTCTGTGACAGGAGATTATCTGCTTGATCCTAGCCATTCACAGCTTCTCTGTAAAAACAAGTTTATTGGAGTGAACTTGGCCTCCCCTAACAACTTAAGAATACGCAGTCGACAAAGCAGCATTCAACAAAGTGATGTGCGCAGGTGACTGTAGGCGAGTTGAACGCCCCGGCATCTGCTCTGCGGGCATTTATCACTCGGCGCGAAGGTTTCTCAAATAGTCGGATTGTTACCATAATACTGTAGATCAAACAAGAATATTTTAGGCTGGTGAGGCTAGTTCGGAGTGCTCTCGCTATGAATGAGACTACACGTTGGGCATAAAGAATGAAACGTGCGCTTCACTTGACCCATGGATAACTCAGATAACATAGGCTCGGCGCAGCCGGTCGGCCATGACAAAACAGAAACAAATAAACAAACCCAATACACAGTTCGTGGCATTACTCCCCCTTCTAAGAGGGCATCGTCCCGATGCTAAAATAAAAGACAGTTAGAATTATCAACAAAACAAGTCTGTCATGGTGCGTAGTAATCTTTTAAGGAAAGCAGGTTGACGACTTCAGGCCGCGTGCGCCGTGGTGATGTTCCGGAATCGCCATTGGGGATCACCTCGTAGGGAAGTTGGCCAACTCGTTGTAGAATCCGGTAGGTTCCAAAATACCGTCGCAGAAGATTTTCACTGCGTCCACGTCATCTGATACGAGTCCGAAACGACACACGATCCCCTGGGTGGTACTCGGTGTCTCGGTGAGGGAGGCTGTAGCATCCGGCATCCACCAGCTGCTAGTCCGCTGTGCGACCTCGAGCGAGCTGGCGGGCCTTCGCACCACACTTCAGGTATCATTTCACGTTGATGTTGGAGTCGTCGTCTTCTGCGTGTGGAAGCATGGAATCAACCATCGTAGTTGGCCGTCTTCCGTAGACAAGCTCGAACGGTGTCATCTGTGCAGTTTCCTGGATAGCCATGTTGTACCAAACCGCGACATACGTAAGGACGTCGTCCCAAGCCATTTTCAAGATCGATGTACTTCAAAAGCATAGCTGCGATCGTCTTTTTCAGACGTTACGTCAGACCTTTCGTTTGGGGGTGGTGCGCCGTCGTTCTTCGGCGATCCGTGTTGCGGTAGCGTAAGATTCCTTGCATAAGGTCCGCAGTGAAGGCCGTCTCGAGGTCCGTGATGAGGATTTCAGGGGCTGCATGTCGCAGCACAACTTCATTTATGAAGGACTTCGCGACTTCTTGTGCATTCCCCCTCGAAAGATCGGCGGTCTCGGCCCAACGCGTCATGTAGTCTGTCTCTGCGACAATCACTTCTCGGATCGAGACGTAGGGAACAGACCTAGAAGGTCCATCCAATCTGTTGGAGGGCCTCGATGGGACAGCGATCCGCTGGAGAAGTCCGGCGGGTATAGTCGGTGGCGTTTTTTGTCGCTGGCAGTTACGGCAGCTCCGGATGTAAGGAGGGGCAGAAGCACTTTGTCTTCATTTTTCCACAGTTCGAGCTGTGCCATGATGTCCAGGAGACGGGTCGCCGCGGAATACTTCCAACATTTTGTAACCAAGGTCTGCGGGGATGAGAAGATAATTTGTTCTGTTTCCGGGGCTGAAATTCTTCTTCAAGTGGAGATGTTTTTGCAGGTTGAAGGGTGGTAAGCTTCATTTGAATGCCCATAGCATGGTGACATTGTATCATTGGAGGTAGTCGATCATGAAGCGTAAGTTGGAGTCGGCCCGCTGCAGGGCGGGCGACTAGATCGCTCTCCGTCACGACTCCGAAGAACGCGCTGTCTTAATCAGAGTTTTGCGGTAATGGGTCGACCGGGGTAAGGGACAAGCAGTCGGCGTTGGAGAGTTTCCTGCCGGATTTATAGACGACTGTAACGTAGAACTCTTGCAGGCGCAAGCTCCGTCGTCCAAGACGGCCATAAGGGGCCTTCAAATTGGCGAGCCAACATAACACATGGTGGTCTGTCCCAACCTTGAACGGTCGACAATACACGGATGGGCGAAATTTCGAAATGGCCCACATAATTCTGAGGCACTGTTCCTCACAGGATGAGTAGATTTTCTCCTCCTTCGGCGCACCTTGGCTGGCATAGGGGATTATTTTTTCGAAACTGAATTGCTTTTGCACGAGTATGTCACACAAGCCTATATCACTGGCATCCGTGTGAAATTCCGTTGCGGCATTTTTGTCGAAATCAGCGACCACGGGCGGGGTTTGCGGGCATTGTTGCAGCTCGCAGAATTCTTTTCCTTAGGCTTTTTCCCAGCTGAAAGGGGCGGTATCTTTTTTCCAAGTGCGTGAGAGGCCCTGCAATGCGTGCGAAGTTTGCCACGAAGCGCCGGTAGTACGCGGACAGTACGAGAAATCGTCGCACGCCATCCTTATATGTCGGTCTTAGGAACTTCGCTATGGCTGAAGTTTTCCGAAGGTCAGGCAGGACTCTAGCGGCGCTGACTACATGGCCCAAAAACGTCAGTTCCTCGTACGCGAAACGGCACTTTTCAGGCTTCAGCGCTAACCCCGACGTACGAATGGCCTCGAGTACAGACTCACACCTTGCAAGGTGGTTATTGAATGTTCGGGCGAATACCACATTGTCATGGTATACAATACAGGTGTACCAATTCAGGCCAGCTGGCACGGTGTCAATGACTCTGTGGCGGCGCCCCAGCAGCTTGCGTCGTCTGCTGCCGCAAACGGGCACACTCCAGGAACGATGACGCTGGGGCTGAGCCACGAGTGGCGAGTGCTGACCACGTGCTTGCGGTGCGCGCTGGGCACGTGCGTGGAATAAAGCGGGGACCCCAGTTTGGGAACACGCCGCTGTAGCGTGCAGACGTGTGGCTTCGCATCTCTCTGTCGCCGTCGCGACATTGGTGACCCGGACGTTGCAGCGGAGCCACGTACTCAGAATGGACCCTCCCCGCGAGAGCCAGCGGTCCTTCTGTGTCCTCCGCTGCCTCTTCACCTGGCATCTCCGCCGTCGCTTGCCGTTTGCCCCCCTTCAGCGCTAAGCACCCCGACGTGTGGTTCCTTCAAGCCGAGGAAAGCTTTCGAGTGAGTCACATCACGTCGCAAGAGACCTGCTTTAACCATCTACAACAGTCACTGCCTATTGAGATCGCGGTTGAGGTTCGTGACATCCTTGCCAACCCGCCTACCACGAACCCTTACGACACATTGAAGGCTGCCATCTTGAGCCGCACGAGCCCTTCGGAACGGCAGCGTTTCCAAGGGCTGCTTTCTGCAGAGGAGTTGGGTGACCGTCGACCTTCGCAGCACCTTCACGAACTGCAAACCCTGCTCGGCGACGCACCGTCTGCCACGGACTCCCGTTTGTTGAAGGAACTTTTCCTGCGACGGCTCCCCTCTTCTGTGCCGATGATCCTCGCGACTGCTTCTGACCTTCCCTTATCCGCGTTGGCCGCGCATGCTGACAAGATAATGGAAGTCGCCACGTTGCATCCGCCTTTGTCCACGGTGGCATCCGCTCAATCTTGCGACCATACCACCGTGGCGGCGCCTGCTACTCCTTTGCCCTCACCGCTATCCGACGACCTCGCCGCTCTCCGAGAGCGCATGCAAAACTTGGAGGAGCTTGTCGCCTCGGCTGGTTACAGCTCGCCGCCGCCTCGCAACCCTCGAGCTCGCCGGTTTGGCCCTTCTCGCCGTACCCCGTCTCCGCAAGTATTTCGCCGGGAAGGCACAACGCGCCAGCCACCTCAGCACCCTGATTCGTTGTGCTGGTACCATCGCCGCTTCGGTGCAGCGGCGCAACGTTGCACCCGTCCTTGCGGCTGGCCGGGAAACGGGACGAGGGATCGTTAGCGGCGGCGACCGATTCCCAAGCCAGCGACAGTCGCCTCTTCTACATCACAGATGCAACCAGTGGTAAACGTTTCCTAGTTGACACTGGAGCTGAAGTGAGTGTGCTCCCCGCTAATTCCTCTGACCGCACTCAAGCACCACTGTGCCATCTCAAAGATATTAACAAGTCCAGCATTTTCGTGTACCGGAAAAAATCCCTGATGGTCAACAACGGCCTACGCCGTGCGTTCCGCTGGATTTTCCTCGTGGCCAACGTGCGTCACGCCATTCTAGGAGCCGATTTCCTTTCGCACTTCGGCCTCCTGGTTGACATGGCCCGAAAAAGAATCGTGGACGTCAAAACCAGCCTTTCTGTCATCGGCAAATCGTCTCCAGTCCATCCGTTCGCATTTACGCTTCTTTGTGACCTACCATCTCCATACCGGGAATTGCTGAACGAGTTTCCTTCCATGACTGCCCCTCCAGACTGGACAAAGCCAGTGAAGCATGACGTCGTTCATCAGATCATCACCACCGGTCCACCTACGCACGCCGTGGCGCGTCGACTGGCTCCAGAGAAACATAAAATCGCGGAACAGGAATTTCACCACATGGTTGAAATCGGCATTGCTCGCCCGTCATCGAGCAACTGGTCCTCGTCGTTACACATGGTCCCGAAGAAATCAGGAGACTGGCGGCCCTGTGGTGATTACCGCTCCTTGAACGTGGCCACGGTACCCGACAGGTACCCCATACCTAATATACAGACTTCACCAATAACCTCAGTGGATGTACCATCTTTTCAAAGCTTGACCTCCAAAAAGCCTACCACCAAATCCCCGTAGCCCCGGATGACGTCAAGAAAACTGCCATCATTACACCGTTTGGCCTCTTCGAATTCACTCGGATGCCTTTCAGGTTACGCAACGCAGCTCAGACTTTTCAGCGCTTCATAGACGTCGTCCTCCATGGTCTACCTTTTGTTTTCGCCTACATAAATGACGTTCTTGTCGCCAGTTCATCCCTATCTGAGCACCTGCACCATCTGCGGATAGTTTTCGAACGCCTAGCAGAGCATGGCCTCATCCTTAATAGCGAAAAGTGTGCGTTTGGGTTGCCGTCGTGGGAGTTTCTCGGTCATTTCGTTGACTGCAATGGAATTCGCCCTCTGCCAGACAAAGTGAAGGCCATAATCGACTTTCCCCGACCTGAGTCCTTGCGCCAACTGCGCCGTTTCCTAGGGCTGGGGAATTATTACCGACGGTTCATCCCGGAATGTGCGGCCATTGTTCAACCTCTCGAAACTTTCCTTCAAACTTCCAAGTCTCCCGAGTGCAGTCTTGAATGGTCTGAAGTTGCTGATCCCGCATTCACTACCACGAAGGAGCGGCTGGCCTCTTCTACCCTCCTCGTGCACCCGCGCCACAACGCTCCCACAAGCCTGATGGTAGATGCTTCCCACTGTGCGATTGGAGGTGTACTTCAGCAGCACATCCGCGGCAGCTGGCACCCGCTCGGTTTCTTTTCGAAGAAGCTTTCTCCCACTGAGCAACGGTACAGCACCTTCGGACGGGAGCTCCTGGCGGCATACCTCGCTGTGAAGCATTTCCGCTTTTTCCTCGAAGGCCGCAGCTTCGTGATCTTCACCGATCACAAGCCTCTTACGAACGCCTTCAAGTCATCGAAGACTACATATTCTCCCCGAAAGACGCGACATTTGGCTTATCTTGCAGAGTTTGCGCCGGACATTCGGCATGTCAAGGGAGTTAACAACATTCCAGCCGACGCCCTTAGCCGTATTTCCGCCATACAGCGCTCCGGTTTCAGTTCTCAGGAGTTGGCGCAAGCCCAAACCGATGACGAGGAGCTCCGAACTCTACGTTCTTCAAACAGCTCCTCTCTGCAACTCGAGGACATTCTATGCCCTGATTCGGGAATCAGCATCGTTTGCGACATTGACCCGGTCTCAGGCCGCAGACGGCCGTACCTTCCTGCGTCTCTCAGGCGCATTGCCTTCAACTCTATTCACCGTCTCTGTCATCCTGGAGTTCGTGCCTCACGGCGTTTGATTGCCGAGAGATACGTCTGGCCGGGCATGAATACTGACGTACGCGCTTGGGCCCGCTCCTGCCTCGCCTGCCAACAATGCAAGGTCTCTCGGCATACCACATCGCCTCTGGCTACTTTCCCACTACCGGACTCAAGGTTCTCCACAATCCACGTGGACCTTGTTGGCCCACTACCACCATCTAAGGGCTGCCGCTACATCTTGACAGTGATCGACCATTTTACCCGCTGGCCGGAGGCTCTTCCAATCGACGATATTACGGCTGAGACTGTTGCTTCCATGCTTATGTCGACGTGGATCGCCCGTTTTGGCGTGCCGTCGGAGATTATCACAGACCGTGGCCGCCAATTTGAGTCAACACTCTTTCGCCGCTTGACATGCCTACTCGGTTTTACTCACCTAAAAACAACGGCCTATCATCCTGAAGCGAACGGCATGGTCGAGAGGTTTCATCGTCAGCTCAAGGCCTCGCTGATGGCTCACGAATCACCTGAGCAGTGGGCAGTTCACCTTCCTCTTGTGCTGCTAGGATTACGCACCGTCATCAAAGATGGTCTTGGTTGTGCCGCATCCCAAATGGTCTATGGCACATCTTTGCGATTACCGGCAGACTTCCTGGTCCCTCCACAGCCTCAAGATCACCCTTCCTCTCCTGGCCCATCCTACGTAAAGGATTTAACCCGGTTTTTCAGCTATATCCGTCCCCAACCGCCACGGCCGTGTTCCACAAAACCCACTTTTATTCCCCCAAGCCTTTCTGTCAGCCAATACGTTTTCATCCGTGTCGACAGTGCCCGCCGGCCACTTCAACCGCCCTACACCGGCGCTCATCTCGTCATTTCATGCGGCGAAAAGACGTTTACAGTTCGCGTTAACGGCCGCGACACTGTCGTTTCCATTGATCGCCTCAAGCCCGCTTTCACCGAGGCCGAACCGCCTGCCTTCGACACCACCATCCACCACACCACCCTGAACACCACCACTCTCCCCTCCGTTCGCAGCCCCACCCGTGAACATCCCAGCGCAAAGAGTGTCCGTTTTGCCGCCACTCCGTCTGAAGAGGGGGGGCTATGTGGCGGCGCCCCAGCAGCTTGCGTCGTCTGCTGCCGCAAACGGGCACGCTCCAGGAACGATGACGCTGGGGCTGAGCCACGAGTGGCGAGTGCTGACCACGCGCTTGCGGTGCGCGCTGGGCACGAGCCTGGAATAAAGCGGGGACCCCAGTTTGGGTCCACGGCGCTGTAGCGTGCAGACGTGTGTATTCGCATCTCTCTGTCGCCGTCGCGACAACTCTTTGAAAAGTTGCTGGTGCTGAGCAAGGCCCGAACGGCATTGCCTTGAACTCGTAAAGGCCGTCCGAGGTTATGAATCCAGTCTTCTCTCTGTTTCTCTCGTCCATTTCTATTTGCCAGTAGCCTGTCGTTAGAGCCTTTGATGAGAAGTTCTTCGCGTGGCAAAGGTCGTCGAGGTCGTCATCGATTCGTTGCAGGGGGTACACGTCCTTTTTGGTGATTTTCTTCAATCGCCCGTAGTCAACGCACAACCTTAATGTGCCATCTTTTTTCCTCACGAGTACGGCCGGTGCAGCCGAGGGGCTTTTCGATAGCTGGATAATGTCGTCGCTGCGCCTGCCTTCGACTTGTGTGCGGATGGCTTCTCGCTCGTGTGAAGACCGGCGGTACGGTGACCGTCGGGTAGGTCGCGCTCTATCTTCGGTTATAATGCGGCGGTTCGCTAGAGGTCTCTGACGTAATTTTGAGCTTCACGAAAAACATTCGCTGTAGCGACGCAGCAAAGCCAATAGTTTGTTCAGTACTTGTTGCGGTAGCGCTACATTAAGGTGTAGAACATGCGGAAGCTTGAAGGTGTCTTCGGTTGTGCGTTTAAGGTCGGCAACCGCGACCACATCACTTACTTCTTGAATTTCTTCGAGGAACGCAATTGCAGCGCCCTCGTGTGAATGCTGGTGCTCCTGGGTGAAATTAGTGACCAAAACGTGGGATTGGCGTTGTGTAAAGCACGCAGTGCCTTTTGTGACAGACACACCACTGTCGAGAAGCATCCTTCGGTCTCTCTCTACGATAGCGTCGACGTCCGGAGCAGCATCCTCACAGTAGGCGGTGATCATGAAGTTTGCGTGGGGCGGCGAGGTGACGTAATAATAGGCAATCCGTACAGCAGCACAGTGTTCGGCGTTCGGTTTCGGCGTCATGGTGTAATCAGAGGAAAAAGTTATCTACTTGTTCTGTAGATCATTTTTCGTACTGTTTTCCGTCAAAAAAGGCCGTGCCAAGAATTACGTCGTTGGAGCAGTTCGGCAAAATCACGAACGCCACAGGGTACCTTGTGCCTTCTATGCTGACGCGCCATATGCACGTTCCACTTGGAGTAATGGGGTGGCCTCCTGCTGTTCGTATGTGCGGACCGTCCCATCTAAACATAACTTTCTTCAGCTTAGACGGAGTTGATCCGCTCATAACTTAGTAGTTGGCTCACATGTCTGTGAGGGCGACTACAACAAAGCCGTGGACGGACAGCTGAACATCGCACGCTGCCGTCTTTGTGTTCCGGGTGCGTCATAGCGTCGTATCTCTGCTTGTAGGAGTTGACAGTCGGGACTATGCGTCGTCGCCTTCGTCGCATTCTAAACGTGATGTCGTGATGTTGCGTACGGAGTGCTCCGTTTTCCTGCCGTCGTGTTCGGGAGTCACGTCAGTGTTAGATCGGGCCGTCGGGCTGTGGGCATGCTGTGAATCATGGTCTTCAGCCAGTCGCTGGGTCGTTGGAGGGTTTTCATTTTTCCACCGTTGTGCAATTTCACTTACGGAAGGTGCTGCTTTTAGTTTCCTCTGTGTTGGCTGGAGACCTTCCACGTGCGAAGTCAGCATTGCTACGGCGGTTCGGCGACTGGTACGGATCGGGCGACGGCGAACGTTCGAAACGGGCTGGGCCACCGCTGGTTTGAGATCTCACTTTTGGATTTCACGTGGTGGACACGGCGAGGTGCGTTGACCGTGCAACAACGAAGTCTGAGTCTCTTGTATGAGCAGCGATGACAGATGTGGTTGGCCTCTCCGCATTGGTAGCAGAGCGGACGATTATAGAGTGTTCGCCATACACCCGTCTTCCTTGGCGTCTGGTTTCGGGCTGCAGGGGCTCGTGCGGGAGGCAGTGAACGGCGGTACAGCGGGGATTCTTAAGGACGGGTTGGATCTCGGTGGGGTCGACGAACAGCCGTGGAGCACTGTCACGCGCCTCACGCGGCAGGGAAATAAGGCTCGGGTTGAGGCATTCGATGTCCACACAATATATTAACAACACCAAACCTCAAACGAACGGAATTATAGCCAATGAACACACATATCACAATAAACAAACAAACAGGCGTGACCTCACACTCCAAAAATCTAGTCAAAAAGTCACTACCACACAATTACTGTCTATGCCATATTGAAACTAACCCTACCGCTTGTACAAACGACAAACCCGTTTCGATGCCGATGACGTGGACCATTCCATTGTGTCGCTTGACTTACGCATTGCCGAACGTAGTCGCACGTCGCGAAGGCCCCTGCCTGTCGTCAGAGGCCCGTATGACTGTGGTTGGATGCTACGGGTTCACTGAGCAGCACGGTTCAGCAGGAGGCCAGGAGTGCGAAGCTGGTGGTAATAGGTGGTTTCGAGCTGCCCGCTGCCACACTGTCCGATGCCGCTGGTGCGTTCTGGGGCACGGCCCGACGGGTCGCCGGCGGTGCGATGCCACCAGTCAGGAGGAGGCCAGCAGTGCAAAGCCGCTGGTAATAGGTGGTTCCGAGCTGCTCGCTGCCAACGGGGCGATTCCGCTGGTGCGTTGTGGGGCATGGCCCGAAATTTTCACCATTCCTCCCAAGACCTCGTTCCACCCTCCCTACTCAAACTTCGTCATCCTCCTCTTCACCTCACATTCTATCGTGTGAGGCTCACATTTGCTGGTCCAGCTAACCTCCTCCTTTCCTTAATCACTGTGTGTATGTTCTTCATTGGTCTCTTCCAAACCCTTCTCGCCATCCCGTGCTCTGATTCTTCTTTCTCTTCGTCTTTTCTTCCATCATCTTCTCGGGCCAATCATACTTCGGGTATGGGCTCTTCTTACCACATGACAAGTACGTCATCGGTTGTGGTATGCGGGGTGCTTCCGATTGCGTAAAAGTCCCGAGTGTGCCTTGTACTTCTTCTCGGATCACGTCGGTCAGGGAGTCGAAATAGGGTTGCGGCGTGGTTGGGAGAAGATTCCTCAGTTCTTCGGGAGCGACGGCGTAGATTGTTTCCCATGAGCCTTACGTCACGAATCCATTGTCGTTAACAGGTGTCACCGAAAGCGCGTTGAGTGGTCGATCGTACTGCCTCGAACGCATGTCTAGGGTTCTCTCGTAAATGTATGCCTTGGTCACGAACTCAGCTACGGTTATTGGGGGTTGCGAATGAGTCAAACGAACAATTCCTGTTTTACTCTCCGCATCAGAAACCGCACCTTCTACTCTTCTGCGCTTTCGGATTCAGCTCATCGGAACAGCATCTTCATCTCCTCAGTGAACACTACACCTTCGTTGGTGTGTTGGATTCGCTTCTGCAACAACAGCTCAGTTCGATTGTTGCCCACAAAAGTTGCGAACATTTTCGAAAAATCCGCTTTCAACATGCTCCATGATGCTAGCGAGATCTTGTGATTTTCAAACGAGACTTCAGCCGGGTCTTCGAGGTAGAAAAACCCAATTCTCAGGGTTTCTTCATCATCGCATCGTTTGAAATTTCGGACGCGCTCTAGCTTCTCCAGCCACTCTTCCGGGTCTTCACAAGGGGATCCTTGGAATGATGGGGGCTCCCGAGGTTGTGTTGGAACGACAGGAGAATTGGCTTGGTTGACCATGGTGCTGGTGGCAACAACTTCCTTGCTAACGTTCTGCGGTAGTTGACCGCGTGCGGGTGGGAGGCCTTGCTATGGGTGGCTGGTACTATTGGGGTTGCTTGGTGACCGACTTCAAGAGGCCTCTGGTTGTTTGTACCCCGCACCTCACCAGTTGTCACGAAGACAAATACGACGCATTTGTCTTGAAGAAAAAACAAGTTTATGTCAACTTGCGCTTTCCCAACAACTTAAGAATACGCAGTCAGCGTAGCAGCCGTCAACAAAGTGACGTTCGTAGGCGAGTGTCGGCGAGTTCAATTCCGCGGCATCTGGTCTGCGGGCATTTGTCACTCAGGGTGGGGGGTTTTGAATAGTCGAATATTATCCAGGGCACTGTACATCAAGCAAGAATATTCTAGGCTGGTGACGCTAGTTTGAAGTACTCTACGTATAAAAGGAGATAACACGTGCGGCCTAAGGAATAAAACATGTTCTTCACTTCACCTACGGATAACACAGATAACATAGCCCGGTGCAGCTGGTCGGCAAAAACAAAACAAATAAACCAACCGAAAATATTATTCGTGGCAATATTCTCATTTCCAAACCCGACATGGATCGTAGGCTGTACGTCGCTTTCAGCAATGCGAAAAACACTGGCCTCCAGTTCGGAAGGTTGTATATTCGAGGCCATCACCAATTTAATAAAAACATATTTTAAACTCTGCCTCACGCAGCTCAATTGATAAATATGTATACTCTCAATCGCGCATCTTGATGGGTATGGGGAACGACGGGAATAATGTTTCACTTGATGGTGTCGAAGTAGCGGATCTGTTATGTTCTTTCGCACTCTTTTTCTTTTTTAGTACCGCTGACGTTAACGCACTAACTCTGTTTATCTTACTACTAGCCGTAATATATTTTGTGGGATCGGTGGTGCGTGGTGAAAAGTTGTATGTTTTAAGTAGCTTTCGACACAAGGCGCATTATATACGGGACATAAGTATGTATACGCTCGACCGCGCATGTTGTTGTTCATAATCACATAAATACACAATTGATAATCCTATCTTAGGCGCGTGAGCGGAGGGAATTTTTAATGGTCGGCTTCCATAAAGCGTCCGTGAAAACTATTTGTGTCCCGCCGCGGTGGGGGGTGTGGCTAAGACGTTGCGCTGCTGAGCACAAGGTCGCGGGTTCAATTCCCGGCCGCGGCGGCCGCTTTTCTGATGCAGGCGAAAAGCAACAACGCCCGTGTGTACGATATTTCAGCGGAGGTTAAGGATTCCCAGGTGGTCGAAGTTATTCCGGAGCCCTCCACTACGCCGCGCATCATCGCCTGCATTGCGTCGGCGCGTGAAATCCCACAATCAATCGAAAACCATTTTGTGTTCGTAAATTCACCTAGTCGGATCTATAACCATTTAGGTAGAAACACACGACGTCGTGCGTGTAGCATTGTCGTTTATTAGTATTTCTACGCCTTGCGGGTAGCTCCACTCGTAAAGAAATTTCTGACATATAAACCGGTTAACCGACCCACCTTAGATTACGCCTGTGCCATTTGGAACCCTTATAAAGTATCTGAAATTAACACACTTGAATCTGTTCTGAAAAAATCCATTCTGTTTATTTTCCGCCGTTTCGATTGGAGCTTTTCGCTGTCGTCCCACCTTGCTACACTAGAATTACAACCTCGGTCCGAGCGCCGTAAACGCGAATGTCTTAAACTTTTACATATTGTTACGAATACTCCGCGCTACTCATTACAGAACAGCTATTTGTCACCCGATAAACTTAAATCTATCAGAAATAGCCACAAAGATTTCACTTAACGCGAAGCGAGAATCTGCGCAAGGAACAAAGCGCTGGGGCACTGTGTTGTCCCAGCACCGTTAACATTATACGTAATAAACAAGGCTCATATCTTACCGGTCGGTTGACGTGTTGTTTGCGTGGAGCGCAGTTTACTAAAAGCCATCTCTTTTCACTTGTGCGTCTTTTAAGGACGGAGGTTTCGGTCGGTTGGTCGATTTTCTTAACAACTATAAATGACGGGATCCGGGCCTGCTGCTTCTTCGTCGTTGGCGGTTTCGTTGCCTTCCTCCGCTTTCATTTTGCAGTGAGGCATATGGTGTTTTTAAGAAGTGTTAACGCCGTCCCCTCAGGAGGCATTTTAGTTGGCCTGTTCTGAGACCTACTGTTAGAGAATATAGAGAATTATAGAGAATTCTCAGTTTCAAGACTTCCATTACGTTGGGGATTTCCCGAGGTAGTATAATATAGTATATTGATGGATATGGTGCTTGTTTATTTGTCACTTTGTTTATATACCCCAAAACTTAACGCCTGCAAGAATAAAAGGTGATTTGAAACACAAATAGTAAAGCAACTATACGCAAAAAAAAAATTCACGCGTCTCAAAGAAGTGAATCATGACGAGTGGGAAAAACACGAGGGATCGTTCTTACCGTAAATCACCAATGACATTGCGCAGTCGCATATAACTGACTTACAACGCGTGTGTGCAGTACATACAATTCAAATCCAATCCAATACCGTACAATTCGATTGATTATATTCCAATCCAATACATTTTAAACCAAGCAAAATCCAAATGAAGTCCAAACCAACACATCTCAATCCAATCCAATCAAATGCAATAAAATCCCATGCTCCTCGCGCATGCGCACCATGGCTGTGCTGGAGCCATGCGAAACTGCTAACCCTCTCTCTATATATATACTTTCTGAATTTCTTTCACTCTAACCTTTTGTGAACCTTTGATTTTGTTCTTGTTAACCTTTTGTGAACATTTTGATCACAGATGTTTTGATTTAGACGGTGCATTGCGTCTGTCTCTCTCCATCTCTTTCTCTCTCTCTACCTTTTGGGAACCTGTTATTTTGTTATTGTTAACCTTTTGTTCACAGACGTTTCGATTTACATGGTGCTGTGTCTTGAGCACAGACGCCGGACAAGCCTCGGCCTTAAGGTACTTCGCCCTTAATATAGAACCTCAAACAGAGAGCCCGTAACAGATGTATCGAGACCGAATAGCTAATTTGCAGCAAAATATCGTCTCCCAAAAAAACAGCGGAAGTTTTTTAAATATGCTTATAGCGGAGGATGCGAAACTGCAGGCGGCGTCCTTCAGTAACGAAGCTGCACGATGACTCCAGGACGACTACTGCTTGGCCTAACCATAGCCAGCCACATGCCCGCATTCAAAGCCAATCGTCATGAATCCTGCGGCGTTCGCCAAGTATATAAGGGAACTAAATGAATACGTTTCCAGAGGTCCTCGGGAATGTCAGGACTAAGCAGGACCCCACACATATATTTACACAATTTAAAAGCATACACTTGGCGACTTCTTCAAAGAGGCATCTTTCCGAACCGTGCTATCGTGACCCACATCCACAAAACTCTACACCTTACTTTGGCCTGCTCCTGCTGTTACGGTCATGCGGCACTATCTCATGTTATCTGGGCTTGCCCGAAAAAATTCCTTTCCAGATATACCCTCCGAGCAGCGCAGGGGACCGAGCAGCGCGCGTTTGACCCGGACCTGCAGGCCCATTTGGTTGCCAGGGCCGTCAAGGTTGCTGATCAATTCTCGCTGACAGCCACCAAAGCCTCCTAACCTCCAGCATCAATTTCAAGGTGCATCATCACTGATCCAATGATGACGCGGCACGCATGGGCTCCCCATATTTCCAGTTAGAGACCTGAAATTCCCCAATGTATGAAAGTTTTCAATCAGCCCATTGTGTCACTGAAATTACCGTGCGTGCAAAGATACTAACTGCCTGGCCGTAAGTGAAAATTCCACCAATTCACGGTAAACATTCCTCATCGGTGAGCTAGGCCAGCTTCCACTGGAGTTACTCAGCGACAAAGTGTCGAGCTTCGCGGCGGCCACCTGGACGAAAACGCAAGGGATCCTGAGGACAAAATGGCCTACCGGACATCGGATGAAAGAAATTACACCGCGGAGAGTTCACTTGAAGGTTGTGCAAGGTCAAAATGAATCGATGTCGCGAGTTCGGCCTGACGCCGCCACATCAAAAAACACCGCTCATCAGCCAGACGTAACCACGAACAAACTTGCACTGACGCCTACCGCTCCACCCACCGGGAAACCAAAACAACTTCCCCTCCCTTTCATCGACTACAAGCTTGTTATTAGACCGCAAGGAGTACTGAGTCTCGCCAAAGTTTCACCGACGGAGCAGTCGGAAGTGCTACTCGGGGCGACGAAGCTCACGGGGCAGAAAGCAGAGTTCCGTCTTGGCCTTGGCGGTGTTCAAAATGCGGCAGCAGTGATAACATGCAAGCGCGAGGCAGCGGAAGCGCTCTACCACCTGAAACAAGTTATTTTGGAAGGGACCATCTACCCAGTCCAACTTCAAGCTGTCGGCCCAGACGATTTAGTCAATCGGGTTATACACGACGTCCCCCTGCACTACTCAGGTCAAGAAATTATTTAGAACTTCTTCCTCCTCTGATTTAATTTATTAGCCTGTACATTGCTCGCCAATTTGACTACAATGACCGTAGCAATTTTGAGTAAAAAGGTGCCGTTTTACGTGTAACACCTGGGAGCTTAACACCGTAGCTACTTGTATAGAAGAATCGTTGCTGCGTGCGCTATCTGCTACAAAAGGGGCCATCGATCCACGGCCTGTACCCGCCCCAAGGTGCGGGCGTGTCCCGCCTGCCAGCCTATGGCCACGTGTGTAACCCGGCGGCTCCCTTTGCAAGGGGGAACACCTCATGGCAAATAAAGGCTGGCCGCAGCGTTTCTGTAACCCGACGTCAAGTGTCAGAAGGAGCTGGTGCGACAACGTTCAGCATTCCAGGCTCCGGGGGGTCTACAGCCGCCCTCACCACCATGTGCCTGCCGTCGTCGGAGAACCGGATAAACTCTGGTCGTCCTAGGCTCCTCCTCACCGCGAAGGAACTCTCGATCGCGGTACCGGTCCACGTGATGATACTGCAGGCATCCTTTAAGGGGGGGCAGCAACACTAGGCAGATAATCAGGGCTAACGTCGCTTCTCCCACCTCTTTGAGAGGTTTCTCCCACCAAAGTAACCCCTCGCATACTTATTAGCAGCCGTCGGGTCAAAACTGCGCGCTTAAAAAAAAGTTGCTTACGTGTGCGCCGAGATAGCCGAGCTTCGCACGAAATTTGAGCAACCCAATCCCTCAAAACGCAAACGAACAGGAAAGATTCTGCAGAATATTACTCTGCAATGAATACTTGTCCCTGAGCCCAATGACCACTACCACTGCTTTCTCAGGAGGCCAGTGCTTGCTCAAGCACGGGAACAACACCAGAAATCCAAGGACAGGCACAACCAGTTCTACAAAAAAATACAAATCTCAGCCTGAGCCCAAAAAAAAACAAAAAGCTGAGCCCGACTCCCTCGCGTCTTTTACAACTCTGCAGAACCAAATTCGTGCACAACTCGCAGAACAAGGTCGCCAGATTGCTCAACCAAAACAGCTGGTCCCACAGCAAGGAGGGCCGT
Source organism: Haemaphysalis longicornis (assembly GCF_048455015.1). Taxonomy (NCBI): domain Eukaryota; kingdom Metazoa; phylum Arthropoda; class Arachnida; order Ixodida; family Ixodidae; genus Haemaphysalis; species Haemaphysalis longicornis. The sequence goes on from NW_027526385.1 coordinate 61,447,303, forward strand.
TACCGGACAATAAGCACGTGTAGAACAATAATCAGTAAATGTAGAACAGTAGAACAGTAGAACAGTAGAACAGTAAATGAAAGTGCACACCTGAAAGTGTACCTGTTTTACGGCACTGGCCACCACCAAGCTCTTTATTACATTTAAGAATGGTAGCTTTATGATCAGTAAAGTGGACCGTCAAAGGTTGCCGTAGCAATGGTCGGATCTCGTTGACGTTGGCGAAAGCCAAGTCGATACAGGTGCCACGGATGGTAGTGGGCATGGTGGTAAACACAAAGTTTAGGCCGTAGTTGTCTGCCATGTGTTTCACGCAGTCGTCAAGCAAAGTGACGCGAAGTCGAAAGAGAGCGAGTGCTGACTGAACCGCCGCAGCGCGCTTCCCGCTTTATATTCACTGCGCCTGAAGGAGAGGAGACAGCGGAGGAGAGTCGCGCATGCGCGCACTCCAAATTAGTAAAATGTCAGATGCTATCCTAAAAATATGAACAATAAAATATGTTCTAGATATCTTTGCCCCTATCCTGATACATGTCTACAAATAATGCATGACGTCTGAAGTGTTTCCCAGTAAAATGCGGATAGCATAAGTTCTAGCTCTCTTGAAGAAAGGTTGTTGAACAGACATGTCAAAATACTGAACAATATTCATATTGCCACTTTTTTCTAAATGGTTAGAAAAAATAATCCATAACCGTATCTCAGACTTTCTGGATCATGAGAGGCTAATCAACAAATGCAAGTTTGCTTTTCGTGAACAGATATCAACTCAGCTTGCTTTAGTCGAACAACAAGAATTCGTTGTGAACAACTTCGAATGTCATTCTTTGACACTCGGTGTGTTTGTGGATTTTAGTAAGGCTTTCGCCTCCATCTATCATTCGCTGTTATTGAAAAACCGTGACCATGATGGTATCGGTGGCGCTGCCTATGACCTCTTGAAATCGAAATCTGCAAAATAGAATCCAGTGCGTCGAAGTAAAAAGACCATTTTCTGAAACACGTAGCATAGTAGCTGGTGTTCTTCAGGATAGCGCATTATCCCTTTTTTGCATATATGTGAGCGACCTTGTAGATATTGACTTAAATACCAAAATTGATATTTACTCTGATGATACCATGCTACCAATCTGGTACTAATAACACTAACAAACTAGTGCCCCTTGCTAATAACGCACTTGCTGTACTGCAGATCTGAGGCAAACGGTGTACACATTAACGCCAAAAAACACAGGGTATAGTGTTTCATCCCATAAGCAGTAAATTTTTTCTGCAAACTGATATTAAAATAGGTTTTCAAACCATTGAACATATACAATCAATGAAATTAGTCGGCATATGCTTCGATAAATATACGTCCTAGTGTAATCATGTTGACTTTCTGGTAAGAAAAATTTCAACAATCATTGGTAATATTTATGCTCTATCTCACAAACCTATCGTATTACACTTACAGTTACAATGCTCTATTCGCTAGCCACCTAGACTACTGTAGTCTGGTGTGAGGTGCTACTTCGGTCACCAATATCAATCTAATCTCTCTCTCTTGCAGAAACAGTCCATCCGCGCTCTTTTTAAGTTACCGTTCAGCGCCAATACTGAACTATTTTTACCAATGAGTCACCTCTTCAAACTTGATAACCTGCTAAATTACCGGCTGGCAACTAGTTAACACGAAGAAACAAGATCTGCGAGTCGTTTTCTTCGCTTGTTGGCGAACCTGAAGGGTAACATTGTCCACTACTGTACTCGTTCACCTGAGCAGTGGAATGCACCGCTGCCTAAAACAAACCGTGGCATGCAGTTGCTACGGTGCTGCTTACCGCAGGTACTGAACGGTCTTGTTTCTGAAAACATTGTTATAAGCTCATGTTCCTCAACAGAATTGTATCGCCAGTTTTCTCCCTTGTGAAAAATAGCATTGTATTGTACAGTAACGGTCAGTTTTTCGTTAAAACTATGCCGTATAATCCATAGTACATGTACTTGTGACATATTGCGATTTTAAGATGTAAATGTTTCTATTTTGTAAGGTGTGCTTTGTTTTCTTTTTCTTTTTTATTCTTTCTCTCCTCTTAGTGTACTTTTTTTATTTGTTAATCTGTGCTCTAGCTCCGCCGCTGCTTGCCAACATGGCATTTAGGGCTAGTCAAGCTGCCTACCCGCTAGTTTTCCCCTAAGCATCCTTCATAAAATTGTACTTCTTTCATCGAAATAAACTCATTTCATTTAATTTCATTTGGCTGGAACGCTGATCTACTGCGGTGTCAGTGTATAGTTCCAGCATGACGCGTGACGTCGTTATCCGGCAACGTCTGGTTTCCTTCGCCACTACATCAACAGGTATGATGTCTAAAAGAGCCCGCCTATAATTTTATATCCTCACACATACGCAAATTAGGTACCTTCAAAATTTTAAAATTTAAGATACGAGCAATAAAGTATAATGAAGTACAGCTAAGGTTAAGCTACTAATAACCACAATTGGTAAAGGAAGTTTGTGTCGCTTTTCTGTGGCTTTACTCGACGACTCAACGAATAAAATCCTTCTGCCGACTGGAGTGAGTCCTTTATTCAAAATACAATCAATTGGCCTGATTTGCTTCGCTGCTGACATGGTTGCTGACTTCGGTCTATCAATCGGCGAAGTCTTGAGGTAGTAGCTTGCTGGCTATGTATCTAAAGTTATTGAGGAACTATCCGATGGCTGTTGACGCATCCGGCTGCGTCCGCTGGGACCGTGGAGAGATGACATCTTCCGTTTCGTCCATAGCGGGAGTGGGTGTGCGGTACTACGAGGCGACGTCCCTTCACTTCTCCTCTTTACCCTGCAGGGTGAAAGCAGAGAGAATCGTTTATAATACTCTACCGGATATTACATAGCAGGCTAGAATTCAGCGGACTTTTTACTTCTGTCTCTTGAGGACAATAAACAGTGTGGAATGGGTGCAGTTCCCGTAAAGAAATCTAACTTGCTGCAGTTCCTCTCTTTCATACATAATATGATGGAACACGGGGTATGTTAACTGAGCGTACACACCTGCAGTCATATTATTAGGCACCACTAACCACATGGAGACCGAAATTTTGCGTGCCATCTGCGCAAATTCTCGCAGGATCGAATACAGCCGACTCATCAACATTTGGAAACGTTGTGGTTCTGTGTGCAAATCTCGCTTTACACAGATGTGAGAAAAACGACGCGTCAGTTACAATATGTTTAGGAAACGTTATAATATTTTACCATTTAGAAATGTTCTTTGATGGGCCAATCAATACGCACGTGGTGATCAAGGAACAGTACTACGCACTGTGAAGCTGGCACAAACTCCTTGGTCCTTTGGTTTCTTTTTCTTCAAGTTGGCATTCTCTCTTCGAGTTGCTCTGTTCAAAAAGTCCATTTTCAAGCGTTGAACACGCAGGTCGAGGAGCCTGCTCCAGTACAGAAATTTCGCTGGCATCTTTTACGCTATTCTGTACCAAAGGATGGAGATCTAACGGCACAGGTAGTATCTGTTGATATCAGTGGTAACTGTAATACTGACAGTAAAGGCGTTACTGCCCAGTGTTTACACTCAGAGCGGTCGCTTATATTCAGGCACACTGAAAATTGCGCAATTGCAACAATTGCGCATGCCATTCCAGGTAAGAGAACTCACTGGACTGCCGATGGAAGTTGGCGCTTAGCACGTTTAAAGCCCGTACGATCCTAATCTTACCAATTGAGGAAACGGGTTACCAGCGCGAAGTGCGATCGCAAGCCAGGAATTCAATGGAGCAGGCAAACAGCGGATAATGAGGAGGGCCCACTCAGTTCTACTCGTGGACTGAGTTACCGCCATTATTAAATCAATAGAATCCGCTGATTTAATGCACCGTTATGAGGCGTCGCGAAAGCTAATACATCACGATGATGCGAGGTTATGATAATCAACACGCGTGTTTGGAGCATTAGCACTGGACAAATACAAGCACTTCGCTCCAAACTGTGGAATTGGTGTTTGCGACGGCGATTTAGGGAGAATGAGAACTCGCTAAAATGATAGAGGCGAGAGAGAGAGAGAGAGAGAGAGAGAGAGAGAGAGAGAGAGAGAGATAAACATAATAAACAAATGTAAATACAAAGAAATATGCACGAGCAGTGGCTGCCTGTAGCGCCACAAGCGAAAACCACACTGTTCGCCTTGTGGTGAAACGTGGCGAATAGTGTATTGGTGAGGTGTACTCAAGGAGGGTGTGTTGGCCAGTGAACCGAGAGGGAAATTTTCTCGTAATGCCGCAACAAAAAAATAAAGTATTCCAAACGAGAACTCATTTCCTGGTTGAAGCAAAACGCGTGGAGGTTGGCGGTCGTCGTAACACGACTTCCGTGTTTTGTTCCGCAGGCTTCTGTGTTCCACAGGCCGAGTGGTGACATTGTGCGAGGTGGCGGGACACTGGTCAAGAGGGAATTACCCAGGATAGATGGATGCAAGAATACTGAATAAAGGGACACAGCCGAAAAGGAGGGTAACGAAGAGGGTCCGGTGAGGCGTTGAAATATGTGATTGTACGTTAAATGCACAAATAAAAGAATATTGTGAGCTGGTACTGTCGCTATGTAAGTAGACGTAAATTATGTGGGGGAGGGTATAGGGTAAGGGGTCAGCAGGTTCATTTGTCTGAGGATTATGCATAGAAGCCGTATTTTAAATGGTTGTGGTAGGAGGGCCGACAGCTACGAGGGCTGTTAGAAACTTTCCACCTAGGTTTTTCAGAAGCAGCACAAGATGTGACTATTGTCACAGGAATGCGGCTGTCAGAAGAAATGTAGAAACCTCTGTAGTACTGCTTGAAAAAAAGGATCACTTTAAGCTGCTTGGCTCAACAGAACAACTGTTACAGTATATCCATGGCTCGGTGGAGTAATTCGTAGCAGACCGTAAAGGTGAATCTGAACGACAGTACATAATATCGAGGAGCATAGGATATATTTCAGTGCCTTCGGAGAACGAGGCGTTGGTTGTTTGCGGTATGGTATCAAGTACAGCATGCGTCTTATTAGGCGACGTTATTTAATGAGACGCTGCGGTTTTTCCCAAGCAGTTATATAGGATGGGAGAGGTGCTTTTTCCTCTAGTAATGGTAATAAAGTGACAGAGGAGAAAAATAGAACTGGTAAATTCGAAAGAACTAGCCTTTGGTAGCTCACACCGGTTAATTTCTGTAACAAAAAAAGCTTTTAAACAAAAAAAAAACAGGATAAAGCGGGAAAACGCATTCAATTTTCGCCCTGCTGTGATGAATATGGCCAGCAGTGTAGTAACATGGACTAGTACGATAAACGTTAGCATCAGTATTTTAACTGAAGGTTAAATTTAATATTACAATCAAGTGGAACCACAGGCTTCATTACGATCGCCTAGTTTCTTGGGCGGTTGCTTACGTCGTTTATTGGATGAAGGAAGCGATAAAGTTGTATTTTCTCTTCGTGGACTCTTTTAAAGGCATAAGATCAACTAGGCACTACGGACTTGTGTACTTTTGCAGCACTTGCTAGTGCTACCACAGTCGCCAGATTTGAGGCCTGTCATGTGATATTTTCAAATCTGCGTATTAAGGAAGTGCGTAAATGTGAGTGTCGCGCGAACATAACTATCGATAGGTTGCTTATCAATTCGTACTGTATGCCAAAAAGATTTTCAGGCAATCTCTAGTTATCTAACAACATGACCATTTAATGGGGAATCCGAATTACCAGCGTCCGACCTACCACTCGACGGTGACGATGCGGCGCAACAATGCTACGCCTTACACTGAAGGATAGAATGATAGGTGAAGGCACAAAATATAACTCCTTCTTGCCTTTGTGGTGTTCTAGTTTTCTTGTGGGAAATGCCGGTGGGTCCACGTCCGCCTTTCTTGACGTCTGTTCCAATCCTTGCGCTGCCGCTATTCCATACAGCCTTTTCACCTAATAAGCAAAAAAAACAAAGGAGTCATTAGGTGAGTATAGGTGTCAAAGGTTGCAAATAAAATACACCGTGACTAATAACAAATGGCTAATGTAGTTTTAGTAGGCACTAGTAACTCGTGCTTTCTGCCCGTCTAAGCGCAGTGATGTTTTGTATACTTTATGAACTCCGTGCAGCACAGTACACGCTGTGAGGTGGAAACATGCGCCGCAAAAACGCGCAAAAGATATAGCTCGAATCGCGGCGTGTCTAGCTACGTCAAGGGAGTGGATCCGCGTATATATCCGCGGAAGCACACTGGCGCGGCTATACCTCTACTTTTATAAAGTAACGTCGCTTCGCACACTCGCCCTGTCGGGTGACACTCGCAGTTGCTCTCTACTTTTTTCCAGAAATAAATAAGGGTAAAGTAATCACCTGACTAAATACAGTATTTCAGTCTATTTTGAACATTTAGATTCGGAATGTCGCGCCAGCAAGCTACCCATAACTAGCAGCCTACATGCAAGGACGATCCTGTGGTTCCACTTAAGCCCAATGCAGTAGATTCGCCACCAATCCATAAAGTCAACAATGAAATTCAGGTGAATGGTGATGTCGAGCATACGATCTGAGTCAAATTCTGCTCTTCGCTGTGGCATCACCTAGTGCATGGGTGAAGTTCCGCGTTGTGCACTGTCACGCGCAGTGCAGATCCTATTTCTGAGTCTAACAATGTGGACGTTGCTGTCATTGTGCGAATTTGTTTATAGGCGGCATATATCGGGTACTCCAGGGCATAGCGCCGAAATGGACTGTGCAACACATCGGATATACGCATTTTCTCTTTCCTTCGCATCCGGAAGCATTGTCAAGGCTGTAGTTATCGACACAACAGCGCGGCACTGCGTTATTTGCTCGTCGATGCAGAAATATCCGCTTTCGGTTTATGCTTTGTTTTGCGGCTTTCCAAAGCTACTCGGACTATCGAATGCGGTTATTTTGAAACAAAACAGAAGCGGCCTAAAGCCGCTATATCGCTCTTATAACGTTATTCGAGACCTCAAATAAGGAGAAGACTCTGGGAAGAGAGAAAAATCATTTGAATTGCTTTCCACGTTATCTGGTGGGCTTAGAGCAGTAATTCTTTGCTGACATACTTAGTGACACCTTTTCTAACCACTAGATGTGTTTGATATCTACGTTCTGAAATCATTAAGAATTCGAAAAAAAACACAAAAAATGTTGCAGAGCCCTTTTAAAATTACCGATTGGGTTTTATTGAATGGCAGATATTCCGCCATTTTTTTCCATACAGGCACGATTCAGCATCCGATTTTAAAGCAGTTTTGTCTATTTAGAAAAAGGGTTTCTCGGTGCGAGTAAGCTAGAATTCCTGCGAGAGGTTCCAGTGATACGCATTGAAATATTCCGTGTTTGTTCGACGCCTTTACAGGGGGAACAAAGCCATGCACCATGTTTTAATTATTATAGGCTATGATGCCCGAAAGCTTACCCATATAACGATCTTCACAGCGCAGCATACACGAAATTAACAGAGGAATGCAAAACAAGAGCTGACCTACAACTGACGTGTTTTTGTAATTAATTACATAATTTTTAATACTCAATTGTCGCTGAAGAAGAAAGTGTATGACAGCTGCATCTTACCGGTACTCACCTACGGGGCAGAAACTTGGAGGCTCACTAAGAGGGTTCAACTTAAATTGAGAACGACTCAGCGGGCAATGGAGCGGAAAATGATAGGTGTAACATTTAAGGGACAAGTTGTCCAAGTCAAGTTGTCCAAGTCAGCATTTACAAAAAAAGGACATTTTGAAATTGTTTTTATGCCGACATGACAGAAAGAAAGAAATAAAAACGCGTCACTAAAAAAGTAAACAAGAAAACAGCCCTATTTTTTTTTCAGAACCCATTTCAACCCGTTTGAACCGGTTCCGACCCGTTACAAACGGGTCGGAATGGTGCTTAGGAATGGAATCCATAACCGACCCCGAAAGGCTTCAACCTGAACCGGAACCCGAAGCGAACCAGAAAAATATTCCGGTTCTACACCCTGTCGGGAACGTAACTGAGCAAGGCCGCGTACCAAGTGTTTTCTCTCATCTCTCAATTCCGCCCTTTTATAGGAAACACGCCCTCCCGCGTCTATAGGCATGTATTGCATGTCAGTATGGAGATATAGATATGGATCAGCCAAAACATCCTTCAAACTATGGTCCGAAGAATTTAGGTAAATATATATGCCATGGCGCATTTCGGTTCTGCGAGTGTGTGAAGTTGGGCTTGCTGGTGACCCAGACTCTTAAACGATGTGCAAAAATAAACATATACCACTAAACATACAAAATCATTGATGAGGGTTAACTTCAAAGTTTATTTTAAGAGCACACAGCCGCGTGAATGGTTTCTTTTCGTCATTCGAGGGGGCATATCTACACGCTAGTCATAAAAAGTTTGTTAAGTTTGTTTTTTGAAGGGTTTGCATATCTGCACACTCTTCAAAGTAAAGTTAGTGCTCGTCTTCGTTTTAAAGCGAAACTTTATTGTCCTCAGTGATGCCGTTGTACGCCAATACGGCTTGCAAAAAAGGGAACTTTCTCTGATGATGATGATGAATGATCGCTGGTGGAGTGAAGGAAAAACAAAAGGCGTACCGTGAGATCAATGGGACATGGGTCCCTCGTGTTATCAATCCGACATCTATCCGAATGCTTCATTTAGACATGGTCGAAGTTAACGCCAAACAACAGGTAATGATTCGCGCCGTACACACAAACCCCAACCGTTAGGCCTAACAAGTGCTCATCCGAGAGTTGCTGTGGGTATTCTGGAAAAGTGGTGCGTAATTTACGGGTAGCACATACTCGCCGTGGGGGGTTGACCAATCAAATAATCCATAACGAGAAATCTTCGCGTTCAACCATCGTGGTCTAAAGGCAGAGCAGTGCATGATTATATTATCTTGCCCCATGTTCATTTTTGCGCTACATCAAGTAGTCCGTTCGGCATGTGGACTTTATAACAGGACCAACAACACGGCTTATAATGCCCTATCGACAAACGCGGGGTTCAATTTGCAATAGTTGTATGAATTGGCGCCTAATTTTTACCCAACGCAAACTGTGGGGAAGCACAGAGATTGACGTGCTGACGGTCAAGTACTAACCGTATTCCGTAACAATTACAGAAAAAATAAAAACAAGAGGAACGGCCCGCACTTGGCTTCTGGCTTGCACCAAATTCGTGCTAACTCTTATCTTCGTGCAATTTCTTCCAGGGGACTTGGAGCCAAAATACAAGTTTGGTTCAGGAAAAACACTGTTTTTGTTCCGGTAGCAATTGTTCTAATTGAATGATTCAATGCAAATAACTAATCGAAATGTTAAAGACAGCATGAGAAGCAGTGGCGCCTTAGCCGCTTTTCGGCAAGTCCTCTATGACGTCACCGAATCTTGTTTGCGCGATTGGCGATGCCCACCTAAGCCTGTCACGAAAACATGACTGGGATAGTGGAGTGGGGCCTGTAGTTTCATTTATTAGAATCAAGTGAGTGGTAACGCGCCGTTCACACATCGGAAGCTGTTCTTAGTGCTGTTCCCCAAAACGCTACTACTGCTCATATTACGACACTCTAGCGGGACTTGTGAAAGTGTGTCAAGTTTTTTCGCGTATTTTTTGTGAAATAATGCCTGTTGCGGTTGGAATGGAGCTTATAGATATGGAAAGGTCTAGTTATTGCATCCTGAACAAAGCTGTATTCTGTATTTATGACCCCTTCAAAGTCATAAGGCAAGCAAAACCAGTGTTACGAGTGCTTTCGCATCAGTTGTGTACCTTTTGCAGTGGTATACCGATTTTGCTTCGTGAGTGTACAGAAACAGAAGAGGGTGAAATAGGGAAGGAACTGAGATGAATGGAATAATGCGAGGACGTAGTGCTGTTTTGCAATGTTCAATTCCTTCTGCCATTGTCCCGTTTTTATAGACGTTACGGTGAATTTGTCAGCAGTGTAGTGTAATAACTACTTTCTTCACAGATGAGGATATTCCACCTGGTCGAATTGCTCACCGAAGAGTCGGAGACAGCTTTCCCTGTCCTTGGAGGCGTATAAATCTTTGGCTATCCTCAGCGCCATTCCGAGGGTCTTCACACGACCAAACTCTTCACTGGTCAGCTGGAACATCGGGCACGAGTACAGTCCCACGTCGTAGATGACGTCATATGCGGCGATTCCAAAACGCACTTGAGGAAAGGCTGTCACCGCTCTGCACAGCTAGATTGAGCAATAAGAAAGAAGAGGAAAAACATCTTTCAAGAAAGACTACACACACTAGTGTGCCAAGTAATGCTACAGAGGAAAGGAGCAGGTCTACAAGTAAAAAAAAATAAAGGGAGATTATCACAAGATGTGGAAAAAAAGAAAAGATAAGGTTGAAGAGAAACAAGACTGTTTGTTTAGATGATGATTAAGAAGATTCATGAACAAAAAGAAGAAAAAATTGGAGTCAGAAATTGGTCTTGCATCTGCTTGCTACAGCGCAATGTTGTCGAAAGACGATGGTGGTCAGCCGCCTTTGCCATTCAACTGCTTCTCCAGTCTCTGCTCCCACCCCTCACGGTCACCCACGTATAGGAGTTTCCTAGTTCCAACAGCCAAGTTACACATTGCGCAATCTAGGGCAGGTTAGAACTATACGGAAGTGCTTGTGGCATCCCATTTATTCACTCCAGAACGTTTTCGATCTTCTAGTGTAGTGGTCCTGCTTCTGAATACCAAGTATCCAAACCCTACTTCCAATACAGCTAATGGCGTTTTTATTTTCATTTAAATAGTTTGTCATACTTCAATAGTTTTTGTAACGCATATAATCAACTTGTGACACTTCCGGCTTCCTGAATGGGATTTCCGCTAGTTCCACTACGTTTCGATTATTTTCAACAAAAGTTTGTCTGTTTTTGTGGTTTTGTGTCTGTTTGGTCGGTTTGTGCTTTTTTGTTGAATATTTATATTCTCCTTGGTTGTTTCCCTGTCGGGTGGACTTCGGTTATTATTTTGTTTTAAATTTGGGTAATTTTTCATCTTTCTAGGTTGGTTTCTTCTCTCCATATAGTTCAGCAAAGGAGAGGCTAGGTTAGACACGGTGAGCATTTACCTGCTTCAGATTTTTACAATTGTGTTATTTCATTCATATTAAGTTCATTTGGCTGTAATTGATTTCTCTTCCGGTGGTTTTGTATGCCCTAGGTACGTTTATGCCGTATTATAACCCACAAAGCAAGAGCTGACGACAGCTGGCTGTGCTAACTAGGAAATGCACAACGCCCCTCTCCCTCTTTCCTCTCTCTTGTCTTCTGATGACTTGAATGAAGGTTTGTTCTAAGCAATTCAATTTTCTCGCCTTCGCACTGCTGGCGCGCCAACCGTTGGGTTTCTTGTTTTTCCTGAAACAGCACTAGCACGCTAGCTCTCTTCTGTTTCTTCTCGCTTTTATCTTGCCTGTCATGCTTATCAGCGCCATTTTTATTCACTGAAGCAAAGGAAACGGGGTGGGAAGCCTCCATAATTTAGGAGTCCTGTGAGCGCAGTGACTCTGGGGAGGAAGAGAGAAACATTATTTACACCGCCGGCCTAGTGTGCGCCTTTGCGGCCTCAAAGGATGAGCCCGCGAGCGAGAGAAATTGAGAGAAAGAGGGATTGATCGATTAAGTCTTCTATAGAGCAAGGAGGGCATTTGACATACAGTGGGGAGAGGGAAGGAAGGAAGAGGATTACTAATCAAGGTCCGTATTCAAAGAGGGAATTCGTGTTATAGTGGCCTGAAAGTCTTCACCGGGGTCGGGCCCAGTTAGGCTATTCGCGCCAGACCACTCTTACCTGCAAAAGCGGCAATTGTTCGTAATAAAGATGCACCTAATTGATTATGTCCTTCATGTTGTAGGGTGTCAGGGCCAGTGTTTATTTAAACTCTGTGGGCGCTGTTTGGCCAAGTGTGGGCATGTCCACACTAGGTGGTGGAGATCTGATTTGGTGTCAGTGTTTCAGTAGGCGCATCCTGGGTGTGTGTTGGGGCATCTTGTCCACTTCTGGGTAATGTGAGGAGTGTAGGCGGCATCTGCGCAGAGCTTGTTAATGAATACGTCCTCGGATCTGCTGCAGGAGACAATGTTGGCAAGATACCCAGGGGTTGTAACCTGTTGGTGACATTGTCTTTTACGTTTTTTTAGTCAGAGAAGTAGGCGGGATTAGAAGTTACAAGATGTGTCTTTTCAGGGGCGCGTTTTAGACAAAGTTTCGGTATGCATGCTTCGGTTTGCATGCTTCGCCTGCATCTCAACCAGCACGTCGTATGTTGACAAGTAGTCGCTAATTTCCGCCCATATCGTCAGCTTAGATTGCGAAACGGGCTGACGTTTCTTGTTCTAGAGCTTTGGCTAGATTTCCCATGACGATGTTGAAGAGTACTGGCGCGGTATTCTCGAGTTTTGTCCCTTTTGGGTCCCTTTCAAAAGTGTCCCTTTTGGCGAGCCCTGATTGGCTAAAAGCAAACAACCGGAAGTGACGTAGCGCAAGAGCGGCAAACCTACCGCCAACGCCCACTAGTTAACCGGAAGTACGTCACGATGAAAGTGACGCAAAAAGGATCTTTTCAAAAGGGACAGTTACGAGAATACCGCCCCTAGTCCTAGTATAGATCCCTGTGGAACATCTGTCGTTGTAGTAGGTATTGGCTGTCGATCCAGGGAGCGTGCTGCTGAGTTGAATGGGACGGTTGTGCAGAATGTTACGAACCCCAACTTGTGCTTTTTTTCTGGCGAAGGCTTGGGCCAGTTCAGTAAAAACTGTCGTTTGATGTACTCTTTTGAATGTTTTGCGGAGATCTACAGTAAAGATGTAGTCAGGAAGTCCGTGGTCGTAGGGTGATCTGTTGATTACCCATCGTAAGAGCCAGAGGCAATCGTGTGTATGTAGGTATGGACAGAAGCCAGTTTGGGACGGGTGAAACCATGGGTTCACATATTCCTGATGGTACTGTAGCCGGTTATTAATCAGGCGTTCGACCAGTTTACATAATGTGGGTGTAAGAGATGTGGGTTTAAGGTTGGAGATGACAGAAGGGTCGTTTCCAGACTTTGGAATGAGTTAACCATGGAAAGCCTGAGGGTGTTAGTAATATTCCCTGTGTTCCAGGAATAATTTATAAGGCAAAGAAGTTGTTCTATTTGAGGCTCGTCGAGGTTACGGATGTGTTGCCACGTAACTCAAGTCCTGGGACGATTTCACCTTGTTTTGTCGGATGGCAGTGTGAAGTTCTGCCATCGTAAATGGGGTGTCAAAACCTGAGTCGTCCGAGTCTAGTTAGATGGTAGGTAGGTACGTGCGGGGTTGCGCAGTTGCTGAAGGGAAAAGCGTTCCTATAATCTCCCGCTAGACTATCTACGGGGTGTTGTGGAGCGTGAGCATCGAGAAGAGGGGAAGACGTTGTTTGCCCTTTCCTGCCATGCCTCTGTCGATTCTCCAAATCATCGAGAGTTTGTGCTCTTTGCCTAAAGTTGAGCATAGCTCTTGCCAGTGCTCGTTAGCCAATTGTTTCTGATATTCCTGAATCAGTTTGTATTGGGGCCTTAGTTTTACTAGGTCCTTGTGGCGTTTCCCTAGTCTTCTGTACTTGCGAGTTAGGTATTTACCTTGGTTCGACAAGTTTGTCAGGTGGCCGTCCATGGCAGGTGTGTCCTCAGGGCATGTAATCCACTATTTCGAGGTTTGGGTAGCATTCAGAATACGCTTTATAAAAGTAGGAAAGTCTGTTGCTTGGTCTGATTATTCGTTCACAATTTCACGAAAGGAGGTCCAGTTCATCCCTTCCAAAGTTTTTGCTTTCCGGATTCGCTTACCACAAAGGGAAATTGATATTGGAAAGTGATGACTGCCCCAAGTGGTGTGGAATATTTTCCACGTAGTGACTAGCCCCGGTGACACAAAGGTGAGGTTTGGAGAGGTGTCTCTCTGCGAAGCGTGCAATCCTATTCTCGTTGCTTGAAAGGAGTCATTTACAGCAACAGATTGTTCATCTCCATCGCTTCTTTCAAACGTTTTCCTCGAGTATCTGTAGCTGCGTGGCCCCACGTTGTGTTTTTGGCGTTAAAATCGCCACCTATTATTGCCTGCGTGGCAGGATATTGGTGCATGAGCTCTGTGATCCATTGAAAAGAGGAGTGTCGAGCCGATCCAGTGATCGGCTTGTAGTAAGACGAGGTGACAAGGCACCGAATAGGTAACATATTCATTGGCCGTAGGATTGCTTCGGTGTTCTTGAAGGAGAAGAAACAGCGGTTTAATTTGTTGAATCTTATGCAGTTATATTGGTGAATTTTGTAATGAACTTCGACAGTTACGTTGTATTACTTAGGCTTTAGCCACTACTGAAATTATCACTTGTACGTGGTGTAATTTTGCGAGGTGGTTCCTATTTGGGGTCTTGATGCGGTAGCTGGCTTGCCATAGTCTCTATCGTTGCTGTTGTTTTGGTGTCATAGGATTCTAAAAGGCTACAAATTTTGCTAATGTCTTCTTGTAGAGCGGCAAGTTCTTTCTGAACGTCTGATTGGATAATGTTGACCAATTCCTTGAGTTCAGGGTCAATTGTGGACTGAGATGTGGGCGTGCGCTTAAAGGTGGAGCTCCGGCTACGTCTTGAAGAACTTTTGGGAGGTGTGGACTGTGGCTGGGCTAGAGGAGCTGGTTTTGTGTTTTCGGCAGGCCCTTTTTGAGTCCTTGATTCCATTTCCTGACCTGTTGGAGTTCCTTGGGTAAAGAAGCAGGTTGAGCAAGGATTTCTGCGCCGCCTCACTTCGTTAAAGACGAGTATTGGTGATCTTGCCTCAAGGCTGCGGGAAGCTCTCTATCAGGGGCCGTAGTAGTGCTAGATTGTGCCATTCTGTTAGCCTATGAAATAGCACGGGCTGCGTCGTTACCCGGTGTGTTCGAAGGAGTTGGGATACGGCTTGGGTATTTAGGGCTTACTGCTATGTTACCGACGTCTTTGCTTGCAGCGCCGTAAATGGCGGGGGCACATTCGTGGTCTCCATCATGATCCCTGCCACATGTGCGGCAGACGCTAGGATGGGGGCTGTGTTTTGCCATGTGCCTAATCTGGTGGCAATTGTAGCATACCATACGCTTCGGGGGTATGCTGTTACCTTGCAAATTGCCATATAGTACTTCACAACTTTAGGGCGGGTTGGAGAGTCAAAAGTGACGACTCCTCGGTTGGTCTTTCTTATTCTTTGTGCGCTAAGCACCTTAGTTTGCTCACATCAAAGCCACCTCAGGGTTTCTTCATTGGGCTCATTCGGTTCGATTTCGATGACTCCGCGTGTAATTTTCAGGGGGTGATACGATTCCTTGACCTCGACGTGGATTTAGATGATTTTGCCATTGTGACGGCTTTCTATACTTGTGGTCTGAACGATACGCTCGCCGTATTCCTAATCGTACACTGTAATGTGTATATAGTTGGTGGCGACATCGTATTTGTAAGATGCGATTTCAGAGAGGTAGGTATGATGGGCTGTATGCCGATCAGGTGTGCAAAGCAGCCTTTAGGGATGTCTCTGACACTAGTTTTCGTCAGTGGTCTGAGCGTGAGCACTAAATGGGGCGGTCTCCCTTGGTTATGGTTGTGGTGGCACTCGTGGCGTTCCCACACAGGTCCGGGATCACAGTCGCCGCTGTCTTCAGCGCGCTGATCGTGGTCCATTTGGGTGTCTTGGTCGGGAGGGAATGGGGGCCGTCCGGTCAAGTCTAATGGTCGTGAGGACGCGCCAGTTTGCACCTCTGCGATGCGCTGTTCAGCCGAACGTTTCTTCTTCTGATGCGGCGTCGTGGCAGCGGATCCCTTCTGAGGTCCCTGCTGGCGGCCCAGCATCGCGGTCTGCAACACCTACGGCGGCAGCGATGAGGTGTCGCTGAGTAGGCTTAGCTCACCAAGGAATCTTCGTGACTCGCAGAAGGTTCTCGGTAGGACTGTTTGAGGTGGGAATTCCACCGTTGTGTAGCGGAACACTTTACAAGCACGATGGTGTAACTCGTTGGTCACTGGGAGTGGTTGAACCGCACTTATCACGGCAAACGCACAGAGCCAACATGAGCGCCGTTCAAACTAGTCGCCACCTAGCGGCGACCAGAGAGAGGGAAATAATTTTATTCGCCGAGGAAATGCTTTTTTCGAGGCCGTGTTGGGGAGCTGGGTCCTCGCTGGTCAGCTAAGTATGCCACTCCTGCTGGGAAAAGAAAGGGAGTTTCGCGAGTATGGGCAGGAGAGCACTATATGGGATGTAGTCAGAGGGGTTTTGCAATGCTGGCAGCTAGATGGTATATGGCGAGGGCCATTTTATGTATGTTGGCGTGATTAAAGAAGGTGCCAGTTGGTAGTCGCTGGTAGGCCGTTTGTTTGGTATGTGGTGAGCGTTTTGGAGGTTATATTTTTCCCCTGTGGGTGTTGTGAGGGAGAAGTGTATTAGAAGTGGTGTCCAGCCCTGATAGAAATTCGGGTGGGGGTAACTGCAGCATGCCTCTCCCTGGTTTGTCGAACAGAAATTCCCGGGAGTGAAGGCATCTGGCGGCAGCCGTTATTTTTTTCACTTGCTGCAGCAAAATCAACCCCATTGTGTATCCTTAACTCAAAGAAAGGGGGAGCTTGCTGTTATGTAACATTATTGGGCCTAAATTTTGTCTGAGGTCTAAGAAACGGGGCATGTATGTCTTTTTGGAAAGCTCCTGTACATATGTACTTCTTTTTGGCAAATCTTTGCAATTTTGTCCGGAATTATGGATAGAGATAAGGACGGATAAACGGACGGGTGGGACGACGCGGGCGGTAAGACATACAGATAGACGGACAAGCTACAATTTTTGCTTTGAATTACCCGAACAAAGATTATCGTCTTTACAATATTGTGATGTTTATTACTGCGATACCATTCTGCCTGTTCTAGACGGTTTAAACCTCTGACTGCGTTCTGGTCTCCAAAGTAGAAATTACCCATCTCTTTTCTAAGCGGACAAGAAGCCTACAAGACAATAACATCAGGGAAAATCAACCAGTGTAAAGTTGTGGTTATCACAAGTTATACGCAACATTAGGAACACAAAGCCACGGGTTTCCGTGATTATAGAATAAATTACGGTTAATGAACGCTTTCAAATGAATAGGTAACAGAGGGAATACTATAACTGTGTAAAATTTGTACCCTCGGTGATACACAAACTTGAGGCAAATGCGGTATTGGCAACAAAATTCCGCATCGGGAAAATATGGGAGCAGACTGCCACACTTATACGTAGTAGACGTACCTGCTCATAGAGGTACTGGCTATAACGGGATGTGGTGGCATCGTTTATGGTGCATATATATCGTCCCGTACGTATGCAGACAAAATTTTCCTTGCAGTGGTGTGTATATCGCTATCTAATACGGATATTTTTTCGTACAAAATCCGAATTATCTCACTCCTACATGAACGCAAAGCGGCAACTGCACCTACTTTATACTAAACGTTTTATTGTTGCAATCACATCTATCTCTCCATTGAAACTATAACGGTAGTGAGGGTGTACTGCAAAGTGAAGCTGATTTTTTCAACATGTTGTAATGAAAGACAAGTTTCCGATAGCCAACTACTTTATTATCGCGAACATACTATAAAATCAATGGCACTGTGTTTCTAATTTTGAAGCCTTAGCTTGCCACTAAAGCATGAGTGTTATCGGAACATACTTGAATTGATACATGCATACAACGTATTAGCTCTACCAACGAAAGGCTATACGCAAAACTAATCACCTTTCGGACGTTAGAAAATAGAGGATGTGATATGTTTTCCATGCAGAATACACAGTATAAGGGATAGTAGTTGCAGCCTCGCCCCACTCTCCCCCCCCCCCTATTTTAAACATCATTTAACTCTTATCAAGCTACAAAACTAGAGCGTCGTAAATATTAGAAAGACCTATTCAACACTGGGTAGCAGATTTCATCGCCTTGAAAATACTGTCTCCTGAAACCAGATTTGGCTGCTGTCCATCGTAATGTTCCTCCAAACTGCACTTCTTCAGTACGTTTATTACATGCTGATTTTCCGGCAAGAAAAGTGTTTTGGTGACCCTCTTTCATACAGGTAACTCAATTAGTGAAACAAAAGAAACAGAGCGAGGTTTACCAGCGAATATTGTTCTAAATACACACATTACCTTTCCCGTCAGGGCGAAGTCGTTGTCGAACGTCACCACTTGCATCCTTGTCCAGTTGAATGCAAACACATTTAGATTGTACATCTCAAAACCGAAGCTTGAATTGTAATTCTTGCATAGCTGTTTTGGATGAAGCAAAGCGGTGAGTGGATCGTCAACGCTTTTTTTAGAATTTGAAGTACTCATTCAACTAAACATCAGGAATTAATCAACACGGCTAATGACATGAAGCGAAGTCACTACATTTATAGCAGTAGGATTGCAATTGCAGGACACATAAATGTCCTTAAATGAAGCAAAATTGAGGTTGTATCACAAAAAACAGGGCACAAATTTCGCGTGATGAAAGGTGGCGCGACGGATCTATTTCCATCTTCCTGGCGCACATTGGAGAGATTATGAAGCGTGCGTCCTAGCTGCTGACCACTCACCACACACACATATTCCCAGTACTGTAGCTAAATGCACATAAAATGACTACAGCACTTTTTAAGAGGAACCAAATCGACCAAATTTAGGTCAGATCGTTAAGGTGGAGTTCCTACTGCTCTCCGGTGGTAGTCGAGGTTTGTCCGTCTAAGCGTAGTGTCGAAACACACACACACACAAAAACCCGGGCCCTCTCCAGTAATGTGAAACCTGGGTACTTGCGAAGCCCGCAGAGTATAATGTATGCTTAGTGCCTTGGCTTTTTCCCACGGCGAAGGTATTGTTTGGGGGGTGGAGGTATGCAGCTTTGATGTAAGTCTTGTGTGTTTGAACCAGGAAATGTTCTAGCGCGAAACGATGGGAAATGATGGTCCCGGTGTTAAGGTGCCGTGGCTATATGATACTACGATGACATGAGACACCTACAGCCCGTGCAAAATAAATATTTTGTCTTCAGTTTCTCGCGAAAGCTTTTTTGACGTCAATATAAATGTTGGTATTTTGAAAAAATGACCTCACTGAGGTGTGCCGCTAACCCGACTCCATTAATACGCCAAGTATTTCTTTGTTGTCACAATTACATCCCCGTGTACTTGCAAAGGTTACAAAATTTGCGTGCGCTGTGAATACATGCCCGCATACAGAAAGAATAAAGTTTGAGAAAGCGGCCGTGACTCTTTATTTATTGCACGTATTCCTAAACACATTATACCGAGAGTAGCCGCTAAGGCAAATCTAACATTACGCTTAGTTTCATATAGTTTCTTAAGTACGTAGCCGGCAGTGAAGTTTCGAATATTACATCATTCTTTCTGCTGCTAATAAATCGTCTTCTACAGGAGGGAAACAGACATCCCCATATCGGTCGTTTCAAATAAAATAACCAGCCCTTCGAAGTTTCAATCACATGAAAACCTAGGAAGTATGCCCCCCAATTGTGATATTCAATGAAACATGCTTTAGATCTTGGTGTAGATAAAGTCTTTCTTAAGATAGGATGGGCTTATCAATGGTTGTATCGATTGTATGGATTACGCGAGAAGCTCAAATTTTGAAATAAGCCGGAACACACATGTATACATTTTTGAGCAGTTTATATGGCTCAGTTTTAAGTGCGAATGCACTTTATAAGCGACCCTGAATTCCGTTGACCGCCGTCCGTCCACATAGCAACAGCTGCGGGTGCGCGGGCTCCTTGTCTTCCTTGGCAACGGGGGGAGATGGCACATACCCACGTGGGGGATTGGCCAGGAATCTCCTCGTCTTCCTTGGCAACGGGGGGAGATGGGCGCGCGCTGCCTGGCCGCTGACATGGCACATACCCACGTGGGGGATTGGCCAGGAATCGGGCGTGAGAAGGGCTAATGCACCCGCTTAAAGGAGTACTGACACGAAATTTCAAAGCTGAGATCCGCTCTAGCAATCAAGTGCAACGACAACACAAATAGGTGTCTGTGCATGGCACATACCCACGTGGGGGATTGGCCAGGAATCGGGCCTGAGAAGGGCTAATGCACACGCTTAAAGGAGTACTGACACGAAATTTCAAAGCTGAGATCCGCTCTAGCAATCAAGTACAACGGCAACACAAATAGGTGTCTGTGAATAAATGCATCTTTCTTTCTTTGTAGTTGTGTGTGTGTGTGTGATCTCTCTTTCGCGAACATTACCGAACAGCGCAAATTCAACTCGTGCATTCGCACTTTCACATTCTTCCCCTCGGGGAAATGCGGGGAAATTTTTTCCGCTATATGTAGCATGAAAAATCGGCACGATAATTTCCAGGCGCCTGAAACTAATGTTTTTCAAGAGGTCTCGCATCCTGACACGAAGTGTGGCGCCTGTAATAAGTCATTGGCGGATAGGGCTAAATATTGTTTTATTCAGCGTCCCATAGGCTGCGCCGCGAATTCCGGTGTACTCCGAGTTAACAGCGGGAGCAGTTATTTCCATTGAAACTATCATGAAAACTTCATGCCAACACAACACCGAACACCCATTGGCCATATCGAAAGCAGTCTCACCTTGCCGGGTAGATGGTCGTAATTGAGTTTTTCATACAATTAGCAGAACTTTGATTATGAATAAAACTGGCTTAATGGAATAATAGGGTGTTTCTGAAATTTCACTCCAAAAAGTTAGAGAATAGTCCATTTGACAAAACTTGCTGCTTCCCTCTTCTTTCTTCGGCAGAAAGAAGAGGGCGAATTTCCCGGAGCACTAGAAAGCACATTTTGTGCAGGGGCAAATAAAAAAACCTTCCTGCAAGCAAGATCTTCGATCTTGAAGTGGGTGAGGATTCTCCGGGTGACCAAAAATAATCCGCAACGCGGCACACCGAAAGACTTTCATAGTGATTTTCTGCTGCACCCCAGGCATTCCTCGTTTCGTCGTAAGACAGAACAATTCGCCACTGCATTCGCTGCAGAAGTAGCGCGAGCGTTTTCTTCCTAGCAAAGGGGAATTTGCGTCACGTAGGCTGTCGATATGCTGCATCCTCATTTATTTTGTTTGGATGAGTGTCTACACTTGATAACGGACAGTTTGCACACGGCAAATACTGTTTAAGAGGTTCACGTGTAGAACGTTCCTTTTAACTATGGAGCTGCCGATTTACAAGTTTTGTTTACCGAAACTTTTTTGTCCTGAAGGTTTGTTCAATAGCGCAAAATTCAGAAATCACCGAGGTATAAAGAAAGCACATATATCACAGCCACCACCTCTGCTTGCCGTTGTCGCTTGATTGGTGCTTATTGTATTTGCTCACTGCACGCGTGCTCTAAAGTCTTTGAGAAGGATAACCCTATCCACCCTATGTATCCTCCTATCTCCAATTCGGACATGTGTTCTCAAGCATGCTTATTGCGCCAGCCGGAGAAGTTTCCTACGTACAGAGGGCCGCGGTGTTTCAATTTGGCCTGTCCTTATAAAGCTTCGCTGTACGAACTACAACAACGTCCTGAAAAGCGACTCCGTGAAGTGAGAGGATTTTTAAATCCAGGTTTTCACCGATATTCGTGCTCCATTCGATTCCGAAAATATGTTGTTTGCAAACCTGTTTCTCTCAGGGTTGGGTGGCGTCAGGGTAAAGAGATACTTCTTTCTCTTACCATGTGTGGTTCGAGGTAGGCAAGACCCTTGAACGGTTGGCACGTTAAGAATGGCTGGTACCAGTAGTTTTTGTAGGGTCCATAGATTTTGGGCTTGTACACGTGAGCACGCATTGTGAATGATATGGCCGCCGGTACGTGGATGCCACGCTTCTGTGTCTCGTTCAAGTACGACATGACTTCCATCTGTGCAGTTTAAAAACCAGCAACAAAAATACCTTTAGTTCTCAGTTTCAAGGCAAAAGGGATTGCATAAAGGAGCTCTTGTTGAGGTTACAACACCTTTATGGACAACAGACGTCAATTCATGCACACGTGGTTGTATGCGCGCTTCAAGATATTCTAAGTCGGCCGCTTTCGAAGAAGGCAGGAAGGCAGAGATTGTAATGTGAAAGGGGTCATGAAGACAACATACAACTTCACTCAGTTTGAAACAACTGGCCTTTGCTGGCACACACAGCCCCGTTGTAGGCACGCAAGCTGTTTTTTGTAACAGACAAAACGCAAGAGATAAGTAAAATCGTCCAAATTTTGCGCAACAGCCACGTCAAAGGTCCCGCGGTAACGCATTAATGTAGTTTTCAAGGGATACTATAGAACTAACAAAACTCACGTAATATTAAAGTGCAGCGTTTAGGTCGGAAGCCGCCAATTGTACAAACATTACTCAGTGACTTCATAGTGAAATAACCGGAGAGTATCTGGGGAGTGGCCATGGCTTCATTAGTTCATATTTCTTTGAATTTTGAGATAAAATTGGTGTAGTAAACTCTGGTCATCTTAAGCGTGGTAGAACGAACGAATGAATATAAGGAAGATCGTTATTCTCCTTGAGATCCACTTAGATGCCCATGTATTTAAGACCTCGTTTTCACGCAGTTAAACGTTTCTCGCAATAAGTACGACAAACGTTTTATTTCCCCAACGAACATATACAGACCATTTCGAAAACCGACAGTTCAATGTATTATAGCCTGCGAAGGGTTACATCAGATATCGGATGCGGTAATTGAAAATTCGCGCTGGCTAGGAGCCGTATACTCGTCGCGCTAAAATGGCTAAAAGGGCCTGGCAACACGGCGGAGGGTGCGCGTCTGCCGAGCTCCAGGTAGGTGCTGAAGACCTTCTGCGCCAAATATTTGGTGCTCACCATGGGGGCGACAACGGACTCAAAATAGCGGCAGCAGCTCAAAAAGAGACGAAGATCGCCATCGCGCTGCGTTCACATCGGCTCCGTTCTTTTTCACAAATTGCGCCGGTTAATTGAACCGCAGCTGTTTGAAAGTGCGTCGACCGGATGTATGAAGTTGTGTGGTCCACCGGAAACCCAAATTCCGAGGTAGGGAACCACTTCCTTCCAATTTAGATGACTTTTTTACCCGCGAGGAGCGTCTCCGCTAGGCCTAACGTCGACTTCGGCCTCGGCCGGGGGAGTGGTAGGCCTAGCCCAGGCCTCGGCGAAGCCGCCAGCGAAAACCCGAACCATCGGTGATTACGCATATGAGCGTTGCCCTAAAATGGCTACCACTCTGCGTGTAGAGGTGAACGGCGTCGAAATTTCGCCGGAACAGTGTACAAGATCGCACGGCTGGAAAACTGCCGGCGAGAGAGTGAAGCAAAACGGCGTGGGCCAGTTAACGCTAACGCCCGTACTTCGAGCGAGCCAAGATGGCGCCAAGGCAACGGCTGAAGTCAACAGCCGGAGTGACAACGTCGGCAGTGGTGCCACCGGCAGCGATACACGATACTCAACGGTGAAACGTATAAACAAGGGCAAATTGTTGACGGGCGCGCGCATGCCAGAATTGCCGCTCGGCGATATGAAGATCGTGTTGCGCCCACGAGGCGGGCTCCGTGTGAGCGATGTTACCCGCGTTGAACTAAGTCGTACACTAGCGGTGGCGGCACAGATCCCCGCAAACGAAGCAAATGAACACGTCGTGTGCCTGAACCTCCAGCAGAATATCGTTGTGTTGAGCACCTCCAAGAGAGAGCACGCCGACCGATATGCTGCCGTGGAAAGGATCGCCATACGCGGCACGGCGCACGAACTAAGTGCCTACGAAGCGGCCCCTCACGGCGCTGTGAAGGGCGTCATAAGGGGCATCCCGCTCGAGGATACGGCCCAGGAGATTCAGGACAATGTCAGCATAACCCAACAGCCGTACAGGCAAACCGAATCTGTTAGACCCGATCGGTCGTCATCGCTTTCGAAGGGCACAAAGTACCCAATTACGTTAGATACGGCAACCTGCTCACGGAGTGCACGTTGCACAAAAAACAAATTTGCGAATGCTATGCGTGAGGAGGAGTAGGCCGCCGAATGGACGTGTGTCCGGATCCTTCCAACAAGATCTGCCGAGGGTGTGGAATCTTCAACCCCGCCGAAGACCACGCATGTGTCCCGAAGTGTTGCCTGTGCGGAGGCGAACACCTGACCGCGGACAAGGCCTGCAAAGCCCGCTTCAAGACGCCCTACATCGTCCGCCGGCGGCGCTGGGAACGGCACCGAGGGGAGGAA
Organism: Haemaphysalis longicornis; assembly: GCF_048455015.1. Taxonomy (NCBI): domain Eukaryota; kingdom Metazoa; phylum Arthropoda; class Arachnida; order Ixodida; family Ixodidae; genus Haemaphysalis; species Haemaphysalis longicornis. The sequence goes on from NW_027526385.1 coordinate 61,471,570, forward strand.
GAAGACGCTGGGAGAAGGAACCGAGACAAAAGAGGTCCTGCAGGCGGACCCCGCCGTAGCGCCTCCAAACAACGGGGCCAGTCGCAAACGCCGGTCCGCAGCAGCAACAACAGTAGCGGCGAAAACGACCACCAGAGTCGCTCCCGATCAAAGTCACGATCCGCGGGTGGCAACGGCGGCGGCAAGCGCCGCTGGGAGACGGTGAACTCCTGCTCAAGCGGGAGATCCGGATCGCGGACCACATCCCGTTCGAAAACCAGGGCCACCTCGGGGTCCCGGGTCAGTTCCAGACACCGGACCAGTTACAGCTACCGGGCTAGTTCGAAGTCCCGGAACGAGTCAAAGGATGCCGAGGGATCGCGGAGAAAAAGGTGGGCTGGACCAACAGGTCTCTCATCGCTCGAACCAGCCACACCGCATTCCCACCCCTCCCCGCCGCCCAACTCCTTAACTCACAAGCGAGTCCGTAAAAGGACAGTGGCCACGTGGCAGAGCCTAAGAGGATCATAGAGCGCCAAACGCTCAGATCCAGCAGCAGAATGCCCAAATACGGGCGCTTATGAAACAAATTGAAACGATGGCGAGTAACGGCAGCTCGGAAAATGCAAGACCGCAAAACAACACCACGACGACAAACAACGCCGTAGGCTTGCGCAAGGTGGCGCGGAGGGATCCCCCCTCTCCCCGCCTAGGGCAGACGGCGGGAGCGGCTGGGTCCACGCAACGTGCATCCAACAATAAAGAGGCGATGGACGCCGGAGAGGGTCCCGCGAGCGGAGAGGAAGCGGCGGCCGCAGAGACCGTCACCACGGCAACGATACAGATCCCAGGAGGAGGAGAGCTTACGGCAATTTTGTCCGCAATTACCTAAATGAACGAAAAGCTAGGCAAAATGGACGCCCGACTCGAAGCTGTCGAGAGTCAGCTTCACACGCTCTCGGTGACGCACGAGCGCCTAGCGCTAAAAGTAGCCACAACGTCGCTGAGGAACCGTTTCGCGTCCGTGAAAAAGGAGCGGGCTGAAGGAACAAAAGTAGCCACAAACCGTTTTGCATCCCTGAAAAAGTAGCGGGCCGACAGAATCAAAGATGCGATCACGAAAAGGCGTGGTCGACTCGAGACGTCCGAGGAGGATGACGCAGAGGCCAATAAGAAGCACAGGAAGAAGAGAGGGAGAGACGCCACCGTAATTTACCAATGGAACTGCCGCGGAATTCGCAACAAAGAAGCGGAACTACTGTTACACATTGACGGGCAAGAAAACAAGCCAGATATAATAGCTTTACAGGAAACAAACGGGAAACCAAGACTCCCGGGGTACGTCAGTTACACAGACCCCACAGAGAACGGAACGGCGGTGCTCGTCCGCAGCAACGTGGCAACATAACACGTCACGACGCAGGGCAGGTGCGAGTACACGCTGGTCGAAATTTATGCAAGAGAAATTGCCAACTCGGGCAATGTATTCGTCATGAGCGGCTACTGCGGGCCGTCACAACGGCAGTATGAGTATGACCACATCGTGATCCAGGCGAAAGGGTTGGCGGGGACGAGGCCACTCCTGATCCTCGGCGACTTTAACGCCCCTCACCCAACGTGAGGTTATAAGGTCCAGTCAAAGAGAGGAAAATCGTTGGCCAAGGCAATGGAGGATAACGAGATGGCCCTCCTGAACGAGCCGCACGTACGCACCAGAAGAGGCAACTGTGCCGCAAGGGACACTACGCCAGACCTGTCGTGGTTTTCGGCACACGAGACGTCACCTGGAGGAGCGAAAAAGCGGACCTGGGGTCTGACGAGACCATGATCCGCATCACGATCCGAGGCTTCCGATATCGGGCTGTGCTGGGGAAGGCGCGGATCGCGGATTGGGACAAGATGAGGAACTATACCCAAGAACAAGACCGGCGACCGAGGAAGAGTCGGCACAAGCCGAAAGAAAACTAACCTACACCGAATGGCCGATGGACCAGAAGATGGTCCTCCAAAAATTCACCCAGGAAATCGCAACGACGGCGCAGGTACCGGTCGTGGACGCCTGACTGACCCACATGTGGGCGGCTCGGCACTCCTTAACGTGGCGGTGGAAGCGTCAGAGACACAACAGAAAGATGGCCAAACGCATTGCGGTATTGAACATACAGATCGCCGAGCACGCGGCGAAGCTATGCAGGGAAACTTGGCTGAAGACTTGCGACGGCCTGCAGGGCAAGCTCTCGGCGAGGAAGACGTGGTGTCTCTTGAGGCATTTGATCGACCCACTGAGTACTAAAACTGCGACCAATCGCAACCTCACGAAAGTATTGAACACGTACATCGGAGACGGCTGCAGGCTCCTGGAAGACATGAAGGCGAGGTACCTAAAGAAAGAGAAGGGCCAGTACCCGGTGCCCGAGACATACTAAGGACCCGACAAGGACGAGCTGGACAGGCTGTTTACGATGACGGAATTTTGGACAGCGATAGAGGAAAGCAATAAGAGAAGTGCCCCCGGCAGGGACGCCATTACATACAAACTGCTCGGTAACATGAGTGGTGCAGCGGCCCGCGGCCTCCTAGAGCATATCAATGAAACCTGGTAGAGCTCGCGCTGGCCGAAGGAATGGAAGGAAGCCGAGGTCCACTTCATTCCAAAGCCCGGCAAAGCCCTCACGATAGACAACATGCGGCCCATCTCCCTCACGTCCTGCGCAGGAAAGACGCAGATCAGATGGCGAAGACGATGTACGGCTTCAGGCACCATCTCAGCACCCAAGTCGTGATGGTCCAACTCCACGAGCTTGTTGTCAAGCAGGCAACGAGGCACGCGCCGCGCAGGATACTCGCCCTTCACCTGAAAGGAGCGTTTGACAACGTGTCCCACGCAAGCGTGCTGCAGAATCTGAACAAGACCAGGTGCGGCCGCAAGACATTCGGCTAAATAAAAGATTTTCTGTCAAATCAAACGGCGACCATCAGGATAGGGGACGAGAAGTCGGACCCTGTCGAGCTCGGCGACAGGGGCTCCCCTCAAGGGTCGGTCTTGCCGCCCCTGCTCTTCAATCTAGCCCTCCTGCCCCTGCCCGATCTACTCAAGCAAATCGAAGGCGTGGACCACGTGTTCTACGCCGACGACATAACGGTGTGGACGGCCCGAGCCGGGTCCGATGCCTGGATGGAGGAAGCCTTGCAGCTGGCGGCAACGACCGTGCACGTGCACGAGTACGCTAAGTCATGCGAACTGAGCTGTGCTTCCCAGAAATCTGAGCTGCTCATGATCCAACCAGGGAAACCTAAGACGGAGCCACTGCCCAACATGACCATCACCATCGGCGGAACGGCCATCAAGCCAACTGAGCAGATTCGGATTCTCGGCCTACTACTTCAGAGCGACGGGAAGGCACACGCCGCCGTCAAAAAGATCAAGACTACATCTGAACAGATACTCAGTATGATTCGGAGGGTATCTAACCGAAACCGAGGCCTAAAAAAGGACGATGCCATGCGCCTGGTACGCGCGTTCCTAGTGTCGCGGCTTACCTACTGCGCCCCGTATCTCCAGCTGACGAAGGCGAATAGGGACACCCTAAACACGATGCTTCGCAAGGCAACGAAGCAAACACGCGAAATTTCCATATACTCGTCCACGCAAAGGCTGCTAGACTCGGGCGCCCACAACACGGTGGAGGAGCTCGTCGAAGCCCACCTTTCGAATCAGAGAATCCGGCTCAGTCACACGGAGTGCGGACGAACCGCCCCACGCAAGATAGGTTGGCAGATCGAGCCAGTACCCATCAAGGCAGCCCTTCCGGAAGACTGGAAGATGAGCATTCAGACGAAACCCCTTCCCCGGAACATGACGCCGGGGAAGGACGACGAGAGGTGCACCGCGTGGGCAAAAGCAATGGCCCGGAAGCTGGAAGAGAACCCCAGGGTCCTCTACGCGGACGCCTCGCTCCGAAAACACAGCGACCGTGCAGCGGCGGTAGTTATGTCCAGAGACCGGCTGATCGTCAGCGCGTCCCTGAAGACAACAGACCCCGCAGTTGCCGAGGAAGTGGCCGTGGCCCCGGCACTCGCACAGCCGTGCGTGGATACAGTGGTCACCGACTAAGTGATAGCGTACGGAAGCTTCCGCAGGGGGGTAATCTCCTCCGCGGCAGGAGCCATTCTATCCAAGTGCAAGCCACCGGGAAGAGCCATAGAGCTCGTGTGGGTCCCCGCTCACTCGCGGGTCGCAGCCAACACCATCGCCGACTACGATGCCCGAGAAATGTCAATCCGAGCCGTGCACGAGCCGGAAGAGCTACCGCACCCGCTTACCAGCTTTCGGGACATTACCCGGATGTACCGAGAGGAGAGGTGCAGACTGCCGGAACCGCACCCAAAACTGACTAGGCGACAACAGACGATCCTGCGTCGAGCGCAGGCGGGATCGTTTGCGCATCCCGTACTGATGAAACGGATGTACCCTGCGGAACACGATACGCTCTGTCCGTTTTGCAAAAGAGAGAGGGGCACCCTGCCGCATATCTTGGCAGAGCGTACAGAACTCAAGTCCCCACTCCTTCCCTTCCCCACAGCACCCCCAATCCCCAACCTCTTGCGCGATGGGAGATCTTGTTGGCCAGCCCCGCCCTGCCGACTCAGCTCGCCCTGACAGACAGGGGCCAGGAGCTGCTGGGAACATATGGGTCCCGTAACTAGGGAACCACCGCCTCTGGTGCCAGCGTGCACCACCGATTTCGTTTTGGGCTCAATAAACGTTGATTCCTAATCCTTCTCAAAAAGGCCTTCGTTCAAAGGTCATCAAAGGTCAAAGGTCATCGTTCGCCTGGAGATGAAGCAAAAATTTATCAATGTAATTTTCTGACTGAAGCGCGCCGCCAGCTCGTGTGCTGTCGAATGATCATGGATAAGCGGTTTCGTATGAGTAAACGTTTGTTTGGTATATTTTTCGCTTGTTTATCTTGCTTTGACGGGATGCTGGGTGAATCGGTGGTGAGTACGTCATCGCTTGCATGTAAATTTTTGGTAGATGTGGACATCCCCTATAAAGAACTGATGGATGTAATGAAGTTATACAACACCCTTTAACCTCGTTATAACGAGGTTTTGCTGCATCATCGGTAACAGGACTCGGCAGCCTGTTAATTAAACCATCAGCATCATCATCGTCAGAAGCAGCAGCAGCAGCCGACTGAGGTCCACTGCAGGACGAAAGCCTCTCCCATTGGCCTCCAACCACTCCACTCCCGCGCCGCTCGAGTCCACAGTTTACCCCCGAATTTCTCTATTTCATCGGTTTACCGGGTTCTTCTACACCCATCCCTTGGTATCCAGTCTGTTAAACTAATTATCTTTTAGCTGTCACTTCATCTCACTACATAGCTATCCCAAGTACATTTCATTTTTGTTATTTGAAATGTGACATCTACTCTAGTATGTTCTCTGATCTAGGTAGCTCGTTACTTTTCCCTGAGGGTATTCGAAACAATATTTGTTCCATGGCCTGTTTAGCCGACCTAATTTCGTTTCTAGCTGTTTAGTAAGCCACCAAGTGTGAGCTTCGTATGGCATCACCGGCTATATGCATTTGTTGTAGATTTTCCTTTTGAATGACAGAGGTCGCTTACTTTTCATTATTTAAGAGTGCTTGGTGACTCCTCCTCAGCTCATAACTATTCTGGGCCAAATTTCGCTCTAGCGGTTGATGTCTCGTGGTTGGGGTTCGCATCTGAGTTCTTTTTTTCTATCTTTTCGTTCCCTAAGCTGAATTCATTTTTGGCATGCTCAGTACGTCAGGTTCATCCATGATTATTTTTGGCCGCACGAACACGCTTTCTGATTGTAGTTGATCCAGATTGTTTGCTGGCGTTCTGCAGTATCACACAGTGATAAAATGTCGGCGATAAACCTCAAATGGCTAAAGTGTTCTCCCTTTATAATTATTCCTGTTTTTCCAGCCAAGCTTTTTAGGTACCTCATTCATACATGATTTGAATAGCTTTGGAGGGATGGTATCTTTCTGTCTTACTCCGTTTCGAGTCGGAAATTAGTTGCTTTGCTTGTAGACGGTGATCCTGCCCGTGTATACCTTATATACGTCTTCTAAAAGTCTTATGTTGGTTTCCCCTTTTCAATGGTCTTTTCGTTATTCTAAAACGGTGCGATTAGTAAGGAATGAAGCGCTTTCTCGAAATCTGTCATTGCCATACAAATGTGTTTACTCTACTCTGGTGAGTTTTCTATCACTTGGTGTACGACATGAATGTGGTCCATGGTTGAGAACCGTGTCCTAAACCCAGCCTGCTCTCTTGGTTGATGGAAATTCACGCTGTCACCTATATGGCTAACGATAACTTTGTTCAACAGCATGTAAACAACTAAGGTTAGGCTTATAAGTGTATAATTTTTACGTCATTGGGATCTCCCTCCGCGAGAATGATAACAATGTGGGCGTTTTTCAAGGCTATAAAATTTTAAATTCTTCAAGGATTCGTAAAGTACAGCAAACATTTACAGTACGATAACTGCTCCCTCCTACCTAACATATATAAAAATGCCGTCATCACCTGCTGCTTTTCGCATAGCTATGCCTTGGAGAGCCTTTCCAACTCCCTCTTTCGGTAATAATGGGACATGGCGCGTTGAGCTTACAGTCTCAGTTACTCCCCCTGGTCGAACGTCGCTGGCATAGAGCCTGGCGGAAATTCGTTCTGCTACATTAATAATCTCGTATAAGTAGTGCGTAATGTTTACCTGCTCGCCTCTGATTGCGTACATCCTCGCTTTACCGATGACTATCTTTCTCTTAGTTGGTTTCAAGCTTTCTCCTACTAAGAAAGTTTCCTGAATTACTGCCATGTTATATGAATGAATGCGTTTTAATTTATTTCGGCTAATCGGTTTTGACAACTCGGCTACCTCAGTCCAATCAACTGTTGTTGACACTTTCATGTTCTTACGTTTTGAAATTATTTCCTCCGTTTTCTTAGTTTATTCGTTCATTTCGTAAGAACTACCGCTCCTATAGGTGCTGCTGATTCACTGAGTGCCAATATTAGGTGTTCATTTACCCTTTTTACACTGAATGTGTTAAGCTCGTTCAAAAGCGAGAATTTAATTTGAAGAGTTTTTTTACACTCCTGAGATTTAGCTCAGACTAATTCCATGCCGGGTTCACAGTTTGCACATGACTCGTTTTTTTTCTGAGATTAAGCCTTAGCTTGCATGTACCCTTCTCTGTGATCGCTGCTCCGAATATTAGCACATCTACGTCTTGCCGGATACTGGGGCTGTCACAAAGAATAAACTCAAGTTTTTTTTCAGTTGTACAAACACGACTTTGCCATGTAAATTTCCTAATATTTCATTTTAAAAAAACTGTGTTCATTACCCGTAAGTTATATCTCTCATCAAATCCCACCACAGTACCTCATGGACAGTTGCAATTGTCTATTCCAAAGTTCCCACTGACCTTTGTTCCATTTGATTCTTACTGACCTTGGCTTGCAAGTCCCCCATCACAAACTTCAACAGCGTTGAGGCGTTCTTCATTACTCACTAAACGTCTTCGTAGAAGGTATCTACAGTTTTTGGCATCACAGGTGGTTCTTGGCGCAAAGGAAGGTACTATACGTAACCTGTATCACTTGTTTAGTTTGATCACAACAGCCACGACCCTCTCGCTGATGCAGAAGAACTCCTCCGTGTATCTGACTATTTCTCTGGGGATTAAAAATCCCACCCAGTGTTGTTTTTGCTCTGGAGATCCTCTAAACCATTGAATATGACCGAAAGGGAGCTCTATGAAGCCTTCTGCTGCCCTTATAACTTTGCTTAATCCTCTAATGTCCCACCTAAATCAGAGAGCTTCTCTAGTAGACCCGGGAAGCTTCCCTCGCTAGAAAAAGTGGATGCGTTGAACTTTGCTAGGGTAAATTTCCAATGGTGGTCTGTCCAGACCCAGAGCTTCTTAGCACCATCTCCTGTACTGCTGTTCTGACGCCACCGTGAACACGTGTTCTACAACTGCTGTGGACTGAGTTCCTAGAGCTGAGTTGGTCATTTATGGTATCTGGTGGTGAGCTAGTGCACTAGGAGTGGCCCGATCTTTGTATGGTGAGGGCATGCTGTTTATGTCTTTAAGAGCCTTCCTAGCATTGTTTAACTCTTCTAGTGTAGTCTCTTAGGTATTCGGGATGATGGTTATTTCCGGAGCACTTTAACTGCATGGGTTGGGCATAAAAAGCCTGATGAAAAATATCGAGAGACGTTTCCCTCCGACGTCAATGTCGCAGACGCCTATATTGATGCTGAGCCAGAGTTTGGTGATTTGCTCTTTATACGCGTGTTTCTTAAAGTGTAAGGAGACACGCTGGCTTACTGATGAGATTCACTGAAGTGTGGCCGTTGGAAAGGTAAGTTACTGCCATTCTCAAGTATATACGTAAGAAGAAATTCTTAGTTTGAAGCTCAGCTACCACAGAGAAACTAGCAAAGGGAAGCATAGCTGTTAAAATGATGCTCAGCTGGCTAGTTTGAAGCTGAGCTCACAGAGCACCGTGTAAACGTGTCCGCCATAAGTAGAAGCTTCACAAACAAATGGTGGCTGTTTACATTTCGGCTTCCGGTTGTACATTTTTCCAAAATGCGCCGCGCAATATGATTTAGCTTGTCGGACTATCGAAACAACAACGCAATAACGCGAGTGTGGCTTTACGGGGTCTCTCTGTCGCGGAAGTCGGCTAGGGTTTTTCGCTTGTTTTGCTTATATGTGACTCAGCACGTGCGACGAACCAAAGCTGGAACGAAGGAACCATTTATAATAGTAACAATATTCGTGCTAATACGTTGAGAATTTCGCACGAAGGTACTCTCGAACTGTAAAAAATAGGAGTGCGAGACTATTAAAAGTTGTAAAAAGTGTCAAAATTCGCACACCTCCGTCTAAACGCGTCTATCCCAAATGGAAGCTTCTGGAACAAACATATATATATATATATATTGGCGTAATCATTTGTTTACAACCACGCAAACAAGCATGCAAGCCACGGATATGCTGGACAAAACGAGAAACAAAGATTCGACACGGCAAATCATAAAACAACAGCAGGATTTTTTCTGGATCGCCGTTTTATGCAAACGACCACTTAGTATCTCGAAGGCATAGCTGACTTGAACTTGCCGAGAAAATAAAACGTGCATTCATCCCAACTGAGGTCTCTGATAGCATAAAGGTCATGTATATGCTGTTGCAATCCGTAACGCATGCTGTGGTGCTTTACTTCAAAAGTTGCAGAAAGTAAGCTCAATGATCATGCGATCTGTAATCAACTGGAACGAATCTTGGAAAATGTCGGTTAAAACGCTGAATGCTTCATTCAATGTTAATAGGTTCTTTGCACAGCACCAGGCCCCAGTCACCATTCGTGTTGGACATTGCCAGCTCTCACCCACATTTGTATCGATGGAACCATCACGGGACGTTGTTATTTTAAGTAATATTCGTTTCCTAATAGCGGCAGCATTGGTTCTACTCGATTATCTCAACCACCGTACAAATGTAAGCCACGTTCGCCGGTTTTTTCTGCTCAAAAAAATCTCCCCGTAAACGCTAATCCCGTGTGTAGATTACGATATGTTTCCGAGGCGTTTTCCCTCTCCAGACACCACTTCGGTAGAAGTGAGGAATCCGGTGGAAGGCTGGCGGAATGTTTCCGAGAGGGAACAACCGCGTGCGGAAACGCGTCCTTCTCCGCAGATGGCTTTCGTCCTTTACCAATTATGCCTTGTCTCGCTTCATTAGCTGACATCTCATTGCCTTTGTTATACCACATTAACGTTACCGATTTGCAAAAGTGCCCTTCAACACTGTGAAGAAGGATGACCGGCGAAGCTGCATATCCTCCGCGGAGTGGCGGAATAAAACACGTTTATTTGGAATTTATGACTGAGCAAAGTTCTAGCCCATTGCCTGAATGAAATTTTGAAGGACCTCGGTTTTATCCTAGCGGACAAATCTACCGCTGTCTCCCTCCCGGCTTGTAGGCATATCACTGTTTGTGTAACACGCCAACCCAATCTACTCTACCAATAAGGACACCGGACAGGTCGCATAACGCGGTTTGACTGCCCCGTTTCAACCTCACGCCACCATAATGACATGTCAGAACTAAAAACATCAAACATATAGCTGGGCGTGATCGCCTCTTTCCGCTCCCAACCCTTGAACGCATAAACTGGAAACCGGTCGTGAGCGGATGCTCATATCGGTTGCCGGTTTATTGGAGAGTCATGATAGGACAGTCGCCGGTTTATCGGTCATTTGCCGGTTTTCCGGACAGTTATGAGCAGATGCTCGAGATGGTCGCACATGTCGCGCTGAAAGCCCTTTAAGCGGAACAACTACTACAGGCCCACGCCAGCGTTGCAAGCGGGATAGTTGCTGTTCATATCTGAGGAATTCGCCGCTATTCAACCAAATTTGAGGCCATAACTGCAGCGTCTTTGCGTTGTTTTCTAGCCCATTCACGCTTCAAGTTGGGCTGACGCTTCTTGAGTTTCCACTCTTCTTCCTCCAAATTAACGACATGCGTTCGTTGCATAGCGTGTTAACACCTTAAAGGCCTCGATATTTATACCGGTGGACACACACGTGTGTGTTCTTATCGCTGCCTAGTTGTAGACATCTTAATGTCGGTGCGGCACACCAACCCATTCGGAAACCGCTCCATTGCGGAGGACAGCTGACAGGGGACATTGAGCGTTGTGATTCCCACGTTTAAATCTCCCACCACCACAACGGATCTGTAATAGCCAGTGGCATAAAGCCCTGCTGTGCATGCAAGCCCCATCCCTCTACCCCAAACCTTGCAGGCCTAAGCCGGGAAGCGAGAGTGGGCGCCTAATTAGGCTCCAAATAGACGAGCAAAGGGGAAAGAGAATGAATTTATATGCAACAAGAGTAAGCTTTATTATTATTCTTATGCCCGAAGAGCTACGACCATCTGGTCAATGAGGGCCGCCGACGCGACAATGGCGCTCGGAATGGCCTTAAGGTAAACAAGAATATGTGCTCACGTCAGTGTTCCAAGGGGGCAAATCGCTTTCAACGGACAGGAACCCGCAGATAGTTGGCGAGGTGGAATGTGAGGCGGAAACTGTCACAACTACATTCTCGGCGGGGATGGTGGCGGCGGCTTTCAGGAGTTTATACACCCATTCGCGCAGTGGTTGATTCTCCGTATTCTGCAGATAACGGTGCTACGGCTACTGTCAGCGGCCAGCGCACATTTTGAAGGATGCATCGGTGGAGGCATGGGGAATGCGAGGGTGAGCCTCTGAGAGACGACGAGTAATACTGCTTCACCGGAATGAAAACTCGGGAGAGGGGGCGAGGAATTTAGACATATACTCCTTCGCAGCAAAAATTGGAAGAACTTGCCCCAGTGGTACACCGCTGGTGAAACCGTGGAACGGTGCTTGGATCTAGCTTCTTCCTGTGCTTTCAATGTTCTTGCTACACTACACTAACAGTTGTAGCTGCCTCATAAGCTCTCGAACGGTGACACGACGGCGTTGGCTCCGCGCTTCTCTTTGCTTCTGCGCTTCTTCTTCGACCGACCCAGGTTTTACGGCAGTCTAAACGATGTGCTCCGCGCGGAATCGCGAGGCGCTGTTTGTCGCCAAACTCACCGGGTTGGCGCCGTGACGTCATAGCTAAGCGAGGCTTGGCTCCGCCAACCCAAATGAGCTGCTTATGCGAGGCTCGTCCCGGCGGTCGTTCCGGGTGGCTCACGTCAGAGGAGATTTTCTTGGTATTTTTTGCTGCTGCACCGGACGATGCTCAAGCGTAAACGGCGGGGTTGCTCAAAATAATGAGCACCACCGGAACGCTTCTCATGTGCGCAAACAGGCAGGATATAAACAATTCAAATACGCATCCGTGTTACGTAGCACAAAAGAAAAGAGCGTACAATTGAAACTCCGTAATTCAAGTGAGTTCTGTTGAACTTGTCCGGGAACTCGAGCACAGACGTCGGTAACATGTGACAGTCCTGGCGGCGACTGTGCTCGAACGAGACGTGAGTCCGGAAGATGACGAGTGAAGGAGGGTTGTCGCGCCTGCGTAACCCGACACAAAGAAACAGAAAGCAATCGCAGCGACTTCCGTCAGTAGGTTTTTTCGCTCGCGCCGTGAAAGGGGATGTCAAGGAAAAACGCAAGGTTGAATAAAATGCTGCTTTTTACGGACAACTATGCTACCAATTTTTTCGCCAACTGCAAAAAAATTAGTGTAGATATTTAAAAAAAATACGAATAACTGCAGACTCCGCAGCACTTTCTGTAAATTTTTCTATGACGTCACAGATTCTTGTTCGTTGAGTTGGCGGCCACCAACTTTAGCCGTCACCAAGACTGGGCCATTGTAGCAAGAGCTCACGTTCGCTCCCAACACATCATTTTTGTGCAAACATGCTGTTAAAATAGTCATGAAGATGCCTTTAGTTCGGGCTCATAAAAGTCCCTCTGGCACAAAATGCCAGTTCTTCCCTATTTCTGCAATTTTTTATTACAAAATTCTTCTTTCTCCTGTAATGCACAAGTTAGCTACTAAGGACTGGTTTCTTCAAATTCAACTGTTGCATTTTGTCGCTGTGGCCGCTATGAAACCATTGACTTCTTCTTTGCAAAGCCTTTCGTGGGAGAACAGAATATAAGCACTGGTTATACGTAATCAAAAACTACTCCAACAAAAAACACCGGTCGGCCACCTTGAGTTAGGCAATGAACCGATGACGCGCGAGTGTTTTTCAACTGTCTGCTTTCGTTCTAACAGATTCATGAGAACATTCACATGTCTTGATTCAATAAGTGACTCCACAAAAGGTTGAACGGCAGTTTTTTGTGCTTAGTAAATTTTCGCTGCTCTACTCTCCAATCCTCCTCTCCTGTGCTCGGGACTGTAATTTCATTCGCTTGCCCTGTACTCTTCTCTGCTCTACTCTACTGTACTCACTCGACTCTACTTTATTGGGCTCTACTCGACTCGACTCCCCTCTCTTTCCTACTACTTTACTCCTGTTCTTTGCAATTCACCACTCTACTAGGTAATCAGCACCCATAGCGGGCGGATTTATTCAGCAATTCGTGGTCTTTTAATGATAGGTTGAAAATTAGCGCAGACTGGGTGGGTGAAAATCCAACTACGATAATCATGGAATCAGCAGCAGTTTCAGCGAGAATATAACTGGGAAGCAAAGTAGCAAAGAATCAATAAAAACGAGCGGCTTTTTGAGAGAAAGGTGTTCAGGAGCTGTTTCAAACGTTGGGACTTGTTGAAGCTGTCCTTTCCTAAGCCTGTCTGTTTATGTGTGTGCTCCAGGACTCTCGCGAAGGACTCTATTCAGCCTTATCCGCGCAAACATATTTTTATCAGCTGTCTATACCTACAATATTCGTAGACGCAAGTATTTACCCATTCAACTTGAATGTTTCATGTTTGGGAAAAGACATAATACCCCACTAAACCTTTTAATCGGGAAGGATAGTCCTAATAGAACAACCTCATTGCCAGTCTTTCGATGTCCCATATAAACAGGATTGTCCCGGAAACAACTTCTCCACAAAGTGGTTAAGGGGATTAGGATTCTTAGAGAAGTGCACGTCTTTATTTAAAAGATTACCCCGGAATAAAGGTAAGCGTACATAAAAGATATAAAGTATATTTCGTACCTAAAATCAATAAATAAAGGAGTTTGTTTTGGAATATAACTAAGCGCTTTCTTTGGGCTTTCCACAATTCTTTAACACAACCCACGTTTCGGAGTTTCTCCTTCTACTGGGATATGGTACAAACGGTATGTTTTGGGAGTATCGGCCCTTATGAAACCACTGCTGGTTCCGGAAAGGTACGTTTAATATAATTTTTTGGCGTGAAACAGTGCCTGACGGCTGTGAGTCGCGCCATTCGGGAAATGATCGGTCTCATTGCCACTAACACAACAATAATTATCATACACGCTCGGACGCTCGCTATTCCGCTCGCCTGAAATGCTTTCGGCGCAACGAAGACATTCTCGGCATGTTTGCTCGAACCACGAAAGGCAAGTTACTCGATTTTTTGAAGTTTTTGGAAAACTGGCACGGACAATGTCATTTCGCCAAACTGCTGAACCAGACAACACTTAACCCCGCTGAAAAATCGTTGTGGTTCACTCGAGTTACAACAATCCTTTGATGTAACGAAGTCTTCGAGGCACCATATATGACTAATTATACGCGGTACCTCGTTGACAACGACGGTAATTTTCCGTTGACCAACAGCAGTAGCAACCATTGAAGTCTTCGAATATGCCGAATCAGTTGTAACGAGAGGGTATTGTACGCAGATTGTTGAAGGCCAAGAGCGATGACGGTCGGGTCGTGAGACCGCGGTGCAATAAATAAAACTCAGGTTGTACACAAGTACTTAGTAGCCCTTCACAGTGGTATACCTCACGCCCCTTTTTAGCTTCGGAGCCTTAAAGGAGCCAACGAGGACAAAATACAATTTGTGTTTTTTAGAAAGACTGATTAGTCCCGATAACAATAACACCAATATCATCGTAATCTTCGAACAAATAACGGAGTTATAAAGAAAACCTGTGAAGCAGCCGCGACCCCCTAGCCAATTTCCCGCAACTATATATGACGTCACGGAATCTTGTTTGTGCGATTGGCGGTCGCCTAACTGACCTGTCGCGACGACACAAGACTGGGCGTCTATAATGGGTCTTCTTGTTTCATTTGACCGCATCACTTGAATGCTAATGTGAGGTTAACGCACGGAAAATTTTTGTTTATTGTTTGCCCGTATGACGTCATTCTTGCTCATAACACGTAACTGTGGAGCAAAATTTGGAGGTTTTTAAATACTTTTTCCTTTTTTTGTTAAAAAACATCGTTTGTGGCTGTAATGGAGCTGGGTAAGATACTGAATCCCAGTTCTTTCAAATTGAATGAAGTTGTATTTTCTCTTCATGGCTCCTTTAACTACCAGGTGAGCTCCCTCTGGCTTGTACATTGCGGAATAGAGAAAGAGGGTGCGGATGCGTTGCATGTTGATATGCAGTTGATCGTACTAACGACATTATTCCAGCAGACGAATGGCGTATACTTACAAAGCGTTGGCGATCTGGTTATGCAGCGGGTACTCCGGTGCTATGCCAAGGACGGTATAAATGTTGCGGCTGTAGAAGAAATATTTTGCCGTCATCTGGTAGATCAACTGCAATGAGAGACACTGAATCAATCGCCCAGTAGGCGTTCGGTGGAAAAGCTGATGCCAAAACACGCAGAAGGAAATGGTGTAAGAGCTTGAACTATTAGCAAAAGTTGGGATCCAGGTAAAGCTGAAGGATTAAGTCTTGATTGCCGTAACGGCATGGGCAGAACTGTTTCGAACAACGCCAGGAATAACCACAGCCATTGATCGAACAAGCTCAAGATGGAACACAGCAAAAACGGCCACGTAAGATGCTGGTACCATAATTTTTTGTTCGCATTTCGCGAACGCTTCACTACTCGTTTCGCACTTATACGTTTGACAATACCTCTAACATAACGCGAGCGACTCTTACCTTAAGTCTCTCGAGGCAATGATTTATATTTGTCCATGCTGTGCTTGGGCTCTGCATATTCAACATGCCGAAATGATAGATTTTAGCATCCCAGAAAAGGCTGAACTTTTGGATGGACTTCGTAGTGAACGCTGTGTCACTGCAACTAAGGAAATGAAAGTTATTAGAGAAGCCCAGGACCAGTCTCTATCACGTCATAGATAAATATATATATATATATATATCGCACCAGACCGGTATTCTGGAGGTCGTGGGTTCGGATCCCACCTGGCGGGCATTTTTTCGTCACTTTCTTTCTTTCTTTCCAAATTCTTAATCTGTTTCAATGATCTACCACATCCTCCCCTTTGCTTTCCGAGGTTTTCTCGACTGCCAACCCTTATTTCTGTGTTATTTTCAACGAGCCCCTCATTTCCTATTCTGATTCGCTACATGCATAGCGAGGGCCTCTGTTCTGGCAGTCTTGTTGCCAAAGGGAGCTTAAGAGGGTTCAAAGCTGGTCGACCACTCTGGACATGTCGTAGGCACTCGAGTCACGACCCGGGGGTTAAAAAGAAGGTCCCCTTCACCCCGATTAGTCCGAATGGCGCTGGCTACCACCCCCAAGCACAGGAAACAAACACACCTAACATAAATACCCCAGAAAGTGAATGGGAAAATCGCCCCGCCGGTAGCGTAGTGGTTATCGCACCAGACCGGTATTCTGGAGGTCGTGGGTTCGGATCCCACCTGGCGGGCATTTTTTCGTCACTTTCTTTCTTTCTTTCCAAATTCTTAATCTGTTTCAATGATCTACCACATCCTCCCCTTTGCTTTCCGAGGTTTTCTCGACTGCCAACCCTTATTTCTGTGTTATTTTCAACGAGCCCCTCATTTCCTATTCTGATTCGCTACATGCATAGCGAGGGCCTCTGTTCTGGCAGTCTTGTTGCCAAAGGGAGCTTAAGAGGGTTCAAAGCTGGTCGACCACTCTGGACATGTCGTAGGCACTCGAGTCACGACCCGGGGGTTAAAAAGAAGGTCCCCTTCACCCCGATTAGTCCGAATGGCGCTGGCTACCACCCCCAAGCACAGGAAACAAACACACCTAACATAAATACCCCAGAAAGTGAATGGGAAAATCGCCCCGCCGGTAGCGTAGTGGTTATCGCACCAGACCGGTATTCTGGAGGTCGTGGGTTCAGATCCCACCTGGCGGGCATTTTTTCGTCACTTTCTTTCTTTCTTTCCAAATTCTTAATCTGTTTCAATGATCTACCACATCCTCCCCTTTGCTTTCCGAGGTTTTCTCGACTGCCAACCCTTATTTCTGTGTTATTTTCAACGAGCCCCTCATTTCCTATTCTGATTCGCTACATGCATAGCGAGGGCCTCTGTTCTGGCAGTCTTGTTGCCAAAGGGAGCTTAAGAGGGTTCAAAGCTGGTCGACCACTCTGGACATGTCGTAGGCACTCGAGTCACGACCCGGGGGTTAAAAAGAAGGTCCCCTTCACCCCGATTAGTCCGAATGGCGCTGGCTACCACCCCCAAGCACAGGAAACAAACACACCTAACATAAATACCCCAGAAAGTGAATGGGAAAATCGCCCCGCCGGTAGCGTAGTGGTTATCGCACCAGACCGGTATTCTGGAGGTCGTGGGTTCGGATCCCACCTGGCGGGCATTTTTTCGTCACTTTCTTTCTTTCTTTCCAAATTCTTAATCTGTTTCAATGATCTACCACATCCTCCCCTTTGCTTTCCGAGGTTTTCTCGACTGCCAACCCTTATTTCTGTGTTATATATATATATATATATATATATATATATATATATATATATATATACGAGCAGTCCGAGTGGCGCTGGCTACCACCAAGAAACAAAAATACCCTAACATAAATACCCCAGAAAGTTGGGGGGGGGGAGAAATGGCCCCGCCGGTAGCGTAGTGGTTATCGCAACAGACCGGTATTCTGGAGGTCGTTAATTCGGATACCACCTGGCGGGCATTTTTTCTCCACTTTCTTTCATTCTTTCTAAATTCTTTATCTGTTTCGATGACCGACCACATCATCCCCTTTGCTTTCCGAGGTTTTCTTGACTGCCAACTCTTATTTCTGTCTTATTTTCAACGAGCCCCTCATTTCCCTTACTGATTCGCTACATGCATAGTCAGGGCCTCTGTTCTGGCAGTCGTGGTGCCATATGAAGCTTAAGAGGGTTCAACGCTAGTTGACCACTCTTGACATTTCGTAGACATTTGAGTCATGGCTCGGTGGTTAAAAAGAAGGTCCCCTTCACCAGGAGGAGTCCGAGTAGCGCTGGCTAGCACCCCCAAGCACAGGAAACAAAAATACCTTAACATAAATACCCCAGAAAGGGGAGGGGAATATCGCCCACCGGTAGCGTTGTGGTTATCGCACCAGACCGGCATTCTGGAGGTCGTGGGTTCGGATAGCACCTGGCGGGCATTTTTTCTCCTCTTTCTTTCTTTCTTTACAAATTCTTCGTCTGTTTCAATGACCTACCATATCATCCCCTTTGCTTTCCGAGGGTTTCTTGACTGTCAACTCCCATTTCGGTCTTATTTTCAACAAGCCCCTCATTTCCCATTCTGATTCGCTATATATATTTATAGAATAAGTAAAGAGTCGGATGCACAGCAACAACATTAACAAAGAACGTTATTATTCATGTACCAGCCAAATCGCGTAACTGCACTCTGAAGCAGGCAAGTCCCGTTGCCGCTACGTAAGTAGGCGTGCATTGTTATTGTTCTGCTGTGGATCCGACTCTTTACTCATGCAATTGCTGCGCGCTTTGGGAGTTGTATATTGCTCTCTCTCTCTCTCTGTGTGTATGTATATATATATATATATATATATATATATTAATATATATATATATATATATATATATATATATATATATATATATATATATATCCGATAATAAGGGCTGGCCGTCAAGAAAACCCCGGAAAGCAAAGGGGAGTTTGTGGTGGGTCATAGAAACAGATGAAGAATTTTTTGAGTCAGAAAGAAGGTTGTGAAAAAATTCCAGCCGGGTGGGATCCGAACCCATGACCTCCAGAATACCAGCCTTGTGCGATAACCACTAAGCTACCAACAGGGCTGTTTCCCCACCACGTTCTCGGGTATTTATGTTAAGGTTTTTTGTCCTGCACCTGGGGGTGGTAACCAGCGCCACTCGGGCTGTCTTCTGCCTTATTTCACCGAGCCCCTCATTTTCCATTTTCTGATTCGCTACATGCTTAGCCTGGGCCTCTGTTGTGGCAGTCTTGGTGCCAAAGGTAGCTTAAGAGGGTTGAACGCTGGTTGATCACTCTCGACATGTCGTAGACACTCGAGTCACGGCCCGGGGGTTAAAAAGAAGGTCCCCTTCACCCCGAGTAGTCCGAGTGGCGCTGGCTACCACCCCCAAGTGCAGGAAACAAAAAAAATACCTTAGCCTAAATACCCGAGAAAGAGGTGGGGAAACAGCCCCGTCGGTAGTGTAGTGGTTATCGCACCAGACTGGTATTCTGGAGGTCGTAGGTTCGGATCCCACCCGGCGGGCATTTTTTCACGGCTTTCTTTCTGACTGAAAAAATTCTTCATCTGTTTGTATGACCCACCACAACCTCCCATTTTTTTTCCGAGTTTTTCTTGACTGCCAACCCTTATTCTGTCTGTCTTAATTCACCGAGTCCTAAACCACCCTGTGTAAATATATATATATATATATATATATATATATATATATATATATATATATATATATATATATATATATATATATATATATATAATATATATATATATATATATATATATATATATATATATATATATATATATATATATATATATATATATATATATATATAGTCTGGACACAAAAACTCACACAGAGCGCGAAAAAATAATGTTAGTAGAGACAGAGACACAAGAGAAGGACATATACCTCTGAAACGCACTTATTTTGTACTCTGAAGAAAGGGAGTCCTCTCCCTGAAACGTCCGTATACATTTATATACTTTTATTATTATTATTAATGTCCTTCTTTTTTGTGTCTGACTCTCCTAACCTTATATATATATATATATATATATATATATATATATATATATATATATATATATATATATATATATATATACATATATATATATATATATATATATACATACATATATATATATATATATATATACATATATATATATATACTGTGGGCATTGGGGGTGTACTGTTGTGATATTTGTGCCTGGAAGCGACATGACCGTTGTTATATCCAGTGTGGAACACGGCGGGTCAATCCCTCTGTTCCTTCTACCCATCCAAACCCATCGCCACTGTCATCTGTGTATAACCATCATCATCCCCGGACAGTTCCGTTTTTCGGTGGCCTGTGCTCGGGAGCCTAATTAAAAGTGGTCCTTCAGAACCTCGGAGCTCTGTCTCTCAATACCTATTATATAGCGAATAAGAATAGGAAATGAGGGGCTCGTTGAAAATAAGAGAGAAATAAGAATTGGCGGTCAAGAAGACCTCCGAAAGCAAAGGGGAGGATGTAGTAGCTCAAGATAATGAATTTGGAAAATAAGAAAGTGGAAAAAAAATGACCGCCAGGTGCCTGGCGGGCATTTTTTCTCCACTTTCTTATTTTCCAAATACATTATCTTGAGCTACTACATCCTCCCCTTTGCTTTCGGAGGTCTTCTTGACTGTCCATTCTTATTTCTGTCTTATATATATATATATATATATATACATATATATATATATATAAATATGTATATAAATCTAGAGAAAGATAAAACTCACAAAGCGCACAGAAATAGTATAAGAGTCGGATACTCAGCAAGAACAATAACAAACAAGGTTTACTTACGTAGCGGCAATGGGACTTGCCTTCATCAGAGTACAGTTACATGATTTTGCTATCGCAAACATTTGGAACACATTTCTTATATAGCGTTGCAGAAAACTGTGAGAAGGAGCGGTAAATGTTTTGGAAATGGAGAGTATGCATACAGTCGGGCTACGCCTATGTTACAACAACAACAAACGAAAAAAATGGTGGGGGAGTGAGAGAGAGAAAGGGGTCGTGTTAACAAAGCAGCATTCAAGGTTACCATGACGGGTCAACGTATGCTGCGTGGGCTGCAAGTTCAGACAATGCCGGAAACTGGACAACCGTGGTTTCAAAAGAAAGGGAAGAGTATACAGTAAGGTATTCAGTGGATGGGGAGACTGGTTAGGGCGGAAGCGAAGATGGGTGTGCCCAACGCGGATGAAGAGGATAGACACGGGGAACAAAAGAGCATTTCACAGAAGCTAGCAACTGAACAGGAAATAGGTAGGGTAACAAAGGGTTAAACATGAATAGATCACAAAGAGTTAAACATTCTTAAGTGGTGGTGGGAACGAGGGCTCCTTCCCCAAGACAAATGGCATTGTTGAGCCGCATTAGGCTAATAAAGCTGCTGTATTAGGAGAGTTTCTGCGAATTATGATGGGAAACTTAAGGGTAGGATTAATGAACATAGGTATAAAACTTATGAAGCCGCCAATTTTATTCGAGGGATAAGCACGTTAGTTTTTCGTAACTTTCATTAATCGCAAGTGCGGCTGACCCTAACAAATTAATGAGATAAGATTCCCGAACCTCGCGGTAGTGGTGTATTCTGAAGGCGGATTCTAAAATTGTTCCTTTAAGATGTTTAAATGCATGCCCGGGACTGTTCACATGTCTTGACAGGGGCAAATAAGGGCAGCTTTATGCATGAGAGCGGTGATTTTTGAACCGTATTCGGAAGGGCGTTTCAGTTTGGCTGATTTGTTGTTGCCTACAAACAGTGCACTCTAGAAGATATACGACATCAGTGGAGTCACAGTTAAAGTTACCTTTTATAATTACGTAGTAGTCTGAAGCCGTGCTGGTGGCGTGCTGTGTAGTGGTGATGTGTGGGCATACTTTACATCGGGGTTTATTTCAGGGCATGCAGCCAATGCTCTTTACTTAAAAAAAAAAAATATATATATATATAAATATAACCCTTACTTGAAAAGCGGACATACGTGACAGATTTAACGCTGCTTAACTTGGCACGTTGGTAACACATTTCAAATTTTAATGCCCATGAAAAAATTGCAGAGGAAGGCCTACTTACTCCTGCAGTAAGGACATGCCGGCTTCAGTGACTCGAAGACCTCTGGCGTAGTCTCTAAAAAGTTTGTGCGTTCCGTTCAAATCTTTAGGTAAGTGGAGTATTTGATCGTTGGAAAGTGAATCGTAGAAAATAAGGTTGCACACTCCGTCGCTGGGGAGATACGTGTGGGCCCCAATCACGGTGCTTACGGTGCACAACAGTTTGTTCAGGGGCATTGCAGGGGCATCTGCGTGAGTTTGAAAAATACTCAGAAAATGCCCTTGTGGCGTGCGTTGCATGCTACAAGTTGTGGTCCAAAGCGTCGCTTCACTAGCAGGGAACAGAAAATGGAAGACCTGAATGTTGCCACTTTCCCGAGTCAGACGTGTAAATGAAAGGTCGAATAAAGTGATCACAAGAACAGACCCAGGGGGTACGCCACCGTTTGATGTAAATTCAACGAATATGGGCCGTTAAGACAAATGGCAAGTGGTCTGTTGCGAGGATTAGTGTGCCTATTGGTGACTACTTTTGGCAAAAATCAAATCTCTCAATGGTATAAAGGCGGGTGCAGTAAGTGTTAGACACGCTCATTTTTTAAGCTTTACAGCTTTTCGTTGCTACAATGGCGTTCAGAGTGTGAACACAAATGTAGCAGTGCAAGTTATCCCTCGTTACAGGGTGATGTCAGTCTTCTGTGTCTTGGGAGAGACGGAAGCCAAATTGTTTGTACTCCTATTACTGTCCTTAGTCTTTATGTCACAAGATGGATGCAGGCATCAGTTCGGAGACTAAATATCACCAAAGTAAAAGAGATTGGCCTAATGACCTTCAAATTACTGGCTTGATCTAGCTATCATTACTTGTGGAAACACTAAAAATTATGTTAAGAAGTTGAGAAATTTTTTTCTTATATTTTACTGTAAAGCGAATAAGGTTTTGTGGTCTTATTCTGCTCTGCCAATTGAATTTTTGTCTGCGTAAATCTCCTGATCTTAAACTTCAACAGTCATATCAGTCTGATGTTTGTCAACCTTTTAAAAGTAATTAAACGTTACTGACACATCTTTTTACAGCGCCCCCAGAGTAGCTTGGGTCGGTTTTGCGGCAGTTAATGCACCGCTGCGTAAGCACCGAAGATTTACCATTGGTAATGAACTTGCCCAGTATTTTTATGGTGAGGTTGAAAGTCGCATGTCAGACACTCTTAACGCCGAGTAATCCTTGCCACAAGGTACTGGTGGTTTAGTGGACGATGGAAAGGAAGGGGCATATTGCAATTATTGACTATACAACGAGCCATGACACTATTCGATGCTGACGCCTCGGACCGTAGGGGCGACAAACAGCTGCCCCCTGCATGCGCATTAGAAGTGGTTTTGACTTGCTAACTGGCGATAGGCCCATGCCTGATCAGCCACTGGCGGGCGGGAGAAATGAGTTGTGATACGGGATTGGCGCTAGAAGAACAAACACATATACTCTAACCGCTCAGACAGGAAACATTCTGGTTGGCCACAGCACGTACGCTACATGCAACACAACTCAGTTGACACCCAATTGGGGTAATCAGAGCTGACAAAGACCGGCACAGAGCAAACTGAAGCTAAAAAGACGGGATTCGTCGTTATGAGCCCAAGAAGGAGGAGACGGTAAGAGGAAGGGCGTAGTAAGGTGTACAATATGCGGGGTTGTGGGCTTCCCTAAACTGCTATCCAAGTCCCATGCAGAACACACTCAACATGGTGCACTAACAGAGCGGATATAGGAGCCCACGCAACCCACTAAAGGGGCAATGCAGAAAAAATACATGTTTGTTTATTTGAACATTTCTTGTAATATAGTTCCCCAGGGCTTGCCAGGAAGCAAACAATCCTATTCACGGAGAAATTATTCAATCTAAGTTAAATTTTTATTTCCCCCGCCAAATCGTGTTTTGGTGACGTCTGCTATGACATCAGAAGCACAGGACTTCGAGTTAAACTCGGTTAGCTGCGGAGCCTTGCTTACCGTTACAAATCAACATGACACCTCTTTACCGCGGTGGGCCTTTTTTGTCTTTGGTTTGTTTTTGACCGTATTCGTAGCTGGCTTGTTATTGTTCAGGAAGAAAATATTTGAAAAGAAAAGAAAGAAAACGAAGAAAAGAAAGAAGAAAACGAAGAAGAAAAATAAAGAAAACAGTTTTTCGCTCGACAAAAATGGTCACGTGAGACACCGTCGCATACGCCAATCGGCCAGTGTCGTCTGAGACAACCCCAAAGCGCCTAAGTGCTGTGCAGCTAAAATACACAGTGCGCGCAGTACCAACAGCACTATACACATCGGTACTTCAATGTTTGTGTATTTTCGTAACTTCGACCATTTATCCTACCATTCATACTCCTATAAAATATAGTGCTCTAAACTTAAGCGCAAATACCACGTTCGGGAAGCTGATAAGCCCTGGCTAAGTTGCGTGCGTTTTCGCGGGCCTCACCCAATCGCACAGCTGGCACTTATGACATCATAGGTTCCGTTCTCGGAAATGAGCGAGTTGGTGGCGTGGCCATACCCTTTTTTTCTAGTAGTATAGCTAATTTGAGCGAAGTTTGCGTTGAAAGTGGCGTCAGTAGGATTCTAACGAGGCAATCTTTCACATGAGCCAAGTTGTCTTTTGGTTGCACGACCCGTTTAAGGAAGTACGGCAATAGCAAACACGATTTGAGAAATTCCGAAGGAGAGTATAGAAGGGGAGAACGAATTAGCTGCGGTCCGGGTGAGGGTTTCGCCGGGGTGAGGCGGGAGTCTTGCGGTTCTCTTGGGCGGGGCACGGTTCATTAGCGACGCAGTTTTGGGTGAACTTAGGATGCACACTTTCACCTCTTTGAAGCAATGTTCGCGGGTCTGGCGTTCACCAATACCGTCCCACTGGCTATTATTCGCCGCTCTCCCCCGCTCGACACTAAAATGGCGAGCGGCGAAAACAGCCAGGAAGGGGCACGAGTTTCTCGACAGTCCAATAGGGCCCCTCCACTTCAATCTGTCACTACGACTAATTTGGCTTCTTTCTTTCTCTTGTATGTACCTTGCACAAATTACATGAAAAGGGGGCGAGCCAAAACAGCTGTCAGTGTCGAAAACCTGTCCGAGCTGCATGTGTTTAACGCTGAACAGCATTGCAAGAAAAATAAAACAACTAATATACTAAAGAGCAAAACAAAAAAACAGCTCTACACAACAGCTTTATCTCAAAGATCAAGATTTCGCTCCAACTACTCTTGTGAGACACTTTTAATAAGTAATAGGCGTGTACTCCAGGGACGTGCGAGGCATCACGGTTGGCAGTTGGACTTATTATGTCAGGATTTAGTCTTCTCTTTTCACCGAGTCACTTGAAGATTTTTACGCATGAGTGCAGCTTCTGTGGGGAATTTATTCGAGTATTTTATGAGAATGTATTTATTAGAGTGCTCGCGACATTCACTATTGCGTCATTCCCAAAGCAAATATCTTCGTAGAAGTACCGATTTCCCGTCGCAATTGGTGAACGCAGAGCTAAGGAAATATATACAGCAGTGCGCTCTGTCGTTGTTAGCCGGGCCCAAAAGCAACGACGATTTATAGGGCGTGTTCAGACTGATAAATGTAGCGATGCCGCGATAAAAAAGGAGAAAAAAGATTCCCATGTTGAATGGCATACTGATCGTATGGTATGGCCGCAATTTTCGAGGCGTCGCTGCCGGGACTTTCAAGTGACTGCATAGACATATTTTAAGCGGACAAATATGCAAGGTTCAGACAAAGCGGGAACTGCGAATTTTCCTGACTAGCCAAACACACATCGTGGATTTAGCGAGTTTGACAATCACGCACCGGTGTGATAACATTGCTGACAAACGTAGAGTGTGAAGACCACAAAGCGGACTGCTATATAAATTGAATTAGCACTTTTGTTGATTAATTTACAGAATAATAATTGCGTAATATTTTCATACTATTTACTTTTTAATAATATTTAGGTTGGTTTTCTAATATTAAATGCTTCCTCGGAAAAACTTTCCTTGCGCTTTCTGGGCTTCTCTTGAATTGATTACGTGCTTGCTTGCTAGGGCGCATGTGGCAACTGTGTTCAGAAGCAACATAGCGAGACCTACAAGGACTTATCCTTAATAACCGGAACCACCTGAACGGTCATCTGCTCCTGTTACCTTGCGTTGGGAGCGCCTAGTGTTTATGAGCGTTCCTGCAGCCGCCGTTTTGAAGTGTTGAACTTGCCCGACAACGCGGCCGTCGCATGAAAGTACTCAAATTACACGAGGTCAACTGATGCACACACATGTCTGACATCGTGCCCGCCCTGCTTCAAAGAGACGCGTTAGAAAAACCGCGGCAGCTCTCCACAACAAAGACGCGTTCACGTCCGCTCACCATTAGGTGACGCTGTAGTTTCTTCCTCCTTCACTGGGGTCGTGACCGCTACCTTTGTTCCTGTATTCGTAGCATCCCGGGACCAGACTGTGCTTTCCTTTTCACCGACCGTAGAACCCTGGGCAGCTCCTGTTGACAGGTCTGAAAATGAGAAGTACGAAAATTACGATTGTGCCGGTCCCGAAATTTGGCGCATACTCCAGAGGTCGTAAAATAAAAGCATGTATCTTTAGGGGTAAACACGCTAAGCTTTATTTTCTTCCTCGTAGCTTTTCGAGGGGCTGGAGATGGGGATGCTGTTCCCTGGCAGAATGCGCCGCTGCGTGCCAGGTGGCCCCAGCGCACTCCGCTCAGCTGGAGAGAAGCCGCATCCTCGGTTTCTCACAACAGTACCAGATGTCGCGCTGTTCGTCGAAAATACAACCACGTCGCCGCCGCCGCTTCTGGAGCTATTGTTAGTTTATACGTTGCCGTGGCATTGGAGGTAGGTCCAACGAGTGTGCTGGCTACGTACCAATAGTAGCACGTGAGGACGCGTACGAAAAATTATTCGAAAATGTTTTCGCGTCCGATACATTACGACTCGCAAAAGTGTCTCGTACAATAGAAATGTCTACGAAAACAGCAAAAGGCAGCACAAACCGCGATTGTAAGCTTCGTATGGTGGCTCAAAGGTGTGGAGCAAGCAACAACGTGTGGCTGCATTTAACGACAGCAAGGATTGTGGAAACCACAACCAGTAGCAAACAGGGGAACAAAGGTGTCACACGTGGTTTCCTCTTGACCAAGTTATGTCAAGGCACCCGTGCAGTCATTCAAAAACTCTCCTAATTAGACTCCAATCCGCACTTGAGTACTGGATGTCCAGCTGCAGTCTGTGACTTTGCGACCTTGGTCTGCATATCCTAACCATGTAATGAACATTCTATTTATAATAAATTTTAGATGCGACTGCATCTCATTCACTCGCCTTGTCCCTCCATACGGCGTTGTTGTTGTCCGTCCACACCCCTCCCCCATTCTCCTCGCCGCGCGAGCTGCGCTCTCCGCCACTCACCCCCTCTCCTCTCCGATAGGAACACTCGCTCGCGAGGGGCATTGGATTGTGTTCGATTGGGTTGGCTTGGTTTGGCTTGGCTTGGCTTGGATTAGATTGGATTTGGATTGAATTGGATTAAAGTGGATTGTGTTGGAATGTGTTGCGTCATAGCCGCGCCACGTTGCGTGGTAGCCGCGGTCGTTCCAGCCCCGGCGTTCCGATTTCGGGCACGTGCATAGACTTGATCTTTGCTGCAAATTGAACGGTGGTCCCGTTACTTCACCATCCACTACCCGTACACTTCAGCGTCCACAACGCCGTCATCGGAAACGTAACGCCGCGTGTTAAATAAAGAATACATCATACGCGTTCCTTACACGTTTCACGCATTTAAAAAATCAACCCAACGGAAAGACCAAGTGAACCCCCAAGATGTGTCGCATCTCCACAGGCTTCCCCTCGCGGGAAGGTAGGGTAATTTTTTTACGTGCCTTTAATGGCATAAAGAGCACAAACACGATGCAAACATCATAAGAAGCTTCACTCTACTTCAATTCGCACATATTCGAGCCATCCGCCATTTATAGGACCCTAATCTTGAGTTCCAGCCGCACTGGGCATCGCTCAAAAGTCGGCAAGGCAGAGTGGAGATGAAAATGTAGGCCAGCAAGTGTGACAGCGAGTGATGAGGAGGTAAGCAGCCGACGTTCAGGTGTGAAGGTTGCTCGTCGCGGTGCAGATGTTCGGCTGGGGATTGAGGTCGGGGACCGGCTGCGGCCACTGATAAATTAAACTCTGACATGCTGGTGTTCTAGTTGAGAGAGACGCCACCCGCTCTAGAGCATCAGTGTGCGATCTACCGATGAGATGGGCAGACATTAGAAAAGCCGATATATGGCTAGTCTTCAACACTGGCTCAGCAGTGTCTTCAGTCTTCACATATCAATTGCGAACGTATCCTAATTTTTTTTAGATACGATGCATCTCTTGCTCTGAGCCATGTCCTTCCTGCGTCGGCGTCGGCCTCGGCGGCATCCGCACGCCACCTGCGCATGCGCGACTCTCCTCCGCTCTTCTCTCCGACAGCTGTGCGCAACACTCTCACTCCGTCTCATTATCATAAACAAGAGCTGCGTGCGCGCGCTTCGCTCGCTTCGCTCCGCTCCCGTCGCGCAAGTGCGCGCATGCACGACTCTCCTCTGCTGTCTCCTCTCCTTCAGGTGTTGTGAATATAAAGCAGATAGCGTGCTGCGGCGGTTCAGTCAGCGCTCGCTCTCGTTCGACTTCGCGTCACAACACGTTTCACCCGATTTAGAGAATCAACCCAACGGAAACACTAATTCAACCCCCCGATGCGTCGCATCACACCAGGGTTCCCGCGTGGGAATATGGGCGTAATTTTTGTTTTTTATCAAGCAGGTTGCGGCGTTGGCGTGAGAAGATTGGAAGAAACATGTGCCTTCCAGCACACGCTGGGAGCTACGCTGCCGAGCCCTGGTTTATTATTCCTAAGCAAAGACACTTTTCTCTTTCCCTTTTGCTCCAATAAACGTTTACTATTACTACCACTACTACGTATGCTGCAGGAAGGGCAACATTAAATGGGAATTGCGAAATGTCATTTTATAGTTTTATCTCTGAGTTAGGTACTGATGCTTTGCGAGCATACCAGAAGTGCCCAACTGTGTAACGGAGGAGGAGGTGACAAAAACAGTTTCCAAAGGGAGAAAGAAAAGGGGGGATAACGAGGAGCGAGGGCGTTGGAGGATAAGCAGAGAATGAGAGGGCTGCTGTCGTGGCGTATAAAGAGAATTGATTCAGGGTCACGATGGACGGCGGGAAGATCAACCGAGGATAGAAAAATGTGAGGAAAGAGAGGGAAAGTGCCTCCTGAAAATCATCGTTTTTTCACGTTATCTGCAGCAATGTGAGCAGATACGCGAATACCTTGCAGCCTCTAGGCGGCTAAACTTGAGACGGATGGACTCAGACATTACCCATGCGTCTGAAGAAAGAATATGGGTTGATGCGCTCAGTCGGACCACACGAAACAACCTTTCTTACATGTGGGCTGTTTTAAGTGTTGTTATGCGGAGTGTTTTATGTTAAGGTGGTTATTTGGAAGCACTGCCTGATTCTAACCGCAATGACATTTAGCGCAACGTGTGCGCGCATCCGTAAAGCCGATTTATAGAAACCATTTTTAAAAAACCAATCGAGAAATTTCCTAGTATTTTGAGCCTGTATTTTGTACCGTTCATTTTTGCTCACCAAGAGGAGGTACGTACTTTATATCTCACAAACTACATAAAGTCTCTCTGTGTAAAAAACGCTGCTAGCCTATTTTTAGTCACTCATTTACCTAAAGGAGCACTGAAAACCAAATTCAACACTGTTCATTCAGAAAGAACCGGGTTTTAGTACGTCACTCAGCTCTATTCGGGCCATGAAAACGAGTTTTAGCGAAAAAACGCTGCACGAATTAAACAGCTACCCAATTTCGCGGTACAGTGGCGGGTCTAGAGCAGGAGTCACGTGAAATCAGCCAGCAATAAAACACAAATTTCAGTTTATTATGCGCACGTTAGCTTTCAAGCGGCGCGATCACAAGTAACTAGAGAACACACTCCGAACGTCCCGTAGTGGGTCTTAGCGGTGGGTTTTTTTAGCATTTATTTTGTAACAGAGCATAAATAAGGGGTATGAGTTGATGATGAGGAAATTTGTTAGATGAACATGAGAGTGGGCTTGTTCGCTTATCGCCACTTGCAAAAACAAGACTCTATAAACGCATTTCCAAACATTCTACACCAGTCATTGGGAACGGAAGTTCTTGAGACTTAATATGAGAGATAAAAATATACTGATGAACGTTTCACAACTGAGGGGGGCTGCAGTCAGGTGTATGAACGAGCTCACGTCGACTGTGCATTTAATATCCAAATAGGCAGTGTTTTTTATTTCCATCCACGAACCTTTTAGTACGTTCGTGTCCGAGAAGGTGGGGGTCATCGACTTACACAAAAGTTTCGGTAAAAGGTGAGCTGGCTGACCTTTCCGGCATTGAACGTTTAGTGCTTCACAACAAGGTCATTGGCAAGAAGCTCAGGAGAGAGGTTATTGACAGCCCGCATGAAAAGTTTTACTCTTCCTTCATCTCCTCTGCGGTGCCACTCAGGAGATCATGGTTCTGATGCGACCCCGCGGGGTTTAGACATAGAAAAGAGTGACCCGGCACGTGTGGCGGAGCCCGTCATGGCGGCTGCGGGTATCACCGAGAAAGTGAAGAAGGAGGAAGACGTGATGTGGCCTCGTTTTCTGCAAAACATCGTGGGGCTCAGCATGTCAAGCATGTCGTGGGCGAAGAAGGAGGCCCGGGTAGTAAAGGTTAAAGTTTCAGGCAAGAAGCATCAAGTCAACGCGTTCTGGACGACTGCACATGGTACTGTGAAGGATGTAACTAGGGGTAAACCGGTAGAAGATTTCTAGAGCAAGCTCAGTTAACAGATTGTGGCAAGCTACAACCCTACTGCAATAGGGGCCAAGTACATTGGAAGGTCAACAACGCTTACTGTCGCTTTCGAGGGCGTGAAGGTTCAAATATTGGTGAGGTACGGCTCTATGCTTTACCAGGGTAGCCTGTACAGGAAGCAAAATGAGGTATATACGTGCTGCGGAACAGTTGGACACCGCGGCGACGTATGCCGGACTCCGAGCGGGAACGTTGGCCTGGCCCGTGGGGTCAGTAACTCAAGAGAAGACAATACATGTGTACCCGAGTGCAAGTTGTGTGGCGATGGTCCCCCAACGGGTCACCGAGCCTACAAATCAGGATCCAAGATTCCCACGTAGTGAGAAAACGACGTTGACCACGAAGAAAAGTCAAAGAACATGAAAGGCAGCAGCGGCAGCGGACGTCTTCACCGGGTTCCTTCCCGAGGCTTGGAAGCCCATGTTCCCTGCCGACACATGGAGTGAGGCGCGGATGGTGTGCATCCCAGGATGGGTCACAACAACTGCGGTCAAGGTAACGCGATGTGTCACGCGAGTATATTTGCGGAAGCAATGGAGGCGGCCAGCAGCAAACGCAGCAGCTCAACGTGGGGGTGAGCTGGACAGCCGCCCTGAAGGGCAACGGCAAGACATACAAGAACAACAGTAACGAGCAGGTTTACGAGCAGCTATGAAGGGCCAACGGGCAAGTAAGCGGAACTAACGAAGAGCACAAGGGGGCCCATCGAGATGCTGGCGAAGTGGCTGGCAGAGGTGTAAAGAAGACTGGGGTGTCAATTGTCGCAGCCGCAAGGGCAGCAGCAATGGCATCAAGGATATGCAAGGCCAGTGGAAATTGAGGGGGGGGGGACAACTGAGACAAGCAGAGCACCCTCAATAAAAAGTTGCGGCAGCGGTATCCCAACAGCTGCCGATGTAGGTCGCCAGAGACGAAGAGGAAGAAAAGGAGGCACTGAGGCCCCCAAAAAGAATCCACTCGTCAACAAATATCAACCAAAAAGCCCAGCTCGAGAAACTAACACGCACGGCTGGTACCCTCACGATGGTGATGTAGCAGAAGGCGGGGGAACCGAGCAAAGGTTCGGCAGTCATGAGAAAACGATTACTGCAATGGCGGGTCTGATACAGAACTTCAGCTCTTGTTTGAAGCTCGCTGAGGCAACTCTAAAGCCCATAGTATGAAGCCCGGTGTTTGCGGCGCATTTGGTCAACCAACCGTATGTACAAGTGCAGCACGCAGCACAGCAGCAACCAATCCAAGACGGTCCCAATGCACAGTAAAATCGGGGGCGGTGATCACGTCATTCACGGTCTAGCAATGGAATTGACAAACCCTAACAACAAGAGAGCGTTACTCCAGCAGCATGTGCGGGGAGCGGTGAAGAAGACAGATCATCATGTTAAAAGAAACAATGGCGAAGGACCCGGCCTTGCCAGTGTAGAAGGCCTACGCTAACACGTCCGGTCGGTGATGGGTTACTACCCTGGTAAGAAAGAGCTAAACTGCAATTGAACCTCAACGGAAAAAGGACAAGAAGAGCAAGTGCAAGCAAGTGTGCGTCCAGATCGCGCAAGGTAAAGGCTGAAAGCGTGCCGTGTTCGTGGTGAATGTATACAGTAAGCCGAAAGACCCCTGTCAGAATTTCAAGACCATGGTGAGAGCTGCGAGCAACCAAGCGAAGAAAGACACACTCGTGGTGGCGGGTGACTTCCATGCCTCGCATCAAGCATAGGTTATGATACGGCCAAAGGCAAAGACCTGATGCACGACTAAACCGAGCAGGGATTCACCCTGATCACTAACTCCAAGCAACTAAAGCGGAAGAGCTGATCCTCAAATCAACGGGACACCAAGCAGGACCCGACCTTTGTCAAGAACGGGGAGAGGTGACGTGGCGATAGCTGTATACTGTTGTAGCTGAGCCTGTTTTCGACTTTTGTCAGGATGGCTTCCCGGTGGCGTGAAAAAATGCGGTATAGTGACTGTCGTGATGGTCCGGCATAATCTTCGGTAATTACTCGGTGCTTCGTTACAGGTGTCTGAAGTAGTTTGAGTTCGACGAAAAGCTCGCGCTGTAGCGATGCAGTAAAGTCAATAATTTAGTCCGTTTCTCTTGCGGCAGCGCCGAGCTCCCGTCGGAGGTGTTCAGAAGCATGAAGGCATCTTCGGGTGCGGGTTCAAAGTCGGTGACCGCTATCACGTCACTTGCGTCTTGGTTTTTGGTGAGGAACGCAATTGAAGCGATCCTGTTTAAATGCAGTGAAATACTAAACTAAAACGTGGGATTGGCGTCGCCTAAAGCGCGCAATGCGTCATGTGGCTGAGACGCCGCGGTCGAAAAGGAAACTTTAGTGACTCTCTACTATAGTTTCGATGTCAGGAGCACATTTTCACCGTATATTGTGATCATCAAGCTTGCCCGGAATGGGAGGGTGACCTTATCATCGGCGATGCTCACAGCAGCACAGTGTTTCGGTTCCGGCGTAATGGAGTGATCACAGGAAAAAGTGAAATGTTTGCTGTGTAGATAATTTTGTGCACTGTTGTGCGTCTGAAAGTCCGTTCTAAGAAATGCATCGCGGAAGCAGTTGGACAGATGACGAACATAGCGAGATAAGTCGTACCGTCTATGGTGAAGCGCAATGTGCACGTTCCACTTCGCGTTACGACATGGTCTCCTGCTGTGTGCACGTGAGGACCATCCATTGTGAACTTTGTCATCTTAGACGCAAATGATCCGCTCATTACTGAGTAGTGGGCTTTCACGTGTATGAGGGCGTCTGCATCAAAACCTTCAGTAGACTACTCAACGGCGAATGCTGCCTTCTTCAAGTTCCGGGTGTGTCGGAGCTTCGTATCTCGGTTTGTTCGTGTTGAAGACCGGGCAATATGCGTCGTCGTGCTCGTCGTCTGCTCGGCGGCTGGCTCGGTAATGTCCAGTACTTCTCGCACCGTGTTGCTGGCGTCGTATTTGGTAGTAATGAGAGGGTCAGATCGGGTTGTTGGGCTCAGCGCTTGTCGTAAATCCCGGTCATCGGAGAGTAGTTGCTTTGTTGGGGGGTTTTGGTCAATCCGCTGTTGTGATGGAGTTGCTGCTTTTAGATTCCTCTGTGTGGGCTAGGGGACCTTCCATGGTTGAACCCAGCGTTGCTTCGGCGGCTTGGCAATCAGTATTGGTAAGGTGACGACGAATGCTTGAAGTGCGCTGGACCTCGGTTGGTGTTGGACAGGTATTCCTCGATCTCAGTAGGGTGCTTCCCCGGTAGTGCGCGAGGTCTGTCGACGTATAACCCTATCAAACCAAGCCTGTTGTAGGGGCTGCGAGGGTAGACGTGGTCTGCCTCTCCGCAGTGGTAGTACAGCAGACGATTATCGGGGGTTCGCAATATGTCCTTGTTCCTCAGCACCTGGTAGTGGACTACGGTGGCCAGGATGGTCGACATTTCGCGGTGGAACGACGGGGCCTCTTTATAAGTTTTAAGTCGGCGGGGTCGACGAACAGCTGTGGTGTAGGTATTAGCTTGTGGCTCGCCTGGTGATGCGTATGGCGTAGAAGTCCCTAAAGCGTGTTGAACTTCTTCGCAGATCACGTCGGTCAGAGAGGCAACTTGAAATACTGGCATCGGTACAAAATGTATTCGAAGCTCCTCTCACACCAGTGCATGGATGTTATCGTGTAGTGTGTCCAAGATAAAAGCCCCAAACCAATCGTCTCCGAAACAAGCGCATTGATTGGGCGGTCGGATTGCCTTGTTCGTACTTTAAGCGTCTTCTGCCACACGGCCGTCTCAGGCATGAATTCGACCACCGCCTTCAGGGGGTTGCGGACAAGGCATGCGAAGGTCCTTTCCTTCACCGCTCGCATCAAAAATCGTAGTTCTTTTTTCGCTCAGTTCTGGGGGCGCACGGCGAAAACGTCGCATCAACTCCTCAACCAATACCAGCATGCTTTCATTGGGATGTGCGTGCGTGTCGGCAGCAGCTGCTCAGTCCGTTCCTTGTGTACCAGAGTCGTGAACGTTTTCGAAAGCTCCTTTTTGAATAACTCCCAGGTTGCCAGCGTACGTTGGCGGTTCTGTTAGCAAATACGTGCGGAGTATTAAAGGTAGAAAAACACTTGCAATGAGTGTTTATCATCAACCCATCGGTTAAACGTTCGGACCCTCTCCAGATGCTCCAGCCATTCCTCACGATCTTCCATCTGGGAAGATCGTGAGGTGGCTTCTGGGGTTGCCATCGAACTACAGGAGTTCTCGCGGCTTTGGTCATCGTGGATACGTGGTTCACACCACCAGTTGGGACGTCTTCCGCCGTCAATTTATCCGGCAGTCGGCCAAAATCCGGCTTTAGGCATTGTTGTCAGAGGCTGGCACGAGTTGGGCTTGGTTGAAGAATCGATGGATTAAGGTCATGTGGCCCGCAACTTCACCAGATCTCACAAAGCCAAACATTACGCCACTGACTTGAAGTAAAAACAAGTTTATTGAAGCGAATTTGCTCTACCCTGTCAACTCTAAACAATATGCAGGCTACGAAAAAGTAGTCAACAAAGTGGCGCGCGAAGGCGATTGTCAGCAAATCTAATGCCGCGGTGTCCGCACCGCGGGTATTTATCTTTGGGCGCCAGTGTTCCTCGAACCACCGAATTCCACCGAGAAGCTGCAGATCAAATAAGATTATACTAGGCTTGTGACGTTAGGGCATCAAATGAATTAACTCATGGGGCATAAAAATAAAAGAAATGGAACAACCGCTTCACTTTGCACACACATAATATAGCCTGGCGTGGCGTGGCCGGGTGGGCAACAACAAAAGTTAAACAAACAAACTCAATATATGGTTCCTGCTAATATATTCCAACAATAATTCCCTCTTAAATTTTTTTGCGCTGATGTGTATATATAGAGAAACATCCACTTGTGTCAAATCGTGGCGAAGACCCTGCCAGAAGACTTGTAAACTTTGGACAGTGCATTTTCCTTCTGCACATTTTTTTTTGGTCTGATGAGCTCTAAGTAGAGTGACATCCGCTTGTGTCGAATCGTGGCGAAGACTCGACCACTCAGACGGGAGTCTCTAGAGCTTTGGACAGTGCATTTTTTTTGCACAAAGAAACTCAAAAACGCGGCACGTTTCCCAAACTCATGACTAAGGGCACATAAATAGTAAGCGTGTTTTTCAAAATTTTTGGCTTCTTAGACCGTAAGTCAGTAATATGGCTTTCCCGGCTAAAGATGGAGTGAAGTTATGTTGAAAAAGAAAAGAAAGCCGCAATATTTTTGATGAGTTCTTCCTTGCAGTGCTTTGTTTTTTTGTGCTCACATTCCAGGTGCTGTAAAACGATTTTTCATGATGTGCGTAACAAAATTGTGGTATACGAGCCTTATTAACCTCGTTGGGCGTGATTGCACTAACAATGAGGCAATATCGTCTGTCCGATAAGAACAATAATACTTCACAAAGAGTGGCTAGCTGCGTAACTATGACACAAATATATATCATATTCCTCTTAGAGGAAACAGTAAGGGAAATTCCTGTTTAGAAGAAGCCATAGCAGGTGTTAATCATACGGTACGGGCTATAA
This sequence comes from Haemaphysalis longicornis, assembly GCF_048455015.1. Lineage (NCBI taxonomy): Eukaryota > Metazoa > Arthropoda > Arachnida > Ixodida > Ixodidae > Haemaphysalis > Haemaphysalis longicornis. The sequence goes on from NW_027526385.1 coordinate 61,507,861, forward strand.
TAGTATAATAGTTACGTGAGATCGATCCTCCCGTCAAAAAAACCATGAGCCCCTACGGGGCTTATCAATGCTAGGTAATGCGGCTTCTTTAGATAACGCCTTCAGCTGACGTAAGGAGATACACAACATCTCCCGGTTTCCAGTTCATAACGTTTTATGTGGTCCTGACATTTTTCTACGTAGCCACACGTAATTTTAACCAGCGTAATATCCATATCTCCCGACATGCCCTCGTTCGGGCTCGAGATAAATATACTTCTTCGCTGTTGATGCCCAAAAATATAGGCTCGATCGAGGTTCCACGGGATTCTGTGAGCATGGAGGATAAAAGCGAACGTGCCCACTTGTCCTGATTTCTGGGCACATTAAACATCCCCAGGGGGTGCAAATTAATCAGGATACCTCTACTACGGGGCGCCTCATATCCCAGCTACAGCTTTGGCTCGTTAAACCTAAAAATCTAAATTTTCTTCCGCAGTTACTTTTCAGTATATCGCATAGCCATGTAACAAACTACTTTCGAAGGGAAAGTATGCTTGGCTTCTTAAATTGAAGAGGACGTCCCAAATTTCTCCCCTGACTCATCACAGCTAGAGCAGTCTGGCTGAGGGTCTAGGTGCATGACGATGTATTTTGGATCAGTTTCTTGAGGCTGTATAAAAAACAGGTGTGTTGAACCACGCTTACCAGATGTGGGCTGGATACTGGGCTCAGTGAGACCAGTGCCTTCTGCATTCCCTTTAGAAGAGGATAGGGTACCACCGGGAGGATCACCTGAAAAAAACTCCATGCCTTTATCTCAAGACACATATTGATTAAATCCGCAGCATTCCCCCATCCAACTGAAGTTCAAATTGCAAAGTCCTTTGACCATGTGAACATGGTGCCCTTAGATGGTGACCACGGCAACTGTTTTTTCTCGAGGCGTTCAATTTGTAAGGTGACTTTAATGCACAGCCTTGGACGTAACGATTGGCTGCACCATAGAGGCACAAAGAGCTTTGCTTTGAAATATGCATAACCTACTTCTCTAGACCGGCCAAACGCTGGCAATGCATTGTACACTTTGCAAAAAAAAAGGTGCGAAGTTACTCCCAAGTCTATTTTTCCCCATCACGCAAATCCCCAAACGTAACTTTCTGGGGATTTCTTAACTGTATAAATCAACCTTGTTTTTGCGTTTCTGGACCCCCACATAAGCGACTGGCAAAAAACATTGTTCGGTGATTCCAGTAGAATCGTTACTTCCATTTGTTTAAATCCCTTCAATGCTAAGGTGCAGTTAAAAGTGACAACGATTGTTTTATAATGTGGCCCATATTACCTTACTCGTCCTAATACTTTCTGGTTAGAACGGAGCTGATTGGGTTCTTTGCAAGTGAGTTCATTTTTTCAACAGATAGTTTTTTCAAACTCAGCGAAGTCGTGTTTTGTCTTCATAGACTTTCCAATAAACCGTGGTAATAAATGTCATCGTTGATGACATGCGCGGTCGTCCATTTCAGTTGGGAAGTTCTTCCTTTTCAGGTGAAAGCATCCACAATCAATTTTTACCTAATTGGTATTGCCAAAGTAGGCTTCCCCGCCCGCAATAAAAGCCTACAGTAAAAACCTGCGACATTGCTTTCTGAATAGCCCCCCCCGCCCTCTTCATAGTGAAGAAAACAAAAAAATACCACACCAGCGCGGGATACCAACATTAGGGTAAGCTCTGCGTTTGCGGCCATCCCCGACATATGTAGCTAGGGGCTTACACAAGATACGCGACATAAATATAGTTCCTTGTGCAGATGGGAAAATATATCTAAAGGTATTATGTGAAAAAAAATTCCCTTCCTCAAAAGAAAATACCAAAGCCGGCTCGGGTCACTGGAGCGTGTATTCAGTCGCGAAAAAATTTAAAACTTCTACAATGGTAAAAAAATAGCTGCAGCTCTCCCGTTAGTTATTTTAAAAGCGATAAAAGCGAAAGCGCCCACTTCTCCAGATTTCTGGACACACTAAGCATTCCCAGATGGCGCAGATAAATCAAGATACCTCAACTACGGCACACCTCATAAACCAGGTACAGCTTCCGCTTGTTAAACCTTAAAACCTGAATTTCTATACAGTTATTTTGATGATATCGGATAGCCGTGGAACAAATTCCCTTCGAAGGGGAAGTATGCTGGCTTCTTATAATAAAGAGGGCATGCCAAATGTCTCCTCTAACTCGTCACAGATAGTCCAGTCTGGTTTAATGTCAAGGTGCATGATGATGTATTTTGGATCATTTCCTTGTGCCTGTATACAAAATAGGTGTGTTGAAGCGCTCTTACCAGGTGTGGACCGGATACTTGGCACAGCGGCACTGGGGCCTTCTCCATTTCCTTTAGAAGAGGGCACGGTATCATCGGTACCATCACCTGAAAAACCAATCATGCTTCTTCTCAAGAGAACTATTGTTTAAAAGCGCAGCATTCTCCCATGCAACTGAAGTTCAAAATGCAAACTCCTTCGACCGTGTCGAAATAGTGCACTTATACGATGGCTTTATAAAGCAGGGACCCCGGTCTGATTCCGACAACGGGTAGCGTTTTTTCTCGAGGCATACAATTTATAAGGTGGCTTTCATGCACAGCATTGGACGTAATGATGGACGGCACCAGTGAGGCATCAAGAACTTTGCTCTAAAATTTCCATAACCTACCTTTCCAGACAGGCGAAACGTTGGCAGTGCAACATTACTTCTAAGTCTATTTCCATCCCCCGGTAGCACGTTGGTCTCCCTCGAATTGACCTCAAAGAAACTTCGCTCCTAGGTTAAAGATGTGAAGTCTACTGTTCTACTGCCTTTAGTATTTCTTGAAAACGCTGGTTAGAGGCTGACCATCGTTAGAAAGCCCCTGCAGAAGAAATACAAGTAGGCTCATGAAAACGCCTGCTTTGGCCTGGCAGAATTACATCAGCTTAACAAAAAAATAAAAAGGGGAAAACGATATACTACTGAAGCACATGAAGCCGTAGCGAGCCCCAGCAACTTTGTATTGGTGACGTTTGGTGACGCATTTTGCTTTATTTTGAAAGGCAATAAGAAAAAATGCCAATTTTGGTTTCTTTTTCCAGCGTTTAAAATAAATAAAAGGTTGCTCTGTATCGCCAAGATAAAGAACATGTTGCAATATTTTTGTTCTTTTGGAGCTATAAACCGCCAAATAAAGCCTTATAACTATTGCGGTGATATACTGAAATGGTTTTTAAGTGGCCGCTTACACGAGAATGCCGCGCGAGAAATTGCCGTTGCAAACAGCAAAGCATCAAAGATACATTGCAGTGGGCATGCTTCGTTAGAACTGGGCGTGTGTAGAATTTATTTCACCTACATTCTATGTTTAAGCTCCGCCTTCCGACCCCAGGTTTGGTCATGTGTATAATTATCAACTGGTCGCGTCTGAACAGCGAAATTCGGGACCTCGCCTTTTCAAGACCGCTGGGCATTATATTATAGCCGTAATATTTAGGTTGAAGCACAACGGAGTCATGGAGTGATTGCAAAATACATTTAATGAACCAAGACTGCAAATTACCCTTTGGTTTGAACTATATGCATTTCAATTGTCTGATCTTGATCCCGCGTTCTCTTGAAACTTCGGGAATAGCAACTGTATGCAATTGTTTGCTCAGTGAAAATTGGAGTCCACATAAAATGGTTCCCTATGATGTTTGCGGCAACATTTCCTACTGCAGAGCCCTTATCACTGACAATGCGGTACGTCTTCACTGTCGTAAGCTTGAGCGGGAAGCAGCATGGCAGTGAGGCAGATCCAAGTTCACAATAGCGGGAAAGCGGCAACTAAGGCGGTTTAGATGTTAACAGGCCCACGGTGGCAGCCGTGTAGCGACCCTAAATACAGAACACGGTGCACATACTGGTTATTCGGCAGAAGAGAAGCATTTGTTTCAGCGTCCGGATATTTGGAAGTTATGGGAGGTCCTTCTTGCGGCAATTTTTTTTATACGTCCTTTAAATAATCAGCACAAAGCGCACGCCCCTCAATACGTTTGAGGCATAGAGCCTCTTGAGGCTCGTCTATGTGTCTGAGAAGCCGCAGACGATGATCAGACATGAACTGTTCCTAGCTAGGGCGGTTTTTTTTAGCTGCCTCCTGTTATTGCCAGGAGCAGCTAAGGTCATGGTATTGTGTTTTGTGTGACAGAGTTCGTTCTGCTGGGAAGCATGAGATCATACTCCACGGAAACTAAGCAGGACGTCAGCCACCGCCTCTCAGTAGTTTTTTATTTCCGCCGGAACGTTTCCCTTCTGCTACAAGTTAGACTCAGCTCGGCATAGCATGTGCTCCTTAGTCGATCTCGAGAGGTTCGAGTCTGATCTTGCAATCTGTGTAAGTGCAGTGGTACTAAACAGCCCACACGCGAAAACAGTTAGTAGTGCAAAAGAAGTTGCAACCGGAAGAGCGCTAGCTTGAATGATCCACTTAGGGCTCTCTTCGATAATTTGTTAAAACAGCGGGTACTTTGTTCACGCTAATAACAACAAATCATGCTCGCAGAAATGTTTGTTTCATGAATTTCACTATGTAATGGGCCATTCTCGCCCTACATTGCGGCCATAAGCATCTCAGAAACCGCTTGACCATGTCACCACAGGCCTTATTTGGCGCTTTTTAGCTGCAAACCAACAAAAATCGTTCAACATTTCTTTTCTGTAGGTGTACAAAACTGAAAAAAGGAGAAAAATACGAAGTTGACATGTACTAAAATACGTTATCTAGCTGCACTAAAGCGCTCTTTTCAAATTCAATTGTCCTGACTACCTACAAAAGTTGGCATTATTATTGAGCAGAGATAGAAGAATAAAACTAAAAAAATTAACTACCTGCTTGCTTATATGCAGAGAGAAAAGGCCCCACATTTAAGGAATTTTCGAAAACTTTTCCAAGTTGGAGATTTTAAGTTAAAGAACTTTGCTCTGCCAGCCAAACACAAAAGGGTGAAATAAATTAAGAGTATACAAAGTTAGTGCATAAAAAGTAACCCGATAGTTGCAGCAGTTTTCAATTTACCCTGGTAGAAGTTTCAAAATTACTGCGGTCCTCTACAAGCGCCAGTCACCCAATTCAACATTGGGAGTTTTTTTTGAGAAAGGCTAATGTTTTTTGCACGAAACACCTTCAGATATGCTTTCCCCTGTGCACCAGAGGTACACAGTTTTAGTCGTGTTTAAAGATGTCGAGAGCACAAGCCTGTTTCACCCTTCTTCATAGCAAACAGCAGACCAATTCTGTACTGATTTGAGCTCTTTGTGGCGAAAAATTTCCATAGGAAAAAGAAAGTAAGCGGTTCTACTTGCAGACAGTCCTTTAGTGAATGCGTACAAAACAGGTTTATATATCTCAAAGTGCGCCGACGACTATAAGCAAAAGATTTTCCCAGTTTAATGACGAGTTCTAGTCGAAATATCTTACGGTGGTTAGGAATGAAAAAAACCCCCCTAAACCTCTCCACCGTAACTGCTGGTTGCTGCTTCATTTTGAAAGTTATTTTATTTTTTTTGCACAAACCTTACTGTACGATTTCTTTACTATACTATGAGCACCCAGCGCGTCCTTCTTCGCCTACCAAGCTGTGGCACCAACGAGGAAACGGAGAAAATTTCGTACTTGTCTGAATGAGGACGATGATAATTGCCAGGGTGATAAGGATGCCTCCAATACAGGCGAGACACACGATGGTGCTTCCCCAAGCCCAGCTGCGGTCTTCCTCCCTGTGAAGGAGAGTAAAAGGCCCTGTAACTTTCCCGCTTGCGTCACTGAGTGGTGCCCAGTCTAGTAATTTCGATATCAGTAATGTTTCACCTCTTAGCTACAGCAAAGCCAATGGTTCCGCCAAGCTATATATGTGCGTGTGCGCGTGTGCGAAATCCATTTGCGCAATTTAACCTGGAAATGCCACACCTGGGCTACCAGGCGCGCAGCAGTGAAGCACCCGTTATAATTTTGACCGCGGGATTTCTTTAATGAAGAAAGTTTGATACATGGGTGTTTCCGATTGCAGCGACACCATTGTCATCGTCTTGATCATCGCCATCATCCTCAGTGATACCTGGATAGGCACGTGAGCTTTCAAAGATGGAGTACGACTGCGCCTTTGCGCAGTCACTCGTCTTCGGCGCTGCCAGTTCTGGCAGGGCCTGCGCTTTAAAAATATAAGAAGCCACATCCGCTTCCCACATGTGGTGACCCGGCCGTTCCGCGTTTGTGAGCCGACCAGCGTCACTTCGGAATGGGAAACCTGGAACCACCGATACCGGAGTACCAACGACGCTTCCCCTGAGGTAGGTTTCACCATCTTGAGAGCGTCAACGGTGGCACAATAGAGCTGATGAAATCTTCATCCCATCAAAAACACTCCCCACTGAGCTCCGGTGTGCCATCGCCGCACCAGCCCGTAGCACAATCCAATACGATGAACTACGGGCTGATGTGCTTGCGCACTATCATGATTGGGACGACGCACCATCGCCTGCTGCAGGAGACGTCCTAACACGGCATGCACATACTACGCTACCACACACGCTACCCTCTGCAACACCTAGCATGGAGATGCCTTCTCGTATTCACGCCGACACCCTGAACGAAATTTCCAGTGCAGCGGACACAACTCTACCAACAGCCCGTGCCACAGAGGACGTCGCGCACGCTCACAAGCCACCGTTAACTGGGCGCACTACTACCATGCTTCAAGAGAATGGGAAGTTGGGCTAGTTGGTCAAATTGCATTCTGAAACATTCTGAAAATGCAACACTGAAAAAACGCGACATGAACAAAGGTAACATAGACGAGCGTTTACTTACCACGAAAGTTTAATCACAAAAAGAGGATGAGAACGTCTACCCTCGAAGTCACCAGACCATGCATGCGTCTCCTATAATCAGATGGGAACAACCCAAAAAATGACAGACAATAAAAAACTCACAATAACAAAAACAAGCACCTGCATCATCAACCACCACACGTGTGTACTACTCAAAGGCTACCAAGATACGCAATCTCTTTATCGTGTAAAGCAAAATATGCTTGACTGAAACACACATCCCCTCTCTGGGTTATGTCGATTGCCTCCGCCACTTCCCTCGTCAACTGCCGCACATGCTTGAACACAATCTTTGTATCACAGAAAAGCGGCTGCACCCACCACGGTGCCGCCATTTGCAGCAATGTTCCGCAAGATGTGACGATATAGCCCCTTTCAGGGACAGTTTATGCTCTCCCAGGGGCATGTTTGCGCATCTGCCCGTTTGTCCGACGTACTCTTTACCGCAAGACAGTGGAAACACATAAACACAGCCAATCTTGCATAGACATACCCCGTTTCATGATTCACACTGCATTCATTTCTACCTGCGCGATGGTCACCGAATAATCTTTGTTCCACCAACAACAGACCATTCCAACTTTGTTTTGTGCTGTAAACAGAACCTTCACATTGTACCTGGAACCAACTGTCTTCAACGCATGTGGCATCTTGTGCAGATAACGAATAACGGCCGGCTTCCTATTCTTGCCGTCCAGTACTGCAGCCGTGCCGACGTAATCTTTCCTTCTTTTTAGTTGTCTAATCATTTTTCATGCGATGACCTCAAAACATTGCTTCAGAAACCGTCATCTCGGAGGCGAGGTACTTGGCTATCAAACGTTTGTTTTGAGCAATGCAGACATGACCTATCCCAAGCAGCACCCAACGCCGACTTTGCAATTCGTAGTTTTACCAACTTCGAATGCGCCGACATAGAACTCAGAATTGGCTTTACGAACCTAGGCTGATAACACCAGCACAAATGCCCATTCTCAAGTTTCAGATTCAAATCCAGGAAGCGAAGTCTGTTTTCACAAAGGGTCTGTCCCCACAAGATGCCAAATGCGCTGAAAAAAGTTGGTTTCAGGTACAATGTGAAGCTTCTGTTTACAGCACGAAACAAAGTTGGCAGGGTTTGTTAATTGGTGGAAAAAAGATTGTCTGGTGACCATCACCCAAGCAGGAATGAATGCAGTGTGAAACATCAAACGCGGTATGTCAAGTGCAATGTAGGCTGTGTTTATGCGTTTGCACTGTCTTGTGGTAAGGGGTACATTAGTCAAATGGGCAGATGCGTAAACGTACGCCTCAGAAAGCATGAACTGTCCCTGAAAGGGACTATATCGGCATATGTTGCAAAACATGGCAGCAAATGCCGGTGCCGTGGTGGATGCAGGCCGTTTTGCTGTGATACAAAGATTGTGTTCTAGCATGTGCGGCAGTTGAAGAGGGAAGTAGCGGAGGCATTCGAGATAACCCAGAGAGGCGATGTGTGTGTCAGTCAGGCATCTGTAGCTTTACACGAGAAAGAGATTGCGTAACTTGGTAGTCTTTGAGTTGTACACACGTGTGGCGGTTGTTGATGTAGATGTTTGTTCTTGTTTTTGTGGGTTTTTTATTGTTTTTGGTTTTTTTGGTTGTTCTAATTTGATTATAAAAGACGCATGGGTGGTCTGGTGACAGGGTGGGTATATGTTCTCCGACTTTTGTGGTTAAACGTTAGTCGTGATTAGAAACTCGTCCTGTTCCCTTTGTTCTTGTCCCGTTTTAAAGCAAAGATTTTTGCCTCAAGGAACACGTCCTGTTCCCTTTGTTCTTGTCCCGTTTTAAAGCAAAGATTTTTGCCTCAACCCCCCAAGGGCTCTTCCGCGACCGTTCGTGTCAACATAAAACTCCACGAACAAATAAAAGTTAATGGCACAACCAGGAATCGAACTTGGAACTAGTACAGTAGCGGAGCGGAAGCCCGTTGTCTTACCGATTGACCTACGAGCCCACGTGAAAGAGGGGAAGAAAGGAAGTGCACTCACCAAGTACATCTGCAGGTTTATACCTGCATTGTTGTTGAATGCCACGTGATAGAGACACGTGTCATCTCGTGCCGCTGTACGCTTCACCTACGGCATGTGTAGAGGCCGTGTGGGCACCTTGAGCATGCGCTAGGACATACAAAAATAAAGGCAGCTTACGCGAACGCATGCAATCTCACTTCTAGTACGTCAATATGCTAAAGCCTGTGGCCTCCAGGGTTCACCTCAAAAATCCGAGCTCCTTGTCGTCAGCCCTCACGCCAAACGACACATATTTGGAAGACACTCAAATACTCCTTGATTGCCGCCATCACTGCGAGCCCCATCATCAAGATCCTGGGCCTAAATCTCCAGTCCAACACCAAGAGTGACGATTCATACCATGCTAAAATGCTGAATGTAAATTCTTCTGATAAGTACAAACACTCCGCCACATAATCGGGGTGCGTGACTTTGGCCTTGAGCACCGTTTTCTCTTCCTTTCAGCTACCCAACAACAGCAACAGGAGACGTTGCTGCCCAGCTCTCTCTGTCTATGCAGCTTTAGCGGGTCGAGAGAGCAGAGGTGACACGAAATACATATGAGCTCCAGTAAAGAAGGAACCACTCCTCTGGCCTGCCCATTGAGACGTTCAGAAATATGAATAAAAATACATCCTTCCTCTCCTCTTCCTCAGTATCTGCCGGCGAGTTCTTCGCCTCTGTCGGCACCGGCAGAGACAAAGAAGTTAGCTCGTCTAACACCACGTTTGAGCTTGATTTATTTTATCAAAAACAAGTTTCCACTCATGTGCTTCCCCAACAGAACTTAACCGACCACCTCAACCAAACAAGGTCAGGCCATGTATCCCTAGTGTGCTTGTTCTTAGTCCGGTTGGCTTGTCAGGGTTATTGAGAAGCGTCAGGTCTTTGTGTATTTAGAGTCTAGTTATTTTCTTTCCCCCGGTTGAATTCCAACGGTAGCCCCATTTTGATGCGCTGCATTGAAGTCACCGTCGGTGAGGAGTGTAGAGTTTGGTTTTGCAGTGGCTAGTTGAATTCCTTCCGTGAACGTGTCATCGAGACCCCAAGGTTTCTTCCCTCTGGGCCGACAATAATAGTTCAGCATAAACACTTCTTTCGTGTTTGTGGACTTGGGCTGGACTTCTGTGAGGGGGTGTTCCAGTCCTCTCTGCGGTGTGATATGGTGGGTAGCTGCGATGTTATTCTTGATTTGTGTGGCATTGCCTCTTCCCGTAGAATCTTCATACGAGATGAAGTCAGGTAGCTTGGCCTTCCCATGGGGTTCTCGAAGCAGGATGATGTCAGGTTTGATTGTGGAGTGTTGGCAGAATTTCAGAAGATCCCCTTTTTTGTTTGAGAAGTTCCTGCAGTTCCACTGCCATATCAGTCTTTAGGCTTCCGTTCATTGTGGTTCTGCGGTAAGGCCCGGTTTGCAGGGTTGGGATTAAATTTGAAGGTGCCGTTGGATCGCTTCAAGTTGCAGTTATTGTTGCTGTGTTTGGTGCTAGAGTTGTAGCTGGAACTCTTGCATTTGCTTTTGCATTTGAGACAAGAGGTTAGCGGTCTGTTGGGCCTGGAGCTCAAATGCAGACTGAAAAGTTAATTTCTCGTTCTTATCGGTCTCCATCTCCTTGTTCCTAGCTTGTCTGGTAACGTGTGTGCGCCGAGCCTTTTGATTTGGCGATTCATCCGCTTCGTCAGAGAGAGCGGCAAGGGCTGGTGATAATGGGGTTGGGGGGCCTTGATTCAGGGCTTGCATGGTTGCAGTGAGGGTGTAATTACCCTTGCCCATAACGGACATTTTTGTTGGAGAGCATGGATCTGATTCTTGAGCTCGTTCTTTTCCTTGAGAAGTTGATCCACTCTGGCTGAGTGGCATGGATCATCACGACGTCAAAAACACCTCCACCAGCCGTTCTTTCGACTGGTATATGGTTACTGGTGCAAAACAGGTCAAGCAAGAATTTCCAGCAGCCTAGCGGCACGACCCCTGGCTCGCCATGTCCTGCCCCAAGGAAGTCATGACTGCCACCCTTACCGGCGAGCGATTACACAGTTGTTCTTCGCACCAAAGGGCTCAACCTTGCTTAGATCAGCCCCGTTCAACACTTTCTTGCCATTTATTTCACCAGTAAGGCCCCAATAGCGATAACCAAAGCATGGAAAGTTCGCATCGACCCGGACCAAAACATTGTCATTATCGGCACACCCAGCCAAGCAGCTGCCAATTACTTAGCCACACTCACCGAGCTTCACCTCGGAGGCAAAGTGTACGAGGTCCGAGCTTATCAAACTTCCCCCGACGACTCGCTACAAGGAGTTATTTATGGCATCCCTGCCAAAGCCGACTCCCACTATTTAATGGACATGGTCTGCGCCAACGACGCCACAATCATCCAGGCTCAAAGAATGGACAAATATAACTTACTATTCTGACGTTTTTGGGAAAAACACTACACCGGTATATTTTTCTCCCAGGAGGGGAGCTCCGTTGCTGCCCATTTATGAAATCTTCCCTTTACTGCAGCCTATGCAGAAGCATCAAGCACAGGACAGATGTATCCCCGTCCTCGGCACACCCCTGTGGGCTAGTTGTAGAACTCTTCTCTCCACAAACCAATCTTGTGAACCTAGATGCGCAGTGTGTGGGGAAGCGTATCTTTCGAGAAGCAAGGAATTTAGGCACAGACATTGACTCCTGCCTGTCATCTCCCTGGACTAGCCATCTCGGGGAAGGAGCACTTATTTAGGCCTCGCACGAATCCGCCAACACAATGACCGCATTCTGCGCCACCCCAGGCAACTGGCGAGGAGCCGCTCGAAGGCGCATTGCACTTCTTCTTCTCACCGAACCGGAGCTCTGAAGTTGTGGGGAACGGTCCGAGCCCTCACGTGTGCCACGAGCTCGCAGGTGCAGTCCCGGATGTGCTGCTGCGCACCGGAGCCACTCACGAGGCCTTCAAGCGAGAAGCTGCAAGGACGTTCGTCCCGCAGCCATCCTCCACGCCATCCCAGAACATTTATTTTTGGAGCCGGTAGACGAAAACGACCCCCTTGAGGCACCCTTCGCTATTACAGAATTTACAGTTGCACTAGCGCAAGTGACCGTGCACAGTGGGCCTAGCAATGATTGCGTGACTTGGCCAATGCTGCGGAATTTAAAGGACCAAACTAGACCCGACTAACTGGAAATATTGAATTTCATTTGGGCCCCAGGTCATCTCTCAGAATCTTTCAAGCAAGTGGTCGTCACAACCATTCTAGGCCAGGAAAAGATCCATCTATGACGTCTAATCTACGCCCCATCTACCTGACATCGACATTGTGCAAACTACTTGAACGCATCGCCGCTACCCGATTTATCCTCTATTTCTACGAGAAGGCTTTCGATTTCTACCCCAGGAAGACTGGGTTCAGAACCAATCTCGTAACAAATAACATCATCCGTCTCCTCCGGTGTATACTCCGGCGTACACAGCATCCTGAACCACACATCTCAGTGGCTGTAGACCTCCGCAAGGCTTTCGGCACCGTCTTCCACGAAGTGATAGTACAAGCCTTTTGCGGAGCTTACCCGGGTAAATAAGAAAGAATTTCATGCGAGCCTTCCTAGCAGACAGAACATTTGAAGTACGCTCAGGACGTGGGAATAGTAAGCATTTCAGGAACATCTGCGGGGTTCCCCAAGGTGCCATATTGTCCGAGATATTATTTAGTATCTTAAGGGCAAATCTAGTCAAGGGCATTGCTGTCATCAGAGGGGTTCATGTCATTGCATATGGTGACAACGCGACAATCTGGACGGAGGCCAACGAGAACCCTACGACTGATACCACCCTACAGCGCTTCCAACATGCTTTAGACACATTCACGGCCCTTGCCATACCCACTGGCATGGCGGTGTCAGTAACATAAAGAAGTTACTTAGCTATGCGCGACAAAGCCACAAATCACGAAAGCATCCATTTATCTATGCCAGGGCACCCTCCATACAGCTCCAAACGGCTGGATCCGCATTCTAGGTGTAGCATTTTATGGAAACGGGGGAGCACAAGGGTAGCTGAGACAGTTCAAACCATTGTGGCGACGTCTCCTACACATAACAGGCCGCATCTCTGGCCCTTTCGGCGGTGCTTCGTAAGATATTGCTCCACACCTAGTACAGGGAGTGCTGGTATCTAGAGCGCTCTACTGTGCCATGTGGTACGATCAACGAAGCACCCACGTCACCAGCTAGAGGTCTTGTATGGGGACGCGATCAGGGCTATTACACGCCGGCCCCGTCACATTCGCGCCGAAGACCGGTAGCGCTATGCTGGTTTGCCCACGCTTGCGGATACAATCTCTGCGCGCATAGCAGGCACCAACGACCGTCGCCACTTGACGCTGCAGGGACTCTGCCTGCTGCGTCACGACGGTGAGCGACTATTAGATGAGCCACCCATCCATCCGCACATTCACCCATGGGAGAATTTGGTGGTTACAGAGCGGCGACCAGCACCCCGAAAAACTCCTCGTGCTACTCATGCGGCGTCACCTGCCACACTCGTGCAGGCTACCCCCGCCACCGACGTTGCGGATCCGTGTACATTTCGTGTGTGCGTGGATGCCTCCTGGCAACCTCGCACGGCCGCTGTGGCACTTGCAGCTGTAGCGGCAGACAGCTATGAATGTAACGTTACAGCCTGCACGGTCGACTCCGCTCTGGAGAGGACGCACCTTGAGCTGCGCGCTATTCACCAAGGCACATCCTAGCCTGGCCTAGCACATCCTCTTTTGCAGGCATGCACTCTGCTCACTTATCAGGGTGTGCACACTTTAACGCACTGTGTTGAGGCTTTACGTTCCCTTTATGTTCCTGGGGCTTTACGTTCCCTTCAACGGAAACACTCGCTAGCAAATTGCATTAAACGATCATGCTACTCCCTGCACAACACCATCCACACACCCGTACAAATACGATAGATCCCTCCCCATGGAGGGCATCCGGGTAATGAACGCGCCCACAGGCTGGCGAGCAAGGTATCTTCATCGTACCACAGTCAGCTGGGGGAGAGCATTGCCAGTGGAGCCCACTTCGACTTCGATCCCGACGAGGAGCGCCAGCGTCGAAGACATGCCCGGCGCCTCAGCTCCAGTCATCAGTACCCCATGGCCCACATAATCTGCCTTCGGTCCTATCTCTTGGTGCACAGGTTTTTCTCAACCGGGCCCGTTCCGCCTTAGCCATAACCACCCAAATCGTCGCAAAGGGGCGCAGATGGCAACTTCAATTAAAGCCCGCGGTCAATGACTCCAAGCAAAGTAGCAACATGCCACCGGTAGGTTCTCGGACGGTAACTTTGGCGGGAATCTCCCCTGCTGCAGACTTCGCAGGACTTCAATAGGCCGGATTAGCGTCACTAAATAAGCTACGCTTAAGAGTACTGACACTTGGTGCACCTGTAAGTGTCTGGTGGCCAATTTGATTCTGGCTTGCATTGTTGCCATCTCTCCCAACGCAACCGTCGCCGGTTATGACCGGCAGAGAGCGGCCAGACCCTGTAGCGTCTGCGCCGCAAAAAATATAGAGCAAGGGAGAGAGAGAGAGATAGAGAGAGAGAAGAGGAGAGGAGCCAAAACAAATTGGCTGCTCCTATATGTAACGAACGTGGTGCCAACCGACCAAGGGAAATTCTGGTGGATGTAACAATGAGAAAAAAGAGTGCCGATGCTCTAAAAGCCTTGATTTAGTGACGCTAGGCCGGATCTGCACCCAGTTACTCCCCTTCTTTCATGGATCCCTTGTGCTCTTCTATGCATGCCGTGGCACATCCAAGCCTGACTTTCCTCACCTCATCTGGTCTTGCCCAAGAGTTGCGGTACTTCGTGCCCAACACCGCCCGGTGTGGTTCACTCTAGAAAGAGTTGATTTGGACCTCTTGGCACATTAAGGGTACCTTGACGGTCAAAGCGCTCTGGAGCTTCGTCTATGCGGCTTCCATCGCTGGGAGCTGTTAGCGTACTCCCTGCCCTACCCTTTCTCATGCGGCTTCGGACCACCCCTTCTTGATAAAGTTTGCTTCCTTCCTTCCTCCCTTTCTTCGTGCCTTCCTTCCTTCCTTCGTTCCATCGTTCCTTCCTTCCTTCCTCCGTACAAGCCACCGCGACGGTCAGTGGCCCATCCTTCGCTAAACCTTTGACGAACATGGCGTCGACTGCGTCATTCACTCCACACAAGCTGTCATGCTCCGTGGAACGAGACAACTGGCCGCAGAATGGGGCCGACCAACGGTCGCAATCCGACACCACCTAATTGCTTGGCCCACATTGTAGCCCAGAGAGAGCACTCAAGCTTTGAGGGAAGACCTGTAGCAGCATCATCGTCATCGTCTTCATCAGAACCATTATCATCAATGGCACCTGGACTAGCGCGTGAGCTTTGCCACATGAGGGAGATAGAACACGACGGCGCACCTGGACGGACACTCGTCTTCAGGCCTCCCAGTTCTGACCGGACCCGCGCTTCACTAAACGTAGGAAGCCGTATCCGCTCCACAGAGCTCAGGTCCGCTTTCCACGTGTTCCTCGACGCCAACTAAAAATCGGCCCCCTGGGCGCTGAGCAGACCATCGTCTATCGGCTAACCTGTACACCTGTACAATGGCACTGTCTGTTTGCGTGCGTATATGTGCGTGCTTGCTGCGCACATACACGCGCACGCGAGTAGTCCAATTAGGAAGTTATTCAGAAATCTAAATCGTCTCATAAACGAAAATGTCGAAAAGTTTAGAAAATATACCAAAGGTTTTGATACATAGAGAGAAAAACTTCATCTTTATTTTTCTGCAGCGTCAGGCAAAGTCCCATAATGTTTGTGTATTAGCCTTTCATGTGTTATTGAAATATGAGGTTTTATTCAAACTAAATATATACACCTCTGGGCAAAAGTTGTGTCATTTCCTGTAGTGTGCATGCCCACAGCAAGACCCTGCGTGTGGTTTAATGCTGCCCAGGCGGGTGATCTAGCAAAACAAATTCTCAAATAGTTGGTTCACAACTTGAAGAAGCTATAGACTACACGCAACATGCATGGGTAAAGAAAAACCAGAATTGAAACCAAAACTGGCAGTCCTGTCTGTCCTTTCAAATTATTCTTCATCCTAGTCTGTACATTTAGCACAGCTCGTTTTAAGCGATTGGGTTAGCCTCGGATGATATTTTGGGTCGCGATGATTTTGCCCCTGGCGACTGGTGGGAGTATTCGGCTACTTACCATGGTAGAGACTGGTCTGAAAAAATAGAGAAAATCGGCAGTATATTCTAAAACGATCGCTTTACACGTCGGAGTCCAGACGCAAAGGAAGAAAACTTCAATTTATTCATATACTTATTGATACGGTTTACCTTGTCCAAACTATCCTTGCTTACATCCTTAAATGCCATACACACACCCACAAGTACGGTTATACTGTGCGGTGAGCATCTGGCTGCCGGGGTCGGCGAACCCCCAACGCAGAGACGTGGTGAGAATCGGAGATGGCCGGCATATGCGCACAGGCGCCCCAGGCGGGTGCACCCACTGTCGTCTACTGGGGCTCTTCACCACGCCGCTAAGCATTCAAGTGCAAAATTCCTCACCCACCGCAAGTTGAGTGGCAGGGAGGAGCGCCTTAGCAGAGTGTTGTACACGTTCCCCTACGCCGAGAACGAAATCTCATTCCTCGGTCCTTCCCAATTCTGAAACGAGGTCCCGTTACAAGTTCCTTTATTGCAAAAGGAACGCGTGCCATGTTCCACTTGGAACATTGGAGCGTGTCGTAACATTAGGTTACATTTGATTTTTTTAAATTAAAATTCCGTGTCGGATAATGGTGAGGCGAAATGAAGTGAGCAATTTAACACTCACACCGAAGAACGTATATTATACTAATAGGCACACCGCCGGGAGTAGATTTACTGGATAAAAAAAGAACCCACAGAAACGCCCATAGCCGAATTTTTTTCATGGAGCACCGGGCAAACTCCAGACATTTCTGACTGCTGTTTTGGTGCTCGTTTATTACAAATGCGCAGTAATGTTAAAGCGCTTTAGATGTGCAAATACAACGTTACACGGAGGAACACAATCAAATTTCTTGCATAAGAAACTGTGTTAAAAGGAACAATACATAGCCGTTTCATTAATGGTTATTGAATACTGCAGTGTATTTAAAATAACTTACAGGCCCTTTGCAAGTAACTGAGAAAGCGGGCTACAAAAGTGAAGCTTTGCGGATCATACATCACAAATTTACGAGTAACAAAACACAGCAGAACAAGTAACGGCTACGAGGTCCGCAAGACTAGTTTAGGTCAGAAGACAATAACAAAAAAAAATAATAAGTCAACATCGTAGTCACACATGAAATTTATGCGCAATAATTACAAAGTATACAGAACACAACCAGGGTGGTAGATAAAGGAAGCAAGCAAAGATAGCCAATTATGTCTACGCGACGCACAAATCAGTTGCTGTGGTTAGAAATACACATAAGGGAAAAGAAAAGGAAATAACACAGAGCCTAATCACGTGCGTGAAGACAGGGTGAAACCGACCAACTAAAGCAACTCTAAACGCTGGCCGCCCACGTTCGGGCCTTCCGGAATCCGGACATTTCGGTGCAGGACGTTTCGGTGAGGACATTTCGGTGCGGACATTTTGGTGCGTGGGAATTTCGGTGCATAGACTTTTCGGGGCCGAACGTCCCGATGCGGACCAATCGTTGCACGGAATATGCCAGGAATCCTTTTAGTAGTTCAGCTTTAACATTTTAATTTTTTCAGATGACAAGTTCAAGAGTTCTGTGCGTTTCAAATTGTTATTTCGTCCAACCTTTGTAAAATATTATTATACAAATGAACAGCCCCAACCCTTTATTCTCAGTGTTACTGAAGCACTTTCGTTTCAATCGATGCGTTTGCTGAAAGCCCATTCTGAACTCTCCTCTCCAGACCCCTCAACCGTCACGAGAAAAATGAAACATAAGGAAACCAGGCTGGCTTTTAATAAAAGCACATGTACATCCGCCTTTTGTCATTTTCTGTATCACCCCTGTCGTCGTTGCATTCGGTGTACGTTCTACTTAAAAATAATCAGCGATCGCATTCACAGTGGCATCGCTAAGGGAATTGGCCGGGTGGGGGACTGGGGAACCAACCTCCGAAGTCCTGGGGGGGGGGGAGGGGGGGGCATTTGTGCATTTCCAATGTGCAAAGTGGACGCCGAAAGCTGATATATGACTGCTGCAGTTCTCGCCACACCAGCGGGTTAAATTTTCTACCTACTGTAATTAAAGAAGGTGACGAGACGCCTGCATCGAACAATGTCAGGCGTGCTAATATACCAGGCTTGAAGAGTAAATTGCCGATGGGCCCAGGGGGGCGAAGATGCAGCGATTCTTGGAAAGTGGCGCGGTCCCTAAGTTATGAAAGCGACGCGCGGAAGTGTGCAGAGAGCAAGCTTGTTCTTTGAGGGGGGCGATACTGCAGCCAACAAGACTTGTTTGGTGGTTTTTTATTGCGCACAAAAGAGATGGGGTTAGATCATGGTCCATGTAAAGCTATAGCAATGCCAGGCATCCGGCCAAGGAATTAACTTCGTCGTGACGACCATTGTCGAGAACGAAACGAAACTGGAGGCAGAGGCTTCTACTTGAGTGGTGAAACAGTGAGCGAACTTCACAATACTTTAATCGATACTTGTACCTCTCATCTTTGTGTACACGCACTGGCTCCGCTCTGCAGAGAGGGCCTTTGTGAGATCCCTAACGCATTTAAAGGCTATCAGACACAGTCTCAGCCTCACCCCAGTCATACCTCAGGTTGTGAAACGTCGTTTTTTTTCGTTTATTGTACCATTGTTTGCAGTGTAATTATGGCTTTTCGTTTGTAACCTCCCAACCAGACAGATCGCAGCGAATGTTTACCTTTATTGTATGTTGCGTGGGTCCTACTTATAATAAACTTGGCCAACACAATTACCCATTGGTTCCTCTGAATGACGGTCATACTAATCTGCGACACTATAAGCATGTGTATACGCACTTTTACAGATATTCTAAGACCCCTCTTCCCGCCGAGCAAAAAAAAATAAAATAAAAACTGAGAAGCTTAGAAAACATCGGACCCTTTCCTTCGCGTTTTCTGTGCTTGGGGTTAAAGGCACGTGACATCGCGCTTTTGCCTGAACACTGGAGTAATTGGCATTTGTACCCACAATCCATACACGTTCTAGCAGAATTTAAGAAATATAACAGCTCCAGCCGTGTACAAAAAGGCGCATTCTTCTTCCACGACGACATTCTAGAATTCTCCATAAAAAAAAAGCTGCCGACAACACTATTTGCCTGTTTGGCTTTGCGTCCCAGCGCTGGTACATGAAACACTTGATATGATATTCCGTATTTTCGGGGGCAACATAATTTTTGCAAAGCTGCTTTTTGCGATAATAGAAGTGTACCTTTTATTTAGAGAAAATTATTTTCCAAATGCTTCGTAAAGAGTGGTTGATTTCCTTAGCTGATATGCATTCGGAAAAAAGTGCGAATTGTCCGAATTGTCATATAGAATGGCGGTTTAAAACAAGTAAGCACGAGATAATTTGTTTGCCCGAAAGGTTGCGCACCAAAACGTCCGTGCACCGGAACGTCCTTGCACCGAAATGTCCGTGCATCGAAATGGCCGAACCCAAACGTCCTGCACCCAAATGTCCTAGACACCGGGCGGCCTCTCTCAGCTATTGTCTATACTGCACGCGACGAAAATCTCCCACAATGACGAAATTCCTGTCCTTTGTCAACTGGACGCAAGCAATACAAAAGGACCAAGCACTCAAATCGACCCATGCACGCCAGATCGGTGATAGACCGCATAGTGAGCAACTTCGAGCACTACGGCATTCCGAGACATTGTGGCGCCCCCAGCCCTATTGATAGCCGGTGACCCTTCGAATGACCCCACAGCGACTGCCACTCCAACCGACTGCAACGCACCCGCGCGTCGCACGCACTAAAGGTGAAGTTACGTCTGCCAATATACAGATATGGTTGTTTCACAAGGAACCTGCAGCGCCGCTCGGACTCATTACCTTATCTTGCCTCTCCAGGCAAACCATGAAAGGCACAAAGCATTCTCGCGCAAGCTCAACCAGCATGAAAGCAAGCACAGACTGCGGCCAGCTGCGTGATTTCTCCTATGCCTTTCACTTTCGAGGAAGCACGTTCTGCTGAAGGGCACAGGCAAATTAGACGGCTTGTAGTAGCGACTTGTGGATTTTTTTACTCGAGCCTTGGCATCACAAAACGGCCAAATCCTAGCAATGTAACGTTTTCAGGAGGAACGCCGTTCCTGCCGTTCCTTCATAAACCTACCGAGTTACCGTTACAGTTCAACCGACCCTCAATGAAACGGTGTCGTTTCTCTGTTCCTCCAAAAGGGAACTGGTTCCAGGAACGACGTTCCTTGGAACGCCATTCTGTACAAAACTGCCTTAGCAGGCCAAAGAGCGACCGCTGCCGAGGACACGGGTTCGATTTCCGACCGCGGCGGCCGCTTTTCTGATGGAGGTGAAAAGCAAAAACACCCGTGTGCACGATATTTCGGCGCGCCTTAGAGATACCCAGGTGGTCAAAATTAATCCGGAGTCCTAAAATACGGCGGGCCTCATCGCCTGCGTTGCGTCAGCGCTTTAAACCCTACAATCAATCAGTCAAGAGCGGCCCCTTCCGCCGCATGCGGTAAGTGCGCATGTGCCGGTTGTCTCCAACTATCGCCCCATCTCGGCGCGAGGTGTTTCACGGAGCGCAGCGGCCATGCGCTCGCCCTTTCCCCCTAACAGTGCACCACACTGTACATTCATACATACGTTATATGCGTTATAGGCGCGGTGCGCATATAACGTATTGTCGGTCACAAAATAAATCGCAACAAGGGAGTGGTGCGAGATAACTACGGATCGACGCCTTCCGACCGACCGCCAGCTGGGGAGATAGCTGAGGACGCGTGTGCGTCCTAGTCTCGTCATTGCAGGTCGCTTTTCCCGACATCGACCGGAGCGCTTCGTTTCTCTCGAAGGTGGAACCCGGCGGTGCCTTGGGCGGTGCTCCTAGAGAGAGGCACGATTTGTGCCTTGGTCCGAAAGCATGTAACGTGCGCTTAACTCGCCAAACAGCGGCCTTCATGCTTACAAGTTTTCGGGCGCTCTTTTAGATGCGACGCTCAGAGCATCTCTTGTCGGCGGCCCTGTCGTTCCTGCGTGCGTCCGTTGTTGTCCACGTGCATCCGTTGTTGTCCGCAGCCTCTCTCCCCATCTCCTTTCCGATAGCGAACACTCTCTCGCAAGGGGCATTGGATTGGATTCGATTGGCTTGGCTTGGCTTGGGTTGACTTCGATTGGATTAAATTTGGATTTGGATTGCATTGGATTGGATTGTATTAAAGTTGATTGTGTTGGATTGTGTTGCGTCATAGCCACGGCACTCTCTCCGCGGTCTCCTCTCCTTCGGGCGCGGTGCGCATATAACCGGTGTGCCGCTCTCCAGTGGCCTTTCGGTCGACGGTTGCTCTCCGCTTGCGCTTGAACCCCCCTCAGCGTCGCATCACACCAGAGTTCCCGCGAGGGGAGGTGGGCGTAACTTTTTAGATGCGACTGCATCTCATTCACTCGCCTTGTCCATGCAGCGTCGTTGACGTTGTTGTTGTCCGACCCTCCCCCATTTTCCTTGCCGTGCGGGCTGCGCTTTCCGCCGCTCACCCCCTCTCCTCTCCGATGCCCCTCTCTCGCGAGGGGCATTGGATTGGATTCAAATGGATTGGCTTGGCTTGGCTTGGCTTGGATTGGATTGGATTATATTGGATTTAGATTGGATTGGATTAAAGTGGATTGTGTTGGATTGTGTTGCGTCATAGCCGCGGCAGACACACCGGAGCCGGCGCATGTGCAGTACTCTTTCTTCTGCGGTCTCCTCTCCTTCGGGCGCGCTGCGCATATAACCGGTGTGCCGCTCACCGGCGGCCTTTCGGTCGGCGGTTGCTATACGGATGCGCTTGAACCCCCCTCCGCGTCGCATCACACCAGGGTTCCCGCGAGGGAAGGTGGTCTCTTTTCATTTTCATCCTGTTGTCTTTAAAGATATTTGCCCTTGAGGCAAGTCTGCGATAAATGATATTGCTGGTGGCTAAATGACGAACGTGCCATTATATCAAGCACTGAAAACAACCTGGATAATTGTTCGCTTCTTGAAATATCATAGGCAATACAGCGAGTGATTTACAAACACAAAAAATGCGTCCAAGTTGCCGTAGATGTCGATTACCTCTAGAATGCGTCGGGGAAGCGAATCGTAAAGAGACTATGATTTCTGGACCGGAGTGAAGGAGTTTTCATTTCTCTAAGGTTCGACTCCACAACTCGCCAGCTGTGCGGCCACTGTCAATAATTTTTGCGAGGGTCGTTTTCATAATTCCCTAGACATTAGCCGTGAGGGTACACTCGGCCCCGCAAGGAAGCTACCGCAGTTGACTGGCCACGTGGTCCACCAGGAGAGCGTTCACTGCTCGTGCTACGTGGACAGGGCTTGAAAAGACTGAAACACCTCATGGATTTTTAACATAGTTTATTTATTTTGAGCATGACTGTGTATTATGTTGTTTTTTTTTCAAGCAAGATAACCTCACAGAGGTGATTTTTAGCGGTTGATATGAACAGCACGCTCGTCATATCAGCAGCGTAAGCTTATTCGGATGTAAATCTTTATACAAAGCATTTCGTGAACGCAAACTTTTTTGGAGTCATTAAGATGACAGTGAAAAGTCCGTGAAATAGTATTTTCTAAAATTACCGAATCGTCGTTCCAATCACTCTTCACGGCACCTGAACCTGCTTAGCTACCTGCGGAATAAAACGAAATGTGAACCTGCATTTTTCTACCTTAATTGAACTGCATGGAAATGTGTTAAGATTTTAGACATTTTCGTACTGTGAGATACTTATGTCCAAGGTCATCGCAAAACGGTATGCATGATTTCGCGTAGTCAAAACGCATGTTCGTGTTACCAGACCTGCCATGGGGCGGCAGCGGTGAAAGTGTTTGCCTTAATAGAAACGCCGTACTAGAACCTGCTTTATATGCTAATATTATCGTAAAATAAACCATTGAGGTTGTTCATGGCTCCGTTTTGTTAGGTTTTCTTTTTTGAAGCCGTTTATGCTTCTGAGGGACCCCATAGCAATGAAAAAATGGCTGTGGGTTAGCTCAGCTAATCTTGGATATGCAAAGCAAAAGCTTGGCTTAGTCTGGTTGAGTCTTGGTTCCGCTTGGTTAAACCTTTGATTTAGCTGTATTGCCGACCCCATCTCAAAACCGTTCGGTTTCGTGCAACGCCCGCACAAGGAGGCCCGGGGGAACGCGGCGTTCATTCAAGGCGAACGCAGCGTTCCTCTTCGCTGGGCTCGTTGCCGGGCATGACCCAGCGCCGCATGCATGGGAGGCTGAGGGGGTGGTCGGCTGACTCAGCCGACCACCCCCTCGCAGCGCAGGCGCCAATCACGCAGCGCAGGCGCCAACAGCGGGCCCGGAGAATCACGCGATGCGCTTCGAGAGGTGTGCCGCCAGGGGGTGTGTCTCCGGTCGAAAGGTCATGTGCGCATTCTACACAAAATGAAATCGCTGGACGATAGCTGTAATGCTTCGCTTTAAAAACATTCGTGCAATAACAAAGATCCTCTGTACGAACTGCGTATTTGCAAGAAACTTTTCAAACTGCCAGCAAGTTCATGAAAGTATACGGCTAGTTTAGGTCCACCATGTACGAAGCAAGGGAAGCCGTAGGTGCACAAGTTGCTTTTTAATCTTTTTTCACAGCACCGCCACTCTTTCCTGGAATCAGAGAAGTTGGGCATACACACAACACGCAATTGATGCCAAGCGTGTGACGGGACAACCGTAAAAGAACTAGACACTTACGGCTAGCGAAAATTCAGTAAATAGGCGAGAGTGACAAGCGTCTTTCACTCGAAACCAGCTTTTGATTGCTTTTTAGCACAGCGGAATAAGACCAATTTTAAGACCAGGTAAAAGCCCAATAAAAAAACAAGACCAAAACGTTGCATTGCGCATTACGTGGTAAGCTGACTTTCAAGCAACGTTTGAAAGCCAGGTTACAAACACTTTGCCTACACTGACCTCGTTTAATGTCGGCTGCACTTCTGAATACAAACATTGCTTTGCTGGGGATACATTTCTTCAGTAGCCTTTTATTCCACCCTGTTAGAAAATATGAAGGCCATACCGCTTTATTGGTTCTAGCCTTGTCTTTCTGGGCTCACCAAACTTGCACTAATCTAAATAAAGTCGGCTTTACTTCTAGGCATAGATGCATAGCTGAGAAGATATTCATCGTCGTAGTTGTATAATATTTTCATGGCGCAAACGTGCACAGTGCATCATGGAGCCATGCCTTGCCTTTTCAACGAAAAGAGTGTGACTGCAGAGCAGCCTGAGTGGGGTTCCGTTGTGGCAGCTTGTAAATAGACCATCCTCATCTTGTAAAACACATGGATTCATCAACAACCCTAGTTCCCCTACTATGTTCTGCATTCACATAACAATATCAATATATGAGGCCTTATGACCTCATTCGTGTGCCTTTGGGCTGCCTTATCGGAATTTCCCTAATTGAGTTTATTCATCGCGGACAGCATACAATTTAGCATTCTAGACATAGACAGCTTCACTGCAATACAAATTACAAATTTAGCCTTCTGCTGAAGCTCAGAAGTTCGATTTCGAATGCACATCAATTCGTTCTCGTTTATTTTTTAGGGTTGCTTTCTACCCCACAGACACAAGAACTGCACTACGAGGTTATCCTAAAAAGCTAGAAAAAAACACACACTTTCTTTCATTGGTTAGTGGAGCCAATACGGGACATTTCTGCGAGTCCAGGTACATAGAACGTGCCAGTCAACCACAGCCCGTTCAGTTACATACGCACCCGAATTTAATGGTGAGAACTAAACACAACAAAGCTTATCACTCACGAGGAGCCGACAATTATCTTCCCGTTTGAAAAAAAAACTAACGTAGAACACCTTTTAGAAACCTACAAAATATACTACAGATTTAATCTCAGAGCAAAAAATACGATGGAAAGAAGGGACTACGAACACCTTTGAGAAAACAACAAAATATACTACAGATTTATTCTCCGAGCAAGGAATGCGATGTTTAAAAGGAACTAACTAAAGCTGAATACACAAAGTCTTCCGATTGGAATCACGTACCGCATGCCAATGTCAGTGCTTTGCTTTTATGCCATTCCGCAGACAGCACAAAATTGCAGCCGGACCGCGAGCAAAATACTTCACGTGACGCAAAATAGCCTACCTTCTTGATCCGGAGATTCAAATCCGCTAACTGAAAAAAAGATTCAATTTGCAGTCATAAAACGTGAACAATCATTACGAAGCAATACATTGGGCCTGGGCTACATTTTTGGCACACATAAAACACATCATAAAAAGTATTCCAGTCATATTGACTTTACTAACATTCGCTAGGTGTATGAGGGGGATCAAGTATCCTTGAGGGAAGCGGAAGAAAAGGTCGTTTAAAAGACCTCGGAAGTACTTCTTTAAATTTCTGCCTCTACATGTCCTAGCGACACTACACTACTGATTTACGCATTTATCATGAAAGCATTGTTAAATACCTTTCAATTTGTATTCATGGTACGTATTCGATTTCAGCAATCCACGCGCATTCGGGGATTATTAAGCCGGACAAGCAATCCCCCACTTTAATTATTTATTCATGTTCGATAGTTGCTGCATGAAGTTTTTTCTTGCTCTAAGAAAAAAATTTGAAAATTACCACCATGCAGTAAGGATGACGGATGAATGCGCTATATAACTACGTTAAATAGCCTTTTTGATAAACTGTTTGCTTCTTGCTTTGGCGAAAGATGTACAATTTTTTATTCGAGATTTCATGGGGAGTTTTTCAATGCTGAATGCGAATTCGTCTGATGGCGTTTCCGAAGAATTCACCTGCCTTAAAAATGCTACGCCGATGAAGATACGCCGACTAACGTGTCCTTTCACTAATAACAACTTCGGGCATTTCGTGCTCAGAAACAGCTGTAACGGAAGGTCCATTTACTCCTGGAGAATATCTCTTAAATGATGAACACAAGTAAAATCACTATGCCCTCAACCACTGATCAAGTGTAATTCATAATAAATACACATTTGATTGCGGGGATTGCTTAAACCCTTCCCGGAAGCCGAGGGACAAAACCGTGTTGGACCTGCTATTCATCTCCTGCTGAACTTTGTGGGGAACTTCGCGGTCGCCCCTATACTTTGGAAATTCTACTCGACAGCATCCAGGGGAATTCGTTTCGCTTACCCGCCATCACCACGACACTCCTGGGCACCGCGGAAGGTACTAACAATGCACAAGGCTTCTCGTATTGCATGTGCGGCAGCGAACTAGACCCTTCTGGTGCTTTCGCTTCCCTTTTATACCATGCTCTGCATTGCCCTTTCTGGGAGCCCTCCTCTGACCCTGTGTCCGCGTTGCAGTTTACTTTTCATGGCGCATAATCCCGGGCTCACGCTCCGATTTTCTGTGCGACTCCAAATACCTCACAACACTTTTTCTAACCTCAAGCCTTTCGCAAGACAACAATCTAGGGCTTTCGCACTTCAAAAACATCCATTATCGCCGCTGGGTGCTCCAAGTTTGTGACAATCGGAAGCGACAATTCCCACCGGATGTGAGTTGTCCTCTATCCTAATACCGGTGCATTGCTCTAGGATAACCTGATGGTATTTTAGCAGATCTGTTCTATGCCGCGCAGTGTTACCGGCATGGAGGGGACAGGTAGTGGCAGGTTCCCGAATCCTTCACCAGGGGCACTCCAGTCTCGCCGAGGTGGGAGCACAACAATTACAGAACTTGAAGGGGGAGGAGAGTGTATATCACAGGCGGACGACGTTTCGCCCCATGCACTCGGTGCGGTGAAAGCAGCAGTGAGAGCACGCCAGGGAACGGCACCACCGAAGCAAAAATCCCGTTTTTGAGAGCGGCACGCCGAAGTAAAGCGGAAACTGAGTCGCACTGTCAAGATTGGGTGTTTCGGAAAGCAAGCTTTTTGGTAAGTGCCGTGTTCTGCTGAAATTATTGTAGGTATCTTGAAAAAATGCAACAATTACCCTCTAAGACGACTCAATCATCCCACCGAGTTTCTACTTGTTCGTTTCGAGCACTTTGTTGTCTGCGCCGAGCTCAGCTGGTCATCCTTCATGGAGTCGATTATCACTGATGCTTATGTTGTTTTAATTGCCAGTTGCACCAGTGCTAAATCCAGCATATTTCATATTCTCATTTACAAACTCGCCTTGGACTCGTAGGCTGTAGGTCGCTTTCATCACAGGGAAAACCACTGGCCTCCGGTCCAGAGGGTAGTATATTGGAGGCCATCACCAATTTAATATGAGCATATTTTAACCACGGCCTCACATACCTCAAGAGATAAATATTTATACGCTCGACAACGTACCTTCTTCGCCATGGGGTACGATGCGAATAACGTTTCGGTTGATGGTGGCGGAATAGCGCACCTGTCATGTTCTGTTGCACTCCTTTCCTACTTTTACTACGTATCATTTGAATGTACAGGCTCAGTTTATGATATTCCAAAGTTATATAGTTTTCGTGGGGTCAGTACTGCGTTAACAAGACAGGTATATTTTAGTAGCTATCGAAACAAGGTGGATTACACTACACTCCCCAAGTCGACGACACTCTTTAGGCGAGCACCCAATTCATAATAACATGTTCAGCACGTGTATGGAGGTAATGTTTGCACGTTAGCTTCCATAAAGCGTCCGTAGAAAGCCTTTTTGTTTTTGTAAGCTCACCTAATAGGATTTATGATCATTTAGGCAGGAACAAACACTGTCGGTCGAGTATCCGTGGCCTTTATTTATGTTTCTACGCATTTTTTTTTAAATAAGGAGTGGACTGGAGCTCTTTAGCCTATTGTCGATACCGCGTACATGAGACAACCTTTAAATTTATGAAACGCACCAAAGTTTGCCAATAGATATATAGATAGTAGTACACGCGATCTTTTGTGTATAACGTCTCCCTGCAGACATAGTTGTTCTGACCCTCCATAGGGCTGGTTACTCCAGCAATTACCACTAAATAAGAAAGGCTTCTGGCGAGTTAACATGAATAGTTAAAATGAATACGAGCTTGACAGGGCCAGCTCTCGCGTGAAGCTCTGTGTAAGAGTGGTTATCGTGGACAATTACGGCGTTGGTTCAATCCCGCATACATCATTATTTTCAGCGCAATTAAGGGAACGCGAGGATGTTTCCAAAACACAGATAGCAGGCGACAAGGTTTCAGTGCACGGAAACCGAGAACTTGCGCAAGGTACCAAAAGCTGGAGCACTGACCGCTCCCGGTTCCGCTAATATTATAGGTATTAAACAAGACTCTTCTCTTACCGGAGGGTTGGCGTGTAGTTTGCGTGGCTCCCTCTTGACTAGAAACCATCTTTCTTTACTTCTGTTTCTTTAAGGACGGAGATATTTGCCGTTAGGACGATTCTCTTGAAAAACACAAAATGGCGAGGTGAGGCCACGGCTTTTTCTTCGTCGACTGCGGTTTCATCGTCTTCTTGCGCTTTCATTTTGTAAGACCCAACTTGTGTCTTTTAAGAAGTGTTTAAGCCATCTTCTCCAGTGGTAATTTTAGTTTGTCTGTTCTTAGATCTCCTGTTTCTCTACTTAAATTTTAGTGAATCACCAATTTTAATAAATTTATTAGTGGGGATTTACCAAGACTGAATAATATGGTATATTGAACAATCCGGTACTTATTTATTTGTTAATTTCCTTATATACGACAAAACTTGCACACGAGCAAGAAGGGAAGGTAATGGCCAATAAAAACAAGATATCATCAGTACGCAGCACAAAATATAGAAATCTACAAACAGAGCCCGTAATATATGTCTGAAGATCGAATAGCATCATCACAGCAACATATCGTCCAGGGAAAAACACCAGATGTCCCCTAAATCTCCCTATAGGGGACGATGCGAAAAACAGGCAGCGTCTTGTAGTCGCGAAGCTGCAGGATGACACCAGGACGCGTACTGCTTGCCCGAAACTTAGTCAAGCGCACACCCAAGGTCACAGCCTATAGCCATCAATCCTGCCGGGTTCGCAGAAAACAGGGCTGTTTAGACGAAGCCTTCATGGGTAGGGTTCCGTGTGTTTCTTTTTATTTCCGGAAACGAGAACTCCACAGCTGGACTACAGAAGATATGGCGAGATACTAACATTAGTTCCCCACTTGCTCCACATGTACCTTCAGACTAGACCAAGATTCCACCTTGGAAATACACAACCATACACAATATTACAAACGCACCCCACGAAGGATGGCTGGCTGCAACAACCCCAGCGAAGAGCAAAGGCAAGTGGTGGCGTGAGTCAAGAAATGGTTTGAAGACGTCTCCAGATGTCCTCGGCAATATGACGACTAAGCAGGCTTCCCTGTATATATTTTCACGTGTGCAGTTGTTGGACAACGCCGGGATGAAGTAGGACGCCCATGCTGATCTCCCACGTGGGTACGTGTAGTGTGATGCGGCACAGATAAATTAAAGGGGGCGCGTTGAGAAGCGGCTCGTGTTTTGGTTTGTTCTCCATATTGCTGGCCCCCGCCTAGTGGTCTTTCTATTTCTCCTCTCCATTAAGGCACCTCGTCTAATAAGCACTTGCCCACTGCGTCTTCGCGAAGGTAAACTTGCATGCATCCCTGTCTTACAGGACGCAACAACATATAGATAACTAAAGCACACACTTGGCGAGTTCTTCAGACAATCGTATGTCCAAATTATGCCGTGCTGACCAACATTCACCCTACTCTATACCATACCTTGGCCTACTCCTAAGGTTGCGCACATGCCGTACAATCTTATAGCGTCTGGGCGAGGCCGGCAATTTTACATTCCCGCTATAACCTCCGACGAAAAGTTTGCGCCCGAACAGCGCAGCTTTCACCGGGACCTAGAGGCTCATTTTGTTGCCAGGGAAGACGAGGTCACTGATCAGTTCTCGCGGAAGCCACAACAAAACTAATAACTAGCATGGCTTTAAAGATGAATCACCCCTGATATTAGGTGCGAAGCATCTCATGGTCCGGGCTATGTCCCTCCCTTGTTTGTTGCGCCGTCCACACCCCTACTGCGGGGGCTCGGCTTACGGAACGTCCGGCCCCTTCTTTGGCTCCTGGAGCGACAGTGTTGTCGGTGTCTTCCTGGGCCGGCACGAGACGAGCCCGCTTCACACGCCTTCGCCGTTTCATTGTCGTCGGCAGCGGCGTGCGTCAGCGAGTCTCGGCGGGCCGTGATAACAAGCAGCCCACAACCATTTGAGGAACGTGCTTCGACCTCATCTTCAGCAACTTTAGGGTTCCTCCACTACAACAGCCCTTGAGTTTACATTTCACTGACCATAAGGCGGTCATAATCAAAGCGGAACGCAAACTACAGCTCGATGTCACCTACGTTGAACATGATGATGATAAAGCCTTAATAAAGACAAACCCATACCACGTACAACATCTCTCTCTGTCTCTCTCTCTCTCTCTCTTTAATGCCTCTCCACTCTAACACCCCCCCTCCGAAAAATTCCACCATCTTCACGAAGGGTAAGCCTGAGTGGTATGCGAAACAGCCATGGGGTCAACGTAATTTCCCATTTCGTAGTTCCTGTAAGTGAAAAGTGTGGTAGTTACTATGGAAATCAAACGCTAAATATAACGGTAACTACGTACTTGAACCTCACAGAAATGACGAACTGAAAACTAATGGGCACTTGAATCGACCCCAGGCCTGCTTCGCATGCTACTCAGGGTTCCCCTACGGAAAGATGGTGATTTTTTTTTCTAAAAGTGAAGTTTATTCTTCTCACCTCCCTTTCTCTGTCTAGGCTTCCCGTGCTTTCAAGCGCGAGGCGTTATATATAGCCCTAGGCATTGGCTAATGACCGTGTTTGTGTTGGTGCTATTACCACATAGTTTCCACAAGATTTGCACGCTGTTCGAGACTATATTTCCGCATCCTTTTATACGTATCACCACTTCTAGTAGAATAGGTAATAACGGCCCACGTAGATTGTGAGCTGAGTAAGGAACGTAAATGGGAAGGTACGTGAAGCCTAGCCTACATTGTACATGAGAAGCGCGAGGGTTTTTAGCTGAAGGGCATGGGGTCTGGCGACGACAGAACCGAGCGCACAGAACACGAAAGTGGAACAGTTAACACCAACTGAATAGACCTTACTTTGCTTTTGAAGAAAGAATTAGCACAGGTATAGTTTTTGCCGCGAAAGGCAAGTTAATTTACCGTTGTTCGTCCTCGTGGTCTCAAAAAGGCGCACAGTTATGGGAAAGATTTTCCACTCACAATTTTTAGAGCGAAGCTCTCTGTGTCAGGATACAGATGATCGTTTCGGGCAAGAGAAGTTTGGAAACAATTGTCATTGTATAACAAAATCATCAATATAAAATGGCTCCCCAAACACCTTGTTTTTATAAAAGGCGGCTGATACTCCCTCTGGAAAATTGTCTTACCGCAAATGAAGTTGGGTTTAAATGACAAGCCGACTTTAAGGGGATCGGTGTAAGCTTCGTCTTTGTAAGTTCCTTTCCCACAATTGGAGTCACACTTTGAAGCAAGGCCATCTACAATAGAAGTATGGTTACAGCCTCACTTCGTAACTCTCCACCACCACCGCCTCTTTCCCATTTCGTGTAAACTCCTCGCCTACCCGAAGCGTCTCTCTACCCTTGACATTGCGCAATGTCGCGAGCTTTGAGGCTGCCACCTGGGTGCCACATCAGAGCCTGTGCCGTGATTTCTACAACGGCGTCTTTATAAAACGTCATTGTCTCTCCCCTGCAACTATGTGCACCCATACTATATGACGTAAAGATCGCGCCACTGCCCTTGTTATTCAACGCACCAAATCCCCAAGATAGTTAAACCCCAGCACAGAAAATGTCGCTACACTGGACAACCTTCTCTATTGGAGGACAGGCTGTGAATTTTATGTTCCTCACTTGCCCATTCAATGAAAAATCGAAAGCGGGCGTCGTGGCAGTGGCGTTGTCGGCAACTGCAAAACGGCACCTACATTTTCATTGCTTTCATCGCTATAGCACCAAAAATAGATGTGGACGACACATTATTGTGCACAGAATGCTTAGGAGAGCCCCGGCGCCCAGCGGCGCATTGGGAGTAGTGTTAATAAAACAAACACACGTTGAGTGTGCGGAACTGATGAAAAATGTTTTAAATTCTAGCGAACAGGTTTCGCTAAAAAATCTACATACTGCGAACGTGGCCAAAATGATATTCGTTGGCTGCGACTTCGGGTATGTGCCAGACTGAGGTGTCTATTTATTTTATTACGAAAAGACAAAAGCCAAGTTATAGGACTAGTTTATTAAATCACGAGAGTTAGCCGATTTGTAGGTCTCTAAGAAATTCCATGATAAACTCAGCAAGGGTTTGCGTTAAGTAAAAGCACAATATTATGACCAGTCGTTTCAGTGTTCTAAGAACAGCGATCGTAAAATTTGGCAGAGACATCCTCCTTGGCTGCAAAGCTCTAGTGCTTGCACAGATATACATCTTGTCAAAGACGGCGGTGAAGTCATCGCAGAGTTACCAAACACTTTTAATCATTATTTCACTTCTCTTGTGATTCCATCAGTGAATTTGAATGATGTCTGCGGTAACGCGTACTCACATTCAGATACAGTTTTTCTTTTCCCTACATACGAGGCTGAGGTAACCCGTCTATTCTGTGAACTCCAAAAAAGTAAAATGTTAGACGCTAACCTAAAAATATTACGAATAAAATGTGTTCTAGATATTTTTGCCCCTATCCGGACATATGTCCACAATTTATGCACTACGTATGAAGTGTTTACCCAGTAAAATGCAGATAGCATAAGTTCTAGCTCTCTTCAAGAAAGGTTGTTAAACAGACATGTCAAAATGCTGACCAATATCCATATTGCCAGTTTTTTGTAAATGGTTAGAAAAAATAAACCGTAACCGTATCTCAGACTTTCTGGATCATGAGAGACTAACCAACGAATGCCAGTTTGCTTTTCGTGAGCAGATGTCCACTCAGCTCGCTCTACTCGAACAAAAAGAATCCATTGTGAACAATGTTATTTGATGACACTCGGTGTGTTTGTGGATTTTAGTAAGACTTTCGACTCCATCAATCATTCGCTGTTATTGCAAAAACGTGACCTTGATGGTATCGGTGGCGCTGTCCATGACCTCTTGGAATGGCAATCTGCAAAATAGAATCCAGTCCGTCGAAGTAAATACAGCATTTTCTGAACCACATATTAGTAGCTGCTGGTCTTCATGTTAGCGCATTAGGTCCCTTTTTTGCATATATGTGAACGACCTTGTTAATATTGACTCAAATACCAAGATCATTATTTACGCTTATGATACCATTCTACCAATCTTGTACTAATAACACCGACAAATTAGTGTTCCTTGCTAATAACGCACTTGCTATATTGTAGATCTGAGACAAACGGTCTACACATTAACGCCAAAAAACACAGGGTATAGTGTTTCATCCCATAAGCAAGAAATGTTTTCTGCAAAAAGATATTAAAATAGGTTTTCAAACCATTGAACATATACATTCAATGAAAACAGTAGGCATATGCTTTGATAAACATATCTCCTAGTCTACTCATGTTGACTTTCCTGTAAGTAAACTTTCAAGAATCATTGCTAATATTTATCTCTATCTCACAAACCTATCGTATTACACTGCCAATTACAATGCTCTGTTCGCTAGCCACCTAAACTACTGTTGTCTGGTATGGGGTGGTACTATGGTCACCAATATCAACCGAATCTAGTTCTTGCAGAAAAAGTCCATCCGCGCTCTTTTGAAGTTACCGTTCAGTTCCAATACTAAACTATTTTTCCCAATGAGTCCGCTCTTCAAACTTGATAACCTGCTCAATTACCGGCTGGCAACTAGTTAACACAAAGAAACAAGATCTGGGAGTCGTTTTCTTCGTTTGTTGGCGAACCTGAAGGGTAACATTGCCCAATACTGTACTCGTTCACCTGAGCAGTGGAATGTACCGCTGCCTAAAACAAACTGTGGCATGCAGTTGCTACGGTCCTGCTTACCGCAGCTACTGAACGATCTTGTTTCTGAAAACATCGATATAAGCTCGTGTTCCTCAACAGAATTGTATCGCCAGTTTTCTCCCTTGTGAAAAATAACATTTTACAGTGTTTGTCTGTTTTTCGTTCAAATTATATTTCATAGTATATAAACTTGTGACATATTGCGATTTTAAGATGTACTTGTTTCTGTTTTGCTGCTTTGTTGTGCTTTGTTTTCTTTTTCTTTTTTCATTATTTCTCTCCTCTTTCTGTACTTTTTTTTAATTTGTTAATTAGTGCTCTAACTCCGCCGCTGCTTGTCAACATAGCATTTAGGGCTAGGCAAGCTGCCTACCCGCTATTGTTTCCCTAAACATCCTGCATAAAATTGTACTTCTTTCATCAAAGTAAACTGATTTCATTTAATTTCATTTGGCTGGAACGCTGATCTACTGCGGTGTCAGTGTATAGTCCCAGCATGACGCGTGACGGTGTTATCCGGCAGCTTCTGGTTTTGTTAGCCACTACATGGAGAGGTTTTATGTCTAAAAGAGCCCGCCTATAATTTTGTATCCTCACACATAAGCAAATTAGGTACCTTCACAATTTAAAAATTTAAGATACGAGCAATGAAGATGAATGAAGTAGAGCAAAGGTTAAGCTACTACAAACCCCAATTTTTAAACGAAGTTTGTCTCGCTTTTCTGTAGCTTTACTGGACGACTGAACGAATAAAATCCTTCAGCCGACTAGAGTGAGTCCTTTATTCAAAATACAATCAATTGGCCTGATTTGCTTCGCAGCCGACATGCTTGCTGGCTTTGGCAAATTAATCGGCGAAGTCATGAGCTAGTGGCGTGCTGGCTATGTATCTAAAGTTATTGAGGAACTATCTGATGGCTGTTGACGCATCCGGCTGCGTCCGCTGGTACTGTGGAGAGATGACATCTTCCGTTTCGTCCATAGCGGGAGTAGGTGTGCGGTTCTACGAGGCGACGTCCCTTCACTTCTCCGCTTTAACCTGCAGGGTGAAAGGAGAGAGAATCATTTATAATACACTACCAGATAGGACCTAGCAGGCTAGAATTCAGCGGACTTTTTACTTCTGCCTCTTGAGGACAATAAACAGTGTTGAATAGGTACAGTTCACGTAAAGAAACCTGACTTGCTGCAGTTCCTCTCTTTCATACATAATATGATGGAACACGGGGTATGTTAATTGGGCGTACACACCTGCAGTCATAGTATGAGGCACCACTATCCACATGGAGACCGAAATTTTGCGTGCGTTGTGCGCAAGTTCTAGCAGGACCGAATAGAGCCGACTCATCAACATTTGGAAATATTGTGGTTCTGTGTGCAAATGTCGCTTTAGACAGATGTGAGAAAAACGACGCGTCAGTTACAATACGTTTAAGTAACGGTATAATATTTTATCATTTAGCAGTGTTGTTTGATTGGCCAATCAATACGCACTTGGCGATCAAGCAACAGTACTACGCACTGTGAAGCCGGCACAAACTTCTTGGTTCATTGGTTACTTTTTCTTCAAGTTGGCGGCCTCTCTTTGAGTTGCTTTGTTCGAGAATTCCATTTTCACGCGTTGACCACGCAGGTCGAGGAGCCTGCTCCTGTACCGAGAGTTCGCTGGCGTCTTTTACGCTATGCTGCACCGAAGGATGGAGATCTAACGGCACAGGTAGTATCTTTTGTAGATCAGTGGTAACTAGAATGCTGACAGTAACGACATTACTGCCTAGTGCTTACAGTCAGAGCGGTCGCTTATAATCAGGCAGACCAAAAATTGCGCAATTGTAACAATTGCGTATGGCATTCCAGGTACGAGAACTCGCTGGTCTGCCGATGGAAGTTGGCGCTTTGCACGTTTAAAGCGCGTCCTATGCTAATCTTCGTATTTGAGGAAACGGGTTACCAGCGGGAAGTGCGATCACAAGCCACGTAATCAATGAAGGAGGCAAACAGCCAGCATGAGGAGGGCCCGCTCAGTCTTAACTGGGCGACTGAGTGACCTCCATTATTGAATCCATAGAAGGAGCCCTGAATCCGCTGACGTAATGCACCCCCACGAGCCGTAGCGATAACTAATATATCGTGATGATGCTATGTTATGATAATCAACACCCGTGTTTGGACCATTAGCACTGGACAAATGCTCCCACTTTGCTCCCCACTGCTGAATGGTTGTTTGCGACGGTGATTTAGGAAGACTGAGAACTCCGATAAAATGATAGAGGCGAGAGAGAGAGAGAGAGCGAGAGAGAGAAACAGAGATAAATCATACTAAACGAATGAAAATACAAAGAAACATGAACGAGCAGTGGATGCCTGTAGCGGGACAAGCCGAAACCAGACTGTTCGCCTTGTGGCAAAACGTAGCGAATAGCATAGTGGTGGGGTCTACTTAAGGACGGTGTGTTGGCCACTGAAGCGAGAGGGAAATGTTCTCGTAATGCCGCAAAAAATAAAGTATTCCAAATGAGAACTCATGTCCTGGTTGAAGCAAAACCCGTGGAAGTTGGTGGTCGTCGTAACACGATTTGCGTGTATTGTTCCGCAGGCTTGTGAGTTCCTCTGGGTGAGTGGTGACACTGCACGAGGTGGCGGATACACTGGTCAAGAGGGAATTACCCAGGAGAGATGGGTGCAAGAATACTGAATAAAGGGACAACGCCGGAAAGGAGGGTAACGAAGAGGGTCCGGTGAGGCGTTGAAATAAGTGATTGTACGTTAAAGGCAAAAATGAAAGAATATTGTTAATTGGTACTGTCGGTATGGAAGTATAAATAAATTATGTGGCGGAGTGTATAAGGTAAGGGGTCAGCAGGTTTATGTGTCTGGAGAATATTTATAGAAGCCGTATTTTAAATGGTTGGGGTAGGAAGACGGACAGCTACGAGGGCTGTTAATAACGTTCCACCTAAATCCCTCAGAACAGCACGAGATGTCACTTGTGTGACAACAATGCAGCTGTCACGAGAAATTTAGAAGACTCAGAAGTACTGCTTGAACAAAAAGGACCACTTGGAGCAGGTTGGCTGAACAGGACAACTGTCACAGTATATCCATGGCTCGGTTGAGTAATTCCTAGCAGACCGTTAAGGTGAATCAGAACGACGTGAAATAATGCCGAGGAGCATAGGGGGTATTTCAGTGCCTTTGGAGAAGGAGGCGTTGGTCATTTCCGCTACTGGTATCAAGTACACCATGCGTGCTATTTGGCAACGTTATTTAATGAGACGCTGCGGTTTTTCCCAAGCTGTTATATAGCATCGGAGATGTGCTTCGTCCTTCAGTAATGGAAATAAAGTGACAGAGGAGAAAAATAGAACTGGTTTATTCGAAAGAACTAGCCTTTGGTAACTCACACCGATTAATTTCCGCAACAAAAGAATTTTTCAACAAAAGAACAGGATAAATTGGGAAAATGTTTTCAAGTTTCGCCATGCTGGGATGCATATGGTCAGCAGTGTAGTAAAATGGACCAGTACGATGAACGTTGTAATCAGTATTTTACCTGAAGGCTGAATTTAATATTATAATCAAGCAGAACCACAAGCTTCATTACAATCGCCTAGTCTCTTGGGCGGTGGCTAACGTCACTAACCGCCAATTGTGTAAGCAAAATTCCGTGACCTTATAGAAAACTCAGCAGAAAGTGACTGGGGAGTCAGCAGTCCTTCATTTATTTTCTGTAATATGTAGGTGATTGTAGCGCAAGCTTCACTACGCTACCTCGGGCAGTCTTCGTGGGGTGTTCTGTGTGGCCCTTGAGCGCTACACGTCAAACCACACACCCTCCTGTAAACGCCCAACCCGTTGAGGCCGCCCGATGGTGGGGAGAGATATTCGCAGGGGAGAGATAGGCTAGGACGGAAGGGAGACGTGTGCGGGACGTGACGGAGGAAGGCGATGGGGCCTCTGCTGCAGCGATAAGCGTGCGGCATGAAGGAAGGCTACGAGGCCACGGGCGCAGTAGAACCGTGTGCTATAGAAGAATACGAACATCCAGCTGTGTTCCCTAGTAAAGTGGCGGGGCATAGACAAGAGTTCGAGGCGAAACAGACGTTAAATCGCTACCTTCAAGTCTTATGCATGAGTCGGAACTGCATTTATTTATTGGTTGAAGGAAGCGATAAATGATTTTCCCTTCTTGGACTTTTTTAAAGGTATATGAGCCACTAGGCAATACGGACTTGTGTACACTAGTACGGTACGGACAAAAGTACGCTACGGACTTGTGTACTTTTACTGCACTTGCTAGTGCTAGCATACTCGCCAGATTTGAGGCCTGTCATGTGATATGTTAAAATCTGTGTATTAAGGTAACGCGTCAAGTGTGAGTGTCGCGCGAACATAATTAACGATATGTTGCTTTTCTCGACATATATTCATACTGTATGCAAAAAACATTCTGA
Organism: Haemaphysalis longicornis; assembly: GCF_048455015.1. NCBI lineage: Eukaryota > Metazoa > Arthropoda > Arachnida > Ixodida > Ixodidae > Haemaphysalis > Haemaphysalis longicornis. The sequence goes on from NW_027526385.1 coordinate 61,546,458, forward strand.
GGCAATCTCGAGTGATCTAACGACACGGCCATTTAATGGGGAATCCGAATTACCAGCGTCCGACCTACCATTCGAAGGTGACGATGCAGCTCAATAATGCTACGCCTTACACTGAAAGATAGAATAGGTGAAGGCACAAAATATAACTACTTCTTGCCTTCGTGGTGTTGCACTGTTCTTGTGGGAAAGGCCAGTGGGTCCACTTCGGCCTTTCTTGAATTCTGTTCTACTCCTTGCGCTGCCGTATTTCCATAAAGCCTTTTCGCCTAATAGGCCACAAAAAAGAAAGGCATCGTTAAGGTGCGGTACAGGTACTAAACGTGGCAAATAAAATACACCGTGACTAAGCACAAATGGCGCATGAAGTTTTAGAAGACGCTAGTAACTAATGCTTTCTGCCCGTCTAAGCGCCGTGATGTTTGGTATACTTTATGAACTCCGTGCAGCACAGTACACGATGTCAGGTGAAAACATGCGCCGCAAAAACAAGCGTCAGAGATATAGCTCGAATCGTGGCGTGTCCAGGTACGTCAAGGCACTGGATCCGCGTATATACCCGCAGAAGCACACTGGCTCGGCTATGCCTCAGCTTTTATAAAATAAAGGCGCTTCGCCCACTCGTCTCTCGGGTGACATTCCCAGTTGCTCTCTACTTTTTTCCAGAAATAAATAAGAGTAAAGTACGCACATGGGTAAATTTGGTATTTCATTCTATTTTCAACATTTAAATTCGGAATGTCCCGCCTGCATGTTACTTATAACTAGCAGCCTACACGAGAGGACGATACTGTGGTTCCACTTAGCCCAATGCAGTAGCTTAACCACCAATCCATACAGCCAATAATAAAATTCAGGTGAATGTTGATGTCGAGCATACTATCTGACTCAAATTCTGCTCTTCGCTGCGGTGATTGGTTGGTTGGTTGAAGTTTATTTGAGCCCATAGAGGGGTCACCATTGTGACGCTCCCCGGAGGGGAGATGGCGTCACTCTACCAACTAGGTGGGTCCACGCAGAGTTGAGGGGAAAAGAGACAACGCAGGCTCAAAGGTACAATTTAATTAACAATAGTTAGCGCTGGTGCCGGTGCGCTCACCCGTTGAGAGGCTGGGACCCTGTAGGGCGGCTGGCGCTGGGTCGTGGAGCCGAGAAGTCGTTCAGGCGCGGCGCTGCAGGGTGCACGTGCTCGAGCAGGGCCGTTCGGGAGGGTGCCGGAATTCTCGTGTCGGTCGGCGTAGGCGGTCCGTGCTCCTGGCAGATCGTGGACGCGGACCCGAGATGTGACCGCTGGCTGGCTGGTCCCGGGTTGAAGTGGGGGGAGCGCGCGATCGGATTACTCCTACGGGCGGCTGCCTCGTTCGGCCCGGCAAGATGATGTCCAGTCGGGAAAAGAGCCCTCCGGCCTCGTTCGCTAGCCTTCTTATACCCTCCTTGGGTTACGCACAGGGGGGGTAAGGACGAGCTCGTTGGGGAACCGGCCGGTCATCGCTCTGCGCGTGGGCGCGTCACCCCGCAAGCCCTCGGGGATTAACATTCTTCTGCAGATTAACATTCTTCCGCGCGTGCTTCCGCACATTCCGCGCGTGCTTGGCCTTTCTTCGTGCCACGCGAAGTGTCTGCCGCCCGCTTCTACCTGGGAACACGTTTCTGCGTGCGCATGGGTTGTACGCGGCAGTCAGTGGCGATGTGCGACCGTCACACCCGCCCATCCACAGAGGAGACTTTTGTCACTGCAAAAGTCTTGTTCACAAAAGCACAAAAGGTTTATGGTGGGGCCGCAAGGCTCGATGCAAAACACACCGCACCGTCTTATCACGACACCACACTGAATGCAGTCAGCAAGGTCACACGGCGAGGCGCGTCGGCACCAGTAAACATTAGTCATAAACATCCTGTCAATTTCTATATACATGAGCCAAGCGAATGTCAACATACAGGTTTACGGGTGCAAAACATGAACACTGAAATTGGGAATTTTGCCCCTCAGATACACAGGACGAACGCCCGTCAAATATGATACGGTGCTGCCCCACGACTTCGCAGTGCATAGCTGTGTGTCGGCTGAGGGAGGCTGTTCACCGCGGGGGGTTGGGAATTCTGAATGATTTCATCGAGCATGGCTCCATGTAAAGCGTCCGTGAATGGGCTCGTAGCTGGGCTACTACGTTCCGGGGACGAAGGACGGGGCCTGCCTGTACCAACACTCACCCTGGGGAGTCTCAGCTCGTCCTCTACCTCACCCAAAGCAATTTTCAGCTTGTTGACGTTTACAATTTTCTCGTCTTTCATTCGAATCCCTCTGATTCGGCACGTGACGTCGGACAGTTTTTCGACAACTCGGAAAGGACCTTTCCACTTCGGCGCGAGCTTTTTAGCCAGGCCGCGGGCCTGGCTTTCGACTTTGACGTAGACCCTGTCGCCTATCTGAAAGCCGGCGTCCTGGCTCCTTTTATCAAGACGCGACTTTCTCTTCTCCGCCGCTTTGTTCAGTGCTTCATACGCTAGCTTGTGCGAGACTGAAAGGCGTTGAGCCAGCTCCGCGCGGTAGTCCTCCATGGTGTTATAGTGCATTCTGGGGGTCTCACCGACAATGCTCGGGATTGCCGCATCGCGTCCGTGAAGGAGGAAGAAAGGGGTCTCATTTGTGCCCTCGTGGACTGCGGTGTTGTAGGCATGCACAGCGAAAGGTAGCCACCTATCCCAATCTCGTTGGTCGTGTGCTACGTAATGGGATAACATGGTCACCAGGGTTTGATTCAGCCTTTCTACTGCACCGTTACACTCCGGGTGATACGCGGTCGTTTGTAATTTCTTTATCCCCAAGAGGTCGTACACCTCTTTCATCACCCGAGAGACGAAGTTGGTGCCCTGATCGGTTAGAAGTTGCTCGGGTACGCCGTGTCTCAGTACCACCCCTTCGACGAAAACGCGTGCTACGGTTTCCGCCTTCTGGTCAGCCAGCGGGAAGGCTTCGGCGTAACGGCTCAGATGGTCTACAAAAACAAGTATGTACTTGTTTCCGGCAGTCGTAGTTGGTAGGGGCCCTACTATATCCATCGCGGTGCGCTGGAAAGGCGCGCTAAGTTCCTCGAACACCTGCAAAGGAGCACGCTTTCGGTTCTTAGGCGTTTTATGGAGAGCGCAAGAGGGGCACTTCCGACAGTAATCCAGCACGTCCCTCCGCATCCCCGGCCAGAAGTACGTCATGCCTATCCTCTGGCGGGTTTTACGTGCCCCTGAGTGGCCAGCGTACGGAGCATCGTGATGTACACGTAGGAGCTCGCCTTTCATTGAGGCAGGCACTACTAAACGCCCCGTACCTCCTCCCGCCTTTTCCCTGAACCTCAGCAGACCCCCGTCGTCCACATAATATTGTCCCTCACCGTCGCCTGCTTTAAGTGATTTGACAATTTTCTGAACGCCGGGGTCGTCGAACTGCTCCCGTTTCATGCGGGCCTCCTCCACCGATGGCACGAAAATGTCGAGTGCCCGGACTGGCATCCTGCTCAGAGTGTCAGCGTTCTGATTCGTTTTTCCCGCCCTGTGGATGACTTCATAGTCGTACTCCTGTAGAAGGAGGTTCCACCTTGCCAGCCTCGAGCTGGGGTCACGAGCGTTCATGAGCCACTTGAGCGGCTGGCAGTCGGTGACAATCTTAAAGTGCCGTCCGTATAGGAAACACCGGAAGTGGCGCACGGACCAAACTACGGCAAGGCACTCCTGCTCGGTAGCACCATATTTCTGCTCCGCGGGGTTCAGCTGCCGACTCGCGTACGCCACGGGGTGTTCCTTCCCATCGAACTCCTGTGATAACACCGCCCCTACCGCCACCTTGGAGGCATCTGTCGCAAGTGTGAACGGCCTGCTGAAATCCGGAAACTTCAGCAAGGGAGCCTCGGTCAGCTTGCGCTTCATGGCCGAGAAAGCTGCTTGCTCCTCCTCACCCCAGCTGAATGGTTTCTTGGTTGTGAGCTGAGTTAAAGGGCGCGCCTGTTCAGCAAACTGGGGAATGTGTCGCCGATAATAGGACAGAAGACCCAGAAATTGCCTGACTTCTGTCTTTGTTCTGGGCTCTGGAAACTCCTGAACGCATTGTATTTTGGACGGGTCAGGTCGTACTCCCTCCGCTGATACGATGTGTCCTAGGTACCTAACTTCGGGGCGCAGGAATTGACATTTGGATGGTTTCAGTTTGAGACCGGCTGCACGCACTCTCTGGAAAACGTTACGCAGGTCGTCTAGATGGTCCTCGAATGAGCTGCTGTACACGATTATGTCGTCCAGATATACATGACACACTTTCCCCAAAAGACCGGCGAGGATTACGTCTGCCGTACGCTGCCATACCGCCGCGCTGTTTACGAGGCCCATAGGCATGCGTCGCCACTGGTAATGCCCTGAAGGCGTGTTGAACGCCGTCTTTTCTTTGTCGTGCTCATGCATCTCAATCTGCCAATACCCGGAGGCCATGTCCACTACCGTGAAAAATCTCGCAGAACCGAGCTCTGACAATGTCTCCAAAATGTTCGGGAGTGGGTAAGGGTCGATGCGAGTCACACGGTTCAAGTCGCGGTAATCAACGACGAAGCGGTACGATCCATCTGGCTTTTCGACCAATAGCGCCGGAGCACCCCATGGAGAAGTAGAGTGTTCGATTATCTCCGCGTCGAGCAGCTCGTTAACCTGCCGTTCCATCTCGTCTCTTTTGGAGTAGGGGATCCGATACGCACGGCGGTAGACCGGAGCTGCATCGCCAGTCGAAACTCTGTGTTTGATCACCTCACAGTGGCCGATATCTGTGCCGCTGGTAGAAAAAGCGGGGCCGAACTCGGAGATTAATTCCCGAAGTCTAGATTTATCTGGTTCGGCCACGTGTGAGAGATCAAAACGGCTAAAGAGGTCGACCTCGTCTACACGCCGGCAAACAGTCTCTTCTGCTGGCCTCTCGGCTACCACCGCTGGCCTGAGGACACCGATGAGTTTGTTGCGAGGCAACTTAATCTCCTGACGCGTGGTGTTCACGACGCGCACTGGGACCTTGCCAGTCTCGGTAGCTCTAACTAAACCGTAAGCGCCGGCAACTCCAGACACCTCAAGGGGGCCGCTCTCCGCTACACCCAACTGTCCCCTAGCCAGCTCGCAAGTTACCTCCCCCACCAGCACGCACTCGCTCAATGGGGGCAGTAAGCTTTCCTTGGTGAGGCGGATAGGCGCGCCGTCGCAAGAATGCCAGTCGTCGCGTCCGCCTGCCTTCTTGTTTCCCCCCGCCCAGTTTAGAATGGGAATGTCGATGCCTCCTAGGTTGATGGCGCCTCTGCTTAGGAGCAAGTCTACCTTTTCTTCCGAAATGATGTTCTGTCCGATTAGACCAGCCACCGGCAGCCTGGCTCTCTCTGTGCAGACGAAGAACGTCGCCGTAACAATGCGTTCCCCTAATTTCAAGGGCACTTCACAGCATGTTACGATTTCCAAACGGTCGCCCGTGATGCCCACTAGGCTTGTTCTCTGCTCTACCGACCGGAATCTCGTTCGCCAGTCGGGCAAAACGTCGTTTAGAGCGCTCTCTTTGAGGAGGCTTACTTTTGATCCCGTGTCAATCAGGCATTTCATAGCTGCTCCCCCTATTTCACACTCTATTATCGGGCTAGCCTCTCCGCAAATGTTCACTGTGAACTCTTGAATGCCCCCTTTGCTTCCCTCCAGCGCGCGTGCGCCCAAAGGGGGCTCGACTAGTTTCCCTGGTTCGACCGAGAAGCGGAATTTCCCGCGGGATTATCCGCGCTTACCTGGTTGTCCCTTCGCGGTTGGCCCTGGGGGGGCGCGCGCTGCCTACAGTTCCTAGCAAAGTGTCCACGCTCGCCGCACGAATAGCAAGTCGGCCGTCCCGTCTTGTTGTCGCGACGCCTGTCTTTTTGCTGCATTTGTTCATTTTGTAGCGCGATGCTAGATTCCAACAAGCGTTCGACCCTTTCGAGCCGTGCGTGGAGCTCTTCAGCTTCCCTCTCGCCTTCCTGCACGCTTCTGACCGGCGTGCGACCGCCATTTACTGTTCGCTCATTTCTCTCCTCCCTCACAGCCGCGTCGATGGCCTCTTGGAAATTCTTGGGGTCACGAGAAAGTGTGAACCTGCGGACCGGGTCTCGCAGCCCATTCAAGAACTGAGTGCGAAGCTGCTCGTTCAGAAGCTCTTTGCGGAGCTCGCGCTTTACTTCAGTCTCGGTGCCGTCCTGCGTTCCAACGGCCGCGTTGCCCAACGCGCGGAGCCTAGTCGCGAACGACTGGACGTCTTCCCCGTCCTTTTGTCCGGCGGACAAAAACCTTTGGAGCTTCACGTACTCTGGCTCTGTATCGAACCTTTTCGTGGCTAGAGCTTTAAACTCGGCGAAAGTCGCCGCTGCAGCAACAGCCTCCTCGTGCCACGCAAAGTTATAGGCCGCACCGACCATTTTGCAGCGTGCAATACCTGTCATCTGCGCCTCTGTCCAGCCACCAAGACCCCCCACCTGTTCGAGAACACGTAGGAAGTCCTGGATGGTTATCCCGTTACCATCCCCTGTAAATGATGGAACCATCCCCCCTAACGCCATGACACTCGCGCCTAACACATTCGCTTGGGTCATAGTGGCCTCGTTCATGGTGCCTCGTTTCCCCTCAGGCGTGGGGGTGGAGTCCCACGCCTATACTCTGCGATTTAAGTTAAGTGAATCCCACCGCTGCCACCACTTGTGACGCTCCCCGGAGGGGAGATGGCGTCACTCTACCAACTAGGTGGGTCCACGCAGAGTTGAGGGGAAAAGAGACAACGCAGGCTCAAAGGTACAATTTAATTAACAATAGTTAGCGCTGGTGCCGGTGCGCTCACCCGTTGAGAGGCTGGGACCCTGTAGGGCGGCTGGCGCTGGGTCGTGGAGCCGAGAAGTCGTTCAGGCGCGGCGCTGCAGGGTGCACGTGCTCGAGCAGGGCCGTTCGGGAGGGTGCCGGAATTCTCGTGTCGGTCGGCGTAGGCGGTCCGTGCTCCTGGCAGATCGTGGACGCGGACCCGAGATGTGACCGCTGGCTGGCTGGTCCCGGGTTGAAGTGGGGGGAGCGCGCGATCGGATTACTCCTACGGGCGGCTGCCTCGTTCGGCCCGGCAAGATGATGTCCAGTCGGGAAAAGAGCCCTCCGGCCTCGTTCGCTAGCCTTCTTATACCCTCCTTGGGTTACGCACAGGGGGGGTAAGGACGAGCTCGTTGGGGAACCGGCCGGTCATCGCTCTGCGCGTGGGCGCGTCACCCCGCAAGCCCTCGGGGATTAACATTCTTCTGCAGATTAACATTCTTCCGCGCGTGCTTCCGCACATTCCGCGCGTGCTTGGCCTTTCTTCGTGCCACGCGAAGTGTCTGCCGCCCGCTTCTACCTGGGAACACGTTTCTGCGTGCGCATGGGTTGTACGCGGCAGTCAGTGGCGATGTGCGACCGTCACACCATCAAGGCGGCCGAAGGGGCGGTCCCCTGTTCTCGGGGCCCGTATGATTCCAGCACCTCTAGGCCCCGAACCACGAGGGCTATGTGGGTCGGCACAGTAGGGCTGGACCGCAAGATCTCCCATCGCTCTTTGGGTGAAGGGTTGGGTGAGGTGAGGGAGGTGGGTGGTGATGGAGGTGGAATCTGTGGGATGGGGTCTGGAGGGACGTGCACTCTGCAATTATGTGACGCAGAGTGCCTCTTTCTTGTTTGCAGAATGGGCATGTGTCATCATACCGATTTGGAAACATTTTATGTAGCATTGCTGAATGTACTAATGACCCTGCCTGTATTCTTCGTAGTATTGTTTGCTCTTTTCGGGTTAGTGAATGGTGAGGCTCTGGTAGTGTACACCGATCATCTCTGTACATCTGTGTGATGTCTGTGTAGCTCGAGACCGGGTTCGGGTCGTCCTCCCCTCCGCTTGGTTCCTCGTGTTCCCGACGTGTCATCTCTCGGGCGTGGTAGTCAGCGATGGTGCTGCTAACTAGTGAGGAGTCCACCGGGGTCCACACGAGCTCGATGCCTTGTCCCGGTGGCTCTTTCTTGTTTACGATCGCTAGTGTCGAGGCGATGGAGCCCTTTTGGTAGCTGTTACATGCCTTCTTGCTATCCGTCACCACAACCTCGACTCCGGGTTGAACGATCGCCAAGGCTATAGACACTTCTTCCGCAGTCGTTGATTCGCTGGTCCTCGTCGAAGGCGAGACGACCAGTCGGTCTCTCGTTGTCACAACCGCTGACGCCCGGTCGCTGCCCTTCTGGAGGGAAGCGTCTGCGTAGAAGACGCGGGAGTTCCCCTCAATCTTCGTGCTATAGCTGTTGTCCTGGCTTTTCTGTCGTCGTCTACTCCCGGTGCCATGTTTCTTGGCAGAGGCTTCGATGTCAGCGCTTCCCGCCATTTTTTTGTAGTTTACTTGTCGTTAGTGTGGGTTCGACTGTCCATCACAACTTCTGGAGTTCCTGTCTTCCGTGCTTGATCTGACTAAGCCGTACTCTCTGACTAGAAAGGTGGTCCTCCACAAGTTCGTCGATGGTGTTGTGGACACCCATTCGATACAAGAACTTTGTTAATGAGTATATTGGGAGTCCGAGAGCCTGTTTCATTGCATTTCGCATTAGTACGTTTAGTGCCTCTCACTGTGTCCTTGTCATCTGCAGGTACGGTGCTGAATACGTAATCCGCGAGATGACGAAGGCCCGTACGAGACAGATGGCGTCGTCGTCGTTGATGCCACGGTTGCGGTTTGCTACTCGCCGGAGCACACCCAGCACTTGCTTGGTCGTTGTTCGGAACTTAGCGATCGCTGTCTCATCTTTCCCGTAGTTCCGTAGCATCAATCCCACTATACGACACTTTTGGGTTGGCTTCACTTCAAATCCATCGATTTGGACGGTGATACTGCATCTTGTCTTGTTGTTGACACCCGGCTGGACGAGCAAGATCTAGGAATTTTGCGGTGCGCAGCTCAGGCCACACGATTTGGCATATTCGTATAGCATCAAAGCTGTTTGTTGTAGTGTTTCCTCCATCCACCCTTCAGATCCGGCTCTTATCGTCCATACTGTAATGTCATCTGCATAGAAGGCGTGGTCTATTCCTTTGATCTGCTCTAATAGCCCTGGCAGGGGTAAGAGGGCTAGGTTTAAAAGCAAGGGTGAAATCACAGACCCTTGAGGAGTGCTTCTTTCGCCTAGTGTTATGGGGTCTGATTTCGTCCCGCCGATGGCTATGGTCGCAGTCCTGTCCGTGAAGAAGTCTTGAATGTACTTGAATGTTCTGCGCCCGCACCCACTCTTGTTGAGGTTTCGCAACATGCTGGCGTGCGTCACGTTGTCGAACGCTCCTTTGAGATCTAAGGCTAAGATGGTCTTGGTCCGTTCTTCGTGGCTTGCTTGATCACCAACTCGTGGAGCTGCACCATGACGTCCCGCCTTCCAAGGTGTTTTCAGAAGCCAAACATTGTAGCTGGAATTTGTCCTGTATCTTCCAGGTATCTCTGTAACCGCCGTAGCAATATTCGCTCCATAACCTTTCCGATGCAGGAGGTCAGCGATATCCGGTGCAGGTTGTATACCGACGGAGGCTTTCCTAGCTTCGGTATGAATCTTATTTCCACCTCTTTCCATTTGTGCCAACCAGAGCTCCAACTTGGTGAAGGGTCTGTCTATCTCGCCGTTTTCCGGTCCCTCATCCTCTTCCGGTATTGGGTTAACTCCTTTTTAAGTCTGCAGGTATCTTTTATTGAGTGCCCTGAAGAGTTCGCTTTCGTTACTGTCGTACGTATTGAATACCTTGGTAAGGTTTCGGTTGGTTGCCGTCTTGATCTGAGCCGGGTCTAAAACGTGGCGTAGTACCTTCCACGCCTTTCCCGCCAATAGCTGTCCCTAAAGTCCTTCGCCCAGCTTATGCCACTTCTCTGCACAGAGCTTCGCTGCGTATTCTGCAATCTGCTTGTTCAGGAGAGCAATGCGTCGTGCTAGCTTCCTGTTTCTTCACTGGCGTTTCCATCTGCAAGTCAGCGAATGTCTAGCTGCCCACATGTTGGATAGCGTGGCGTCGACGAACGCTGTCTCCGTCGTTGTCCTGATCTTTTGGGTGAACTTCCGGAGTGTTTCTTGCTGTTTCTTTGCCCACTCCTCGTGCTGTTGTAAGCTATGCTCGACCTCTGCTCCTGTCTCCTCGGCCGTGTCATTGCCTTCTCGAGTGTACTTCCGCATCTTCTCCCAGTCTGTAATTCATGCCTTGCCCAGCTCGGCCCGGTATTGGGGACCGTGGACTTCGATGCTTATGATTTTGTGGTCGGATCCCAGATCAACGTCATCGCACTTCAACTCCGTGTCTCTGCCATCCATGTTAGATCAGGTGTGGTGCCGTTAGTAACACTGTTTCCTCTTCTGCTGGGGACGCCCGGTTCGTTAAAGGGTGTGAGGTCGTGCTTTTCCATCGCTTGTATGAGTTCCTTGCCTCTCTTGGACGCCATCTTTAAGCCCCACATCCGGTGTGGTGCGTTGAAGTCACCTTATTCAAGGAGCGGTCTGTCTTTCACGAGCTGTTTTGCTTGTATGCTCGAGCTCTGCTCCTGTCTCCTTGGCCGTGTCATTGCCTTCTCGAGTGTACTTCCGCATCTTGTCCCAGTCTGTAATTCATGCCTTGCCCAGCTCGGCCCGGTATTGGGGACCGTGGACTTGGACACTTATGATTTTCTCGTCGGCATCACCCAGTGCATGGGTGAAGTTCCGCATTGTGCACTGTCTCAGCGCAGTGAAGATCCTATTTCTGAGTAACGATGTGGGCGTTGCTGTCATTGCGCGAATTTGTTTAGAGGCGTCATAAATCGGGTACTCCAGGGCATAGCGCCTAAATGGACGCTGCAACACATCCGATATACGCTTTTTCTCTTTCCTTCGCGTCCGGAAGCATTGTCAAGGCTGTAGTTAAGGACACAACACCGCGGCACTGCGTGATTTGCTCGTCGAAGCAGAAATATCCCATTTTGGTTCATGCTTTGTTTTGCCGCTTTTCAAAGATACTCTGACTATCGAAAACGGTTATTTCGAAACAAAACAGAAGCGGCCAATTGCCGCTATATCGCTCTGATAACGGTATTCGAGACCTCAAGTAACGACAAGAGTCTGGGAAGAGAGAACAATCGTTTGAGTTGTTTTCCAAGTTATCTGGTGGGCAATGAGCGGTTATTCTTAGATGAAGTACTTTGTGACACCTTTTCTAAGCACTAGATGTGTTTGGTGACTACGTTCTGAAATCATTGAGTATTCGAAAAAAATTGTAAAAAATGTTGCCGAGCCCCTTTAAAATTACCGATGGAGATTCATTAAGTGGCGGATATGCCACCATTTTTTCCATACAAGTACCATTGAGCATCCGATCTTAAAGCAGTTTTGTCTATTTAGAAAAAGGGTTTCTCGGTGCGAGAAAGCCAGAATTCTGGAGAGAGGTTCTAAGGATACCTATCGAAATAGTTCGTGTTTGGTGGACGCTTTTGCAGGGGGAAAAAAGATATCCTACAGGGCCAGGCGGCTCGGACTCTACGACGGCCACTATCCATCCTCTTCCACCTTGCTTCACCGACATCTTATCCCACTACCGCCACGCTCGCCGAAAATATCCTCCGCCCCACCCTACCCTGTCCGTCGAAGAATCACGAATCTGGCGCAGACTACAAACTGGCACATACTATAACTCCACCGTCCTCTCCCACATCTCCCCCTCACGCTTCGAGTACAACTGCCCGGACTGTCAAGTTCCAGCCACCACTGCCCACATCGTCTTCCTGTGCCCTCAACACCCTGTTCCTCTGCCTTCCCCTACCCCCGAGCAGTGGGAATGCGCGTTGACTAGCTCGGACCTGCAGGAGCAGCTCAGCCTGATCCAGCGGGCCACGCGAGCAGCGGCGGCGCGCGGCCTCCTGAACTGAGGACGCCACCCACCGTTTTTTTTTCTTTTTTTTTTCTCAATAAACGTTTTGCCTCCTCCTCACCATGTTTTAATTAATAAAGGCTAAGCTGCTAGAAAGTTTACCCATATAACGATCTTCACAGCGCAGCATACACAAAACAAACAGGAATTCAAAGCAAGTGGTGACCAACAACTGACGTGTTTTTGTAATTAATTACAGCATTTAGAATTATCAATGCGTTTTGTGGACAGTTAACCACTACATAACCCTTCAAGCCACAATGCTATCATGTACGTCACACATTGACTTATATGGGGAGCCTTTCATGGCTCCAATACAACAAAAATATCTGCTGTAAATCTTGTCGTTCAACAATAACAGTGGTGACGCAAATATCAGACAAGCGGTCAGCTAGTCTTTGCGACGCACATCAGGCAGTAGTTTTCCGTTTAATGAAAACCCGGCTTTTTTAGGTTCTCGGAACTTTCCCATTCTACGATATACGATATCTTCGACTTTCTGTGGCGACTTTGGGAAGCTTGTTAAAAAATCTAGGGGTTTATATTACAGTTATTCCAGCCCACGAAGAGCATACGTTTATTCATATTTGTGTAATCAAACATATTGATTGTGCGACAAGATACCTCTCCAGGAATAGGAAATCGCACACAACAGCGACAGGGCAAGACGCCAAACAACATTTCACGTGGTGTGGTGATCGCGAGCACAGCGCCACAATAATTGGTTGCGGCACTGGAAAAAAAACTGCTCTCCGAGAGTGCCGGAACCAGGAAGTTGAACCGGAACTGGAAGCGAACCGGAAACTGAACCGGAAATAAATTTTAAATGCAGAGCCTTTCTTTATCTCACGGTGTCACCCGTTCTTGGCGTCCGTAGTTGTCCGCATCGCTCGCCTCGACATGCCCGGCTCAGACGTTTCGCTATCGGCGCGATCAACATTCGATAGCGCGCCCAGGCACGTTTTAAGGACACTATCTCCCCTCTCTCGGACTGAACGTGCGCCGAGGCTGCCAATTTTACTGCTGACGAGCGCTCTCTCGTCAGCAGTGGCCAGAAGTGCAACAACATTAACGTAACGCAAACTACTTAACGTCGTGCGCCCCCGGAAATGTTCTGCATTTGATCGTGCCCCTCGCGAGGGGGATGTTTCACTGCGTTGCCATGCGAACAGTTTGCCACGCTTTAGTTCAGTTCCGTATCTCCCCGCCGCGGCCGTGGACAGAAGGCGGCCGGCCGCGACTCTCGCCACCGCGGCGCTTCGGTTGCGAGTTGCGCTAGGAAAGCGAGCGTCGTCTGCTAGCGGGGAGCGGAACGCGTTCCGCTCGGCATCTCCGGTCTTCGTCACTTCTGGCTGCGCATTTGACCGCAACCGGAACCGAACCGAATCCGTATTTTTTCCACCTTTTTGGAACTGAACCCGAACCAGAACGAATCGAAGGAACCATTTCCCAACCCGTTCAGGAAGCGGTAACTGTGAGCGCAAAGAAATTGAGCCGGTCAGACCAACTTCTATATTTTGGGGGTGCTTGGCATAACCAAATTATGCCAAGCACCCCCGTGAAACTGGGTGGATTAGAAATTCCACCCAGTGTTAATTTTACTAGAGAGGGCCAATAAACCATTGAAAATTACTGCAAGTGAGCTTTCTGAAGCCTTCTGCGGCCCTTATAACTTTGCTTCACCCAATAATGTCCCCCTAATATCAGAGAGCTTCTCCAGTAGTCCAGGGAAGCTTGCCTGGCTAGACAAAGTGCGTGCCTTGAACTCTGCTAGGGTAAATTTCCCATGGAGGTCTGTCCAGACACAGAGCTTCTTAGCACCTTGTCCAGTGCTGCTGTTCTGACCGCCACCGTGGACACGTGTTCTACAACTGCTGGGGACTGAGTTACGAAAGCTCAGTTGTTTATTTATGGTATCTGGTGGTGAACTACTGCCCTAGGAGTGGCCCGATCTTTTTGTGGTGAGGGCATGCTGTTTATGTCTTTAAGAGCCTTCCTAGCATGGTTTAACCTTTCTGGTGTAGTCGGTTAGGTATTCGAGATTATGGTTGAGCCTGATGAAAAATATCGAGAGAAGTTTCCTTCGGACGTCCATGTCGAAGACGCCTGTAGTGATGCTGAGCCAGCGTTTGTCGATTTGCTCTTTACACGCTGGCTTACTGATGAGATTCACTGAAGTCTGGCCGTTGGAAAGGTAAGCCACTGCCATTCAAAAGTATATACGTAAGAAGAAATGCTTAGTTTGAAGCTCAGCTACCATGGAGAAACTGGCAAAGGGACGCCTAGCTGTAAAATGATGCTCAGCTGGCTAGTTTGAAGCTTAGCTCATACAGCACCGTGAAAACGTGTCCGCCATAATTGGAAGCTTCTCAAACATATTGTGACTGTTTACAGTTCGGCTTTTCCTTGTAAATTTTCCAAAAATGGGCCGCGCAATATGATTTAGCTTGTCGGACTATCGAAACAACAACGCGATAATGCGAGTTTGGTTTTACAAGGTCTCCCTGTCACGGAAGGCAGCTATCGTTCTTTCGCTTGTTTTGCTTATGTGTGACGCAGCACGTGCGACCAACCCACGCCGGTAGAAGGAAACATTTATAATAGTAAAAATATTCGTGCTACAACGTTCAACTTTTGTATGAAGTTACTCTAGAACTGTACGAAATAGGAGTGCGAGACTATTAGAACTTGTAAAAAATGTGAAAATTCGCACAGCTCCGCCTAAACGCGTCTGCGCCAAATGGAAGCTTCTGGAACGAACATATATTTTGTCGTAATCATCCATCTACAACAACGCAAACAAGCATGCAAGCCACGGATATGCTGGACACGACTAGAAACAAAGAAAACGACATGCCAAATCACTAAAATCACAGCGGGATTTTTTCTCGATTGCCGTCTTCTGCAAACCACCACTTAACATCTCAAAGGCCTAGCTGACTTGGACTTGCACGAGAAAATAAAACGTGCATTCGTCCCAACTGATGTCTCTGATAGCATACAGGTCGTGTATATGTTGTCGCAATCCGTAACGCATGCTGTGGTGCTTTGCTTCGAAAGTTGCAGGAAGTAAGCTCATTGATCATGCGATCTGTAATAAACTGGAACAAATCTTGGAAAAAGTCAGTAAAAACGCCGAATGCTTATTTCCATATTAACAGGCCCTTTCCGCATCACCAGGCCCCAGTGACCCTCCGTGTTGGACATTGCCGGCTCTCACCCACATTTAGATCGAAGAAACCATTACGGGGGTTTGTATTTTTACGTAATAATCGATACCTGATATCGGCTGCATTGGTTGTACCTGATTATCTCAACCAGCGTACAAATGTAAGCCACGTTCGCAGGGTTTTGCTGCCTAAAGGAATCTCCCATGAAAGGCTACTCCCGTGTGTTCAATACGACACGTTCCCGAGGCGTTTTCCCTCTCCAGACACCGCTTCGGCAGAAGTCAGGAACCCACTGGAAGGCTGGCGGAATTTTTCGGAGAGCGAACAAGCGCGTGCGGAAACGCGTCCTTCTCCGCAGACGGCTTTCGCCGTTTACCAATTATGCCTTTTCACAATTAACGTGCCCAATTTGCAAAAGTGCCGTTCAATACCGTGAAGAAGGACGACCTGCGAAGCTGCACGTCCTCGCGGAGTCACGGAATAAAACACGTTTATTTGTAATTTCCGACTGAGCATAGTTCTAGCCCATTGCCTGAGTGAAATTTTAAAGGACCCCGGTTTTATCCTAGCGGACCAATCTACACCTGTCTCCCTCCCGCCTCGTAGGCATATCACTGTTGGTGTAACACGCCAACCCAATCCAATTTACCAATAAAGACACCGGACAGGTCGCATAGAGCTGTTTAACGGCCCCGTTTCAACCTCGTGGAAACGAAATGGACATGTCATCACTAAGGGCATGGAACATATAGCTGAGCGTGCTCACTTCCTCCCGCTCCCTCCACTCCCAACCGGTGCATGCATAATCTGGCAACCCGTCTTCAGCGGATTCTCATATAAGTTGCTGGTTTAGCGGAGAGTCATGATTGCACAGTTGCTGGTTTTCCGAACAGTCATGAGCGGATCCTCAAGAAGGTCTCACATGTCGCGCTGAAAGCCCTTTAAGTGGAACAACTACTATTGGCCCACGCCAGCGTTGCAAGCGGGACAGTTGCTGTTGATCTCTGAGGAATTCGCAGCTGTTAAACCCAATTTGAGGCCATAACGGCAGCTTCTTTGCGTTGTTTTGAAGCGCATTGACGCTCCAATTCAGGCTGACGATTCTTGAATTTGCACTCTTCTTCCTCCAAATCAACGACATGCGTCCGTTGCATAGCGTGTTAACACCTCGAAGGCCTCGACATTTACACTGGTGGACAAACACGTTCGTGTTCTTTTCGATGCCTAGTCGTAGACACTTTATTTTTGGTGCAACAAACCAACCCAGACGAAACCGCTCCATTTTGGAGGACAGCTGAGAGGGGACAGTGAGCGTTGAGACTCCCACGTTTAAATCTCCCACTACCACAACAGATCTGTAACAGGCAGTGACATAAAGCCCTGCTGTGCATGCGTGCCCCGTCCGTCTACCCCCAACCCTTGTGCGCCTAAACCAGGAAGCGGGAGTGGCGCCCAATTAGGCCTGGAATACACCAGCAAAGGGGGGGAGAGAAAGAATTTGAATGCAACCAGGCTAAGATTTATTATTAATATTCTACCCGAAGAGCTACAACCAGCTGGTCAATGAGGGCCGCCGACGGGACAATGGCGCTCGGAATGGCCTTAAGCTAAAGAAGACTATGTGCTCACGCCGGTGTTCTAAGAGGGCAAAACGCTTTCAACGGACAGGGACTCGCAGATAGTAGGGAAAGAGGAATGTGAGGCGGCAACTGCCGCATCCGCATTCTCGGCGGGGATGGTAGTGGCGGCTTTGTGGCGTTTATACACCCATTCGCGCAGCGGTTGATTCTCCGTAATCTGCAGAAAACGGCGCTACGGCTACTGTCAGCGGACAGCGCAAATTGTGAAAGACGCATCGGTGAAGGCATGGGGAATAATCGTTGTTATAACCGTTGTGGAGGAAGGGACAGCGGTGGCGAGGAGGAGCCTCTGAGAGGCGATGAGTAATTCGGCTTTACTGCAATGAAAACTGGGGAGAGGGACAGGAGGGGGGTTGCGACATTCACTGCTTCGCAGCAAAAATTGGAACAGCTTGCCCAAGTGATACAACGCTGGAGAAACCGTGGAACGGGGCTTGGATCTAGTTTCTTCCTGTTTTCCTCAGTTTTGCTAGGCTCTAATAGGTTTTCTTAGATTTTTAAATGTTCTTGCTACGCTACACTAAGTGTTGTAGCTGCCTCATATGCTCTCGAACAGTGATACGACAGCGTTGGCTCCGCGCTTCTCTTTGCTTCTGCGCTTCTTCTTGGACCGACCCAGGTTTGACAGGAGTCCAAACGGTGTGCTCCACGCCGAATGGCGAGGCGCTGTTTGTCACCGAGGTCACCGGGTTGGCGCAGTGACGTCGTAGCTAGGCGTGGATTGTCTCCACCAACCCAACTGAGCTGACTTATACGACGCTCGACCCGGAGGTCGTTCCGGGTGGCTCGCGCCAGAGGAGTTTTTTCTTGGTATTTTTTTTGCTGCTGCACCAGACCAAGCTCAAGCTTAAACAGTGCGGTAGCTAAAAATACGGAGCATCACCGAAACGCTTCTCATGTGCGAGAACAGGCCGCAAAAAAACACCTGAAATAAGCATCGGTGCTACTTAGCAAAAAAGAAAAGAGCGTACTATAGAAACGCCGTAATTCAAGTGAGTTCTGTAAAAGTTGTTCGGGAACTCGAGCACAGATGCCGGTAGCATGTGACAGTCCTGGCGACGACTGTGCTCGAACGAGACGTGAGTCCGGAAGATGACGAGTGAAGGAGGGTTGTCACGCCTGCGTAACCCGACACAGAGAAAAAGAAAGCAATTGCAGCGACTTCCGTCAGTAGGTTTTGTATCAAGCTCGCGCCGTGAAATGGGCTGTCAATGAGAAATGCAAGTGTGGTTGTTTAAAATGCTGCTTTTTCCGGACAACTATGACATCGATATTCTTGCAAACTTCCAAAAGTTATTATAAATATTTTTTTAAAAAGCACGAATAATTGCAGACGGCAGCATATTCTTCAAATTTTTCTATGACGCTGTCGAGAACCGCGGGGACGCAGCGCAACGCAAGAGAGAAAGTACCAGCGTGGCAGGCTTTCGGTATCGAACTGCCCGTGCCATGCTGACGCACCAAGCTCACGCAGCTCTTTTCTTTATTGTCCTCGTCTTTCATAGCCCGCGCCTTGGCTCCGGCTAAAAGCGCCGACCAAAGGGCGCTACACGGCCCACCGGCCACACGGAATGTCGAACATCACGCGACGGCGAGGAAGAGGGGCGTTGGTTGTGGGGGCGAGGCTTGCGATGTCTGAGCGAAGTTCGTTGGGTGGCGTCTCGAGGTAAGCCCGTTTGAAGCAGTCCAACAAAACGACTTCTTCGCGGCCATTCCACAGGATGGTGGGGGACTTCTGGGTCTTGTTAAGGACACATTACGGCCCATCGTAGGAGGGAGTGAGAGGCGCCTTGACAGCGTCTCGCCTGACGAAAACGTGTGTCGAAGACGCCAGGTTGGTATGCACAAAAATGCGGTGGTCAAAAGACCGAGGCGGGACTGGTCGCAGGTGCTGCATTTTGCCCTGTAGGCATTTCAGGTACTCAAGCGGCTGGGGCGAGGAGGCCGAAGGGACGAACAAGTCCCCAGGAAGCCGCAGTGGTGCGCCGTAGACAAGTTAAGCAGTTGATCATTCGAAGTCGCGAAGACGGACGGCACGCAGGCCGAGAAGCACTACAGGAAGGTGATCGACCCTGTGATCTCGATCCAGGCGAGCATTGAGAGCACTTTTTAGCTGGCGATGGAGCCGCTTAGCGATGCCGTTGGCACGGTGGTGCGCCAGTGTTTATGGCCAAGAAGGCGGCTGAGGGAAGTGAAAAGAGTACATTCAAACTGCCTGCCTCGATCTGTGGTAACAATGCCAGGGCAGCCGAAACGGTAAACCCATGCGGCACAAAGGCTTTTGCGAACGTTTCTGCTGTGGTGTCTGGAATCGGTACGGCTTCAGGCCAAGGGGTGAAGCGGTCAATCATCGTGAAATTGTACCGGCAGGCACGATATGGAGGAAATGGTCCGACCAAATCAAGATGCACGTGGTCAAAGCGACATCTAGGTGGCAAAAATGGCTGCGCGGGAGTCTTCGCGTGGCGAGTCACCTTGGCTGTCTGACAAGCGAGGCACGAACGGGCCCACTGGCGGACATCAGTGTTGATGCTAGGCCAGACGTACCGCTGTGTAACGAGGCGCTGAGTGGTTCGGATGCTAGGGTGGCAGATGTCATGGAGCAAGTTAAAAACCGCACGACGAAAGTCAGCCGGAACGAAGGGTCGAGGCGCCACCGCTGACATGTCACACCACAGTGAGCCAGGCAGGAACGGATGAGGCACAAGTTATAGACGGAGGGAACCGGGGTGGCGCCGCAGTGCTTGCAGCTCAGGCTCTCCACTCTAGGCCGGCGCTAGGGGTTCCCAGTCCACAGCAGATGTGGCACTGCCGATGGAGGTAATGCAGGAAAGTGCGTCAGCAGCCTCGCTGTGGGTACCTTTGATGTGCCAAATGTCCGTCGTGAATTCCGAAATATAGGCGAGCTGATGGAGTTCCCGTGCGACGTACTTAGAGGAGTTCGTACGGAAAACGTACGCCAGAGGCTTATGGTCCGTAACAAGGTGAAAGGACTGTCCCTCCAAATAGTGCCGGAAGGTTTGAGTGGTGGCGTAAATGGCGAGCAGCTCACGACCAAAAAGGCTGTAGCGCGTCTCGGCAGGTTGGAGCTTCCGAGAGAAAAAACCCAGCGGGGGCCACTCGGAGTCGATTCTCTGCTGAATAACAGCGCCGATTGCAACGCTGTAAGGATCCACCATGATGCGAGTGGGGACGTTGGTTCTCGGGTGGATGAGAAGCACCGAATCGGCGACGGCTTGTTTAGCAGCTTTGAAAGCGGCTTGAGCTTCGGGAGACCAGAAAATTTGGTGATATGCCTTGACAAGGTCCACTGTGCTAAAGATTGTGCACCCTTCCAAGTGGCTTGTGACATCCAGGATGTGGGGTAAGGGATAGCTGTCGTGGACAGTCTGAGCGTTGAGCGCCCGGTAATCGCCGCAGGGACGCCAGTCTCCACTTTTCTTTGTTACCATATGCAGTGGGGACGCGTGGTTGCTGGACGATGGGCGCATAATACCGAGTTCCAGCATGTGCTCAAATTCACGTTTAGCAGTCGCCAGGCGCTCACCGAAGAGGCGGCGAGGCCGAGCTGCGATTGGTGGGCCACACGTGACGATGTGGTGGGTAACGCTATGCTTGGGCGGTTGCTTAAGTTTGCAGGGTCTCGTAACCTCAGGAAGTCTTCGAAGATTCTTGCGTACAGGGACAAGGAAAACAGCGTGCAGATTCCCGTTGGAGCGACAGTAGACAGTACGCCCAGGATGGAAAGGCGCGTCTTGCTGTCAATCAGGCGATGGTGACGCATGCTGACGTCTAGGTCAAAATGGGTCAGGAAATCAGAGCCGAGGATGGGCTGATTGACGTCGGCTACTACGAAGACCCACCGGAAGGCACGCCGCAAACCAAGGTCGAGGGTGAGGGACCGCAGACCATACGTGGCGATAGACAGAGTTCGCTGCACAAAGCGTAGGCTCAGGTGACTCAGAAGTACGCTCATCCTTGGTTGCTGGTAATACACTTACCTCAGCACCCGTGTGTACAAGGAAGCGCCAACCAGAAATGCGATCCGTGACAAGGAAAAGGCGGCCAGGTTCGAAGGCGAGGTCACATGCCGCCATCAGTGATCTCGCGTCGCGTTTCCCGACCAGCTGCCTGGGGAAGAGAAGTGACGGGTGCGGGGCTGGAAAGTGTAAAGGTACCAGCAGATAGACGAGCTTCGAAGGCTGCGCGAGCAAGAACCTCCCGGGGTAGACGAAAGACGGCTAGGACGTGGGTAGGAGCCGCATCGGGGATCAGAGGACGTCCTAAGCGCTTCAATGGAAGCGGCGAGTTTATCAATCCGAGTCTCTAAGCGGGACACGGCCGGTGACTCTGCTGTCAAAACGAGGGTAGCGACTGAGGGAGAGGTCGCGTCGTGAACTCTATCGGCAAGCTCGGCGGCGTGGTCGAGGGTCAAGTCCCCTGCAGCAGCTAACACGATGCGAGTGGACTGTGGCAAGTGCTGCAGAACGAGCTCCTTTAAACGTGCACCGCTCGAGTCCACGTTGCTCGCGCCCACGAGCTGTCGCATGGTGTGGAGCAGCTGGGAAGGGCGGCGATCTCCAAGCTCTTCGTGGGTGAGCAGGTGCCGGAGGCACGCGCTCTCGGATGCCGTGGTTCGGTCCAGAATACTTTGCTTCAGCCGCTGGTACGCAGCATCGTTCAAAGGTGCACCGATGACATCAGCCACATCAGGAGGCAGGTTGCAAAGCAAGTGGCGAACCGGAGTAGTCTCCGAGGTGCCTCGATGCAGATCGAAGACGGCTTGGACCTGGGTGAACCAAACGTGCGGGTTCTTGCGCACGAAGGTGGGAAGACGAAGCTGTATGACTGCGACGTCCGGCGGCCGCGAGGAAGAGTCAGGAAAAAGAGGACCAGAGGGTGCGAGGTTGCGGGGGTCGGTCATGTCTTAGTCTGGAGTCACCACTGTCGGGAACCGTCGCAGCGCACCGCAAGAGAGAAAGTACCAGCGTGGCAGGCTTTCGGAATCGAACTGCCTGAGCCTTGATGACGCACCGAGCACGCGCCGCTCGTTTCTTTATTTCCCTCGTGTTTCATAACCGGCGCCTTGGCGCCGGCTAAGAGCGCCGACCAAAGGGCGCTACAACGTCATAGATTCTTGTTCGTGGAAATGGCGGCTACCGACTTTAGCCGTCACAAAGAAAGGTGAATAGGCAATTGTTGCAAGAGCTCAAGTTCTGTCCCATCACATCATTTGAATACGAACTTGCTGTTCAAACACTCATAAAAATGCCTTTAGTCCGGGCTCATAAACGTCTCTGTGGCACAAAATGCAAGTGGTTCCCTATTTTTATAGTTTTTTTAATTGTTCTTTCTCCTGGGATGAACATCAGTTGGCTACTAAGGACTGTTTGCACATATTCTACTGTTGCATGTTGTCGCCGTGGCCGCTACGAAACCATTGACTACATCTTTGCAAAGCCTATCGGGGGAGAACAGAATATAAGCACTTGTTATACGTAGTCAAAAACTACTCCAACAAAAAACTCCGTCCGCCACCTTGAGTAAGGCAATGAACTGATGACGTGCCAGGTTTTCAACAAACTGTCTTCTTTCCTTCTAACGGATGCATGAGAACATTCATATCTCTTGATTTAATAAGTGACTCCTCAAAAGGCTCAACAGCGGTTTTTTTGTGCTTAGCCACTATACGCAACTCTACTCTCCAATCTTCTGTCCTCTCCTCGTGACTGTTCACTTTACTCAACTCCCCTCTACTCTCATCTACTCTAATCTCCTGTACTCGCTCGACTCTACATTATTCAACTCTACTCGACTCGACTCTCCCCTTCTTCCTACTACTCCACTCCTGTCCTTTACAATCGACCACTCTACTGCTCAATCAGCACCCATAGCGGGCAGATTTATTCAGCAATTCGTGGTCTTTTAATGAGAGGTTGAAAAATAGCGGAGGTGAAAATATAATGATGATAATCATGGAATCAGCAGCAGTTGCAGCGAGAATATAATTGTAAGGCAAACTAGCAAATTATCGCAATAAACGATCTACGTTTTGAGATTAAGTTGTTCAGGAGCTGTTTCAAACATTGGGACTTGTTTAAGCTATCCTTTCATAAGGATGCCTGTTTATTTGTGTGCTCAAGATCTCTCGCGAAGGACTCTATATAGCCTTATCACCGCAAAAAATATTTGTATTACCTGTCTATACCTTTAATATTCGTAGTCGCAAGTATTAACTATTCAAATAGAATGTTTTGATGTTAGGAAAAAGACATAACACCCCACCGAGCTTTTTAAGCGGGAGTGATAGTCGCAATGAAACAACCTATTGCCAGCCTTTAGATCTTCCATATAAACCGGAATGTCCAGGAAACGACTTCTCTACGCTGTTGTTAATGTGGTCAGAATTCTTACAGAAGTGCATGTCTTTATTTTCAAAATACCCCGGAATAATCACAAGCGTACATAAAAAATACAACTTATACTTTCCTTCTTGAAATGTTCAAATAAAGCCGTTTGTTTCGGAATAGAACGAAGCAATTTATTTGGCTTTCCAAAGTGCATTAAAACAACCGAAGATTCACAGTGTTTCAATTTACTGGGGTATGGTACTAAACGTATGTTTTGGTAATATCGGTGCTTACAAAAAATATGCTGGTCCTGCAAAGGTAGGTTTTATAATTTTCAGCCCGGAACAGATCCTGACCAATGTAAGCCGCGCCATTCGAGAAATGATCGGGCTGATATCCACTAACACAACAATGATTATCGTAAACGCTCGGATGCTCACTCTTCTGTTCGCCTCAAACGCATACCGGCGCAACGAAGACATTCTGTGCAAGTTTGCTCGAACCATGACACGCAGGTTACTCGAATTCTTAAAGTGTTCACAAAGCTGGCACGGACATTGTGATTTCGGCAAACTGCTGAACCAGATAACACGTCACCCCGCGGCAAAATCGTTGAGGTTTGTTCAAGTCAGGACAATCCATGTAACAAAATCTTCGGGGCACAAAATATGACTTCATTATAACCGGTACCTCGTTCAAAACGACGGTTTTTTCCGTCGTCTCGCAGCAGTAGCAGCAATTGAAGTCTTTGAATAAGTCGACTCCGTTATAACGAGAGGTTATTGTACGCAGATTGTTGAAGGCCAAGACCAATGACCGTCGGGTCGTCAGACCGCGGTGCAATAAATAACACTCAGGTTGTACACAAGTATTTAGTTACCCTTCACTAAGGTATGCCTCACGCCCCTTTTCAGCTTCGGAGCCTTAAATACCAGTTGAGCTCCCTCTGGCTTGCACAAGGCGGCCGAGAGAAAGAGGGTGCAGATGCATTGCATGTTGATGTGCATGTTGATCGTACTAGCGACATTATTCCAGGAGACGAATGGCGTATACTTACAAAGCGGTGGTGATCTGGTCATGCAGCGGGTACTCTGGTGCAATGCCAAGGACGGTATAAATGTTCCGGTGGTAGAAAAAATATTTTGCCGTCATCTGGTAGATCAACTGCGATGAGACACACAATCAATCGCCCAGTAGGCGTTTGATGAAAAGCTGACGCCAAAACATGTGGAAGGAAACGGAGTGAGAGCTCAAATATTAGCAACTGTTGCCATGCAGGAAAGCTGAAGGATTAAGACTTGATGGCCGTTACGGCAGGGGCAGAACTGTTTCGAACAACATCAGGAATAATCACAGCCCTCGATCGAATAAGCTCAAGATGGAACACAGCAAAAACGGCCACGTAAGATGCTGGTATCATTATTTTTGTTCAAATTTCGCGAACGCTTCACTGCTAATTTCTCACATATACGTTTGACAATACCTCTAACTTCACGCAAGTGACTCTTACCTTAAGGCTGTCGAGGCAATGCTTTATATTTGTCCATGTGCTTGGGCTCTGCATATTCAACATGCCGAAATGATATATTTGTGCATCCCAGAAAAGCCTAAACTTTTCGATGGACTCCGATGTTAAGGTGGTGTCACTGCAACTCAGGGGAAGAAAGTGATAAGTGATTAGCGAAGCCCAGGACTACACGCTATTATTGCATCAAATATATATATATATATATATATATATATATATATATATATATATATATATATATATATATATATATATATATTGCTGATCGCGAAACCTTCCAGATTGGTGTTTATGTGAAGGGTGTGAGAGGCTAGATATCGATAATCGGGCTACCATAGACCGACCACCTGAAGAATATGTGCGACCGTGTCGGTCTTTTCGAAATACACCAGTTTAAGAAATTAGTAAGTTCACTTGTTAGGTGTTTTCTGAAAACATACACTTCGCTGATTGGAATGAACAGTCTCGTATATATCAACTATATTCTTAATAAGACCTCTACAGTTCCACAGTGTAATGTTTTCTTATGCCATTACTTAGTGTTAATAGCGACTGGAGTGCTCGTCTATGTGTATGTTCAGGCATAGACTTTCAGGGCTGTTATTCTTGTACCAGATTTGTTGGGCTTCTCTTTTGCCTCTGACGTCGTGGCCCGTTCATTGGGGTGTGATGCAGGCAAGAACTGCGTGACATTCATTTCATCGTCTGATGTCCGTAGAGTTACCCAGTTTTCAGGCTTCTGGTTATAGCATCCCTACACGCATTCTTTGGCTCAGCTGCCACCGCTCAGGCCTTCAAGTGTGCCATCGGGGGTGATGGTGGTGGTGTGAGCCTTGGAGCTTCTGCGGGTTCCCCCGTGTCCATTTCCTCACTGCCCCCTCACGTAAGCGGGGCTGACAAAGGGGAAGCCGAAGGAGCGGCATCCCTCCCTGTGGAGTTTGTGGTCGCCGCAACCACTGCAGGTGCTGCATGGTGTGCGGCGCCGGGCTGAGCTGCCAAAACCCAAAATTAGCCCAGCGGGGGCCGGAAGGACAAAGTAAGCCATGCTCTCCTGTGTTGCCGCCGAGTCCAGACGCCTCTCTGCCCCCTGGCGAGCTGCGTCGGCGTACCCCTCCAGAAAGAAAAGGGGCAAACCTCTTCCGCTCCTCTGGAAAGGTGATGCCTTCTGTGACCTTAATGTTTGTTATCATTTTTTTAGTTTAAACATTCACACGTCAGGAAGTGTGCCGGGTGGGGTCCCTGGCAGTTTGCACAGATGTAATTGTGCGATTTACACTTCTTAGATGGATGATCATGTTAAGCAAATTTCGGTCATGTAAATCTGTCACCACAAGAGTTTGCGTCATGCCCCAACCGTTG
Source organism: Haemaphysalis longicornis (assembly GCF_048455015.1). Lineage (NCBI taxonomy): Eukaryota > Metazoa > Arthropoda > Arachnida > Ixodida > Ixodidae > Haemaphysalis > Haemaphysalis longicornis. The sequence continues at coordinate 61,572,452 of NW_027526385.1, forward strand.
TTCATTAAATAAGTGGCGCCTGTTTGGGATCTATTGCCTGACGTGGCAATGAATGAAGCCTGCATTTACTGATTCAGAAAGTGGGGAACAGTTGAAGGTCAAGATGAAGTATTTTGTTTGAATTTGATTGTCTCGACGCATCTTGATGCGCCTCACTGCCATCCCAGCTTTGTCCTTAAAGCCTTCTAGAAGATCAGCCTCTGTCTCATTTCTCAGATCTGGCTCAGTGATCACAGCTTGGGAGCTGTTAAGGCTGCAGTGGGGTGTGACCCTGATGTCCAGATCTGCTATGTAAGTCTGGATCAAGAGGTTAGTGGATTGCGGCCTATTACTGACGTCTACAAGGACTTCGTCAGACCTCAGTTATTTGGCTTCGTCGAAATGACCAACAATGCCTTCGAGAAATTTGGAGATGAGACAGACAGACTGCGAAGCAAAGGAATTTCACTTGTCAACGGATTCCATTATCAAAAATGTCCAGTTATCTGGCTGTGGGAAACGCATGCAAGGCAATGGGGAAACGTTACTTCGATTTGGCCCCTTTTAAGGAGCCGATCATGTTTGGGGATGGGTTTAGAAAAAACGATGTGCTACAGTATAAAGCAGAGCATACTTTCTTTGCTCGCTCTACCCTGATGCAGAGAGACGTCACGGAGGTCCCTGCCTGGTAAATACTCAGGTCGCCCATCCATCGGCAACAGCTTGACCACAGCTCCGACTGCCACCGTTCATGATTGTTTCCCCTCTACTTATAAACACATCGCCTCGGGTGGCTGCAGCTTATGTCAGGGGGTCGTTTGTCCGCGTTGTCACCTATGTAAGAACTTATAGTGACCTGTGCGGTTGCCAACACAGCTTCATTTTTGTTCCCCCCCGCCTAACATGTAGGGGATAAGTTAAACATTTTTTTTTCGTTTCCGATCTTTTATATAGAACACAACATCCCATAAGGCAGTCCAGCGAAATATGAAAGAATAGTTCTCTAAAAAAGGGACAGGTGTGCTTCATCTTCGCTGTCCATTTATTGTCTCAAGATAATCGTGAAAGAGGACGCAACAGAGAAATACTGCCGACCAGGGGCTGCGGCACTTTCGGTATCGGGTTCCCTACTGCGTTGTTGAAGAAACCTAAGTGGAGAACGCGGGGCTTAAAAGATCTCTTTAATGGCGAATGGAACTGAACTACGATGATGATACTTTACAGCCGCTGCTAGTGGCCACCTCTTCTTCCTTTCCAATATTGGCACCATCCTCCCCGCCATGCGATTAGCATAGGAAGATGTTGGATGTGACAAGAAGGGTTCACCGTTTTTCGCAGTCATCTCGGATAGCACTCTTCGATGTCCCCGGCAGTCGAAGTTCAAGGTCATTACACAGGCCGTAGCATAAATCGATGTCAGCAGCGTGGTAGCCGCATCATGTTGCTCCATCCTTTCGTTTCCATCGATGCTTGGAACGTCTGTGTTACGTGTGCCTTGCGGACTCTGAACAGGGTAGTCGACTCGTTTAAACCGTTGTCCGTCATGGATGACGACCTTGCGTTCATCGCACAAACTTTTTTCGCCATTTACGTCGGGTTGACTATCGGGTCCTAGAGAATTGACGTACTGGATGAGCCTCTTCAGGTGTATACAGCTCCTTCGTTGTGGGGCTTTCCCTTGCTTCCTTATTTTCCCTATCCCTCTGTACTTCACTTTCGGTCGAGCCTTGTGGTACTTCTGCATGCTTGTAGTCGGGCCGTCCGGCTTCGCATATTTTCGCCGTCGTTGTTTTGGCATCGGCAATATCAAATCTTCACGTTTTGCCGTAGTCAATAAAATCCCCTCCGAATCCGTGTTTCCGCGATGGCAACATATATTAGAACACTCGATGGGTGCGCCTGAAACTGGGCCAATATGTCGATGCTTCCCCAGTGTTTTTTGGTTCACCTTTGGTGTTCCATGAACTCGTTTGTTGCGCGCTAAACACTTTTTAATCTCTTCTAAATCTTGCGCAGAAGACGACTCTTTAGACACCTTCACGGTGATGTCGTCGCTGTTATCACCCATTATATTCATTGTAGGTAATCAAGCCGGTTCATCGTTTGCAGCGTCAACTGTGGAAAAATCTCTTTCGTTGCGTCTGAGTGAGCACTAGGTGCTGCTGCCTGCACTTTGTCAATTGAGGCATTAAGTTCCTCTCTGAAGGTACCAGCTCGTTCTGTGACGTGGGGCTCCTCACGATTGTGTTTCGAAGGTGCAGCTAAATCGAGGGTTCGGTTACCAAGGCCACTGTTCTTCTATGCTGACTCTGTTCGTTATGGTGCCATCGTGTTGTTCGGAGGCTATTGCTACAGTCTCATCGCTAGGGTATTTTTGTAACTCCGGGAACAGTCGGTCCATTCTGAGTTTTTTCAGCATGATAGAATCGGCGAATTAATATGTGGCTTCACATTCTTTCGAAAAGTAACTAGGTGAACGAGTTCTTCAATTTCACTGTCCAGTTCATTCACAATTTCATATTTTTAACTTAGTCTTTTCTTGAGGAGAATTAGCTCACCGATTAATGGCCTCTCGGCATTCATCCCGTAATATTATGTCGCTGTTCAGTGTGGTGGCGTCCTTGCAGATTAGGTATCTTCATTCGCAAATAGCTTCCATGGCGATGCTTGGCGTGTTACTATCTGTAGGTCGCCAAGAAGAATCATGGTAGGCAGGAAACCTAAACCGTTTCTTCCGTTGGTCCCGGCAGGTGTCCGTTAAGAATCGGTAGCGTTGTGGAGGGCGCCTGAACGTTAGCCGCCTGGCGAGGTCTCAATTGATCCTTGGTAGTCAGGTCCACCTGCGGTCTCTGGTAAGCGGTAACAGTTTATTCCTATCGCATCCGTGTCAGTCACGTCATCGTTGACGCCGGTCCGCCCACTCTGTTCTTCAACTGTGTATATCCCATCCTGGTCACGGCACCATTTCGTTGAAGATACTGAACTGGAGACAACGGGACATGAAAGAGCTCTTAAATGGCGGATGGAACTCCACTATGACGATGATGATACTAGACAGAAGCTGTCAGTGGCCACGTCTTCTTCGTTTATAATATTTGGAACATCCGTCAACCAAGGGGAGGGACGGCCTTCATATGTTTGCCAATATAATCTACAAATAAAACTATCTCGTAAACTTCCACGCACACACAATGCGATTTATCCGCCTTTGAAGAGCAACTTTTCCGTATACGGCAGCAGCAATCTGTGAACTCAAATGTCTAGTGAGCAACTCTGGACGCACTACTCAATCATCGAATTCTCATTCTAAAATTTGCAATGGCACGTGTCTTGTTTCGTATATTTCTTGCACAAGTAGGTACTTAAGTATTTCACGTTACAAGTCAGGGCTGACTGTCCTGACCGTACGGTACCAAAAAGCCACGTGGAGCACCGGACTTGGGGTGAACACGTGGTGAAACACGATAGGAACAGGTGTTCAAGAGGTGTGCATTGGTTCAATCCTACCTAAAGCCCCGAAACATCCAGGCATTGGGGTGGGGATGGGAGTGCCCGACTGAATTTTCACCTGAGGCCTGGCCAGACCAGGGCTCCACCAGGGCCGTAATAATGCTTCGCTCCGGCCATCGTCACGACTTTGGATCAGGCCGGTAAAGTGAATGAATCGTTAAGTTCTATGATAGCACAGAGACTGCACGTTGGCTAGGGGCCTAAAGTTTAGGCCGTGTCGACGACCTACGTACTACGTCTGCATGCACACTGTAAGAAAAAATTAAAATATATCTGCTCTAGATAGTTCATTTTAGAGCAAATCTTTCTGCTGACAACATGTAAATGAGTTGTTTATTTACAGAAATATATGGATTTCTTTATATTCACTGCATTGTCATGAATTGGCCCGGGCCAAGTACCCCGGTTGTGTGTTTTAAACCTATTTCCAAGGTACCCTTTCCAGCTTTTTATCTCTTTCTTGTAGCATGGGGTTTCCCTCGCTCGTATAAAGCCGATAAATTCGACCTCAAGTGACCTATCATGGTCCGATCACATCTATTCAGTGAGCTAGTAGATCTTAAGGTTACGTCCAACGAACTTTAAAGTTTGCTTCTGCCACCTGAAACATTAGCTTTCACCACAATAATATCCCCTAAGCTGAATAACGCCGCAGAAGGTTCGGGCCCACACCCGAATTTTCTGAAGCAAAACCTTGAGGCCAACCAAAACCGTGCTGCAAGATTCGTCTTTTTCGATTACTCACATTCACTACTATGAAAGGCCTACTAAAACGTGCCGCACTTATTCCTCTTTGTCACCGCAGGAAACCAGCGCGACTCGAATTATTCCACTAAATCTACCACGCATCCCCACCGAACATACACATGACCCACTCCCTTGATTCTCAGATCGCTGTTCCAACACCATGCAGGTACAATACACTTGCCTCAATGCTACCACAATTGCAAAATAGTTCCTAATTCCGACAGCTAAGAAATGGAATGTCCAAGCATATACCAGTTAAAATAGGATACACACACATTCAAGAATCGCTGTGATTGTAGGGTATAACGGGCCGACGCAACGCAGGCGATGAGGCGCACCGTACTGGAGGGATCCGGATTAATTTTCAGCACCTGAGGATCTTTGACGTGCGCCGAAATCTCGTACACACGGGCGTTTTTGCTTTTCGCCTCCATCACAAAAGCGAACGCCGCGGCCGGAAATCGAACCCGCGACCTCGTGCTCAGCAGCGCAACGCCTTAGCCACTGAGACGCCCTGGCGGGTCACATTCAAGAATCACTGAAAATCATCATTTAACGGCAACATATTGGAAGGGACCTTTTGGACGTACTTGATCAGTTGTTTAGTGACGGACCCGACTATTTCTAATATCTAATAAATGGTTCCGACAGTTATCTTCCTGGTACCGCGCGTATATTTGCGGTTATTTGTACTGGACAATGCTTTGAACCTCTAAAGTGGGAATTAATTCTGCAACCTGAAACACAAAATAAATTCTGCCACCTGGTTAAACCACATTTTTTGTTAAACCACATCCTATTTTTCCTTTGCCGATCTGTTGCAAACCCACCCCTGATGTAACGTCCTTTCCATTGGGGGCCCTAGATGAAAATAAAATAAATAAATGAATAAATAAATGATTACTTGTAATGAAGAGAACAGTAGGACCAACGGATCTCGATCGTCAAATCCCTGCTTGGGCATTCTCCGGAAGCATCCAGCTATCATCATCTGTGTGCGTCCCTGTGGGAACGGCAGTGGTTCCCTGCCTGTTCTACCTTGAACAAACTGTGCAGATTCCCGTCTCTCGGTTTTACCACTCAGTAGCCATTAATCTGAATTTCAAAATAAATTTATCAATACAGACATGCTTTTCATTGTCAGCGCATATGTGGTCTCTTTCTTTCTGTGAACCATTTCTCGAGCTGTTGTGTACATTATTATGAAAAAGTTCCTACCAGCCATAATTTCTGTACCTTTGAGGGGCTACAAGTGGGCACATTTAAGGTTTGAGCCCCGCCTGATTGTCCCTGCATAGTCTCACCAAGAGAAGGTTGATGTGGGTGCTTCAACCTTTTTCCAGGCTGCGGCGAAAGTGTGACATTTTTTCCCAGCTGAGCAGCCTGCTCTCGTGACCAGCAGCAACACCCATCGCAGTGGTGTTGCACACTCTTTTCCCAATGTTGCGACCACGGAGAGCGTTCATAGGGTTTCGGTTCATATTATGTAGAAAAGTGCGTGAGGAATTGCGAAGTGTGTTGTGCGTGAAAAGAAAACCTTAGAATGACACTGACCGGACGCTAACAACAACGGACGGAGAAATTGTTTTCGTGAACCGGTAACTGGTACTTCTTTTTTCGAATTAGTTAAGGTGCGGGTTCAGTTTCGGCAAGCATATCGGTTCCGGTTTTCGGTTCCAGCGATGCCATGGTGGGTAACTATACTAATTACACTTTTGGGTATACCACGTTGTTCTTTATTTGTGAGTCGTCATAATTAGGCCGTTCACCGTGAAGTGGCACATAATTAGGAACTAATGCCTGAAACTTTTATATATATATATATATATATATATATATATATATATATATATATATATATATATATACAGTAGACTCTCGATAAACGGAACTTCAAGAGACCGGAAAAATTAGTTCCGTTTAACAGGAGTTCCGTTTACTGAGAGAGATGTTCTAAGGTGCAAATTTATGTGCGTACACACTTCTAAGGGCATTTCATAGAACTCTAACAACTGGAAATTGACTGTAGCTCATAGTATTCAGAAAGCAAGAAAACTACAAGAAGCGTAAGCACAACATTCACAAAGTTGATTTGGCAACAATGAGTTGCTGTGCACTACAAAATGCGTCAATTATTTTTGTTTGACTCTTTGCAACTGCATCTTCACGGAGGCTAGAGGCCTCAATTTCACGAGTGCTTACGAGCCACCGAATTTAGAAGACGGCCACGTGGTAATGAAGGACGAATAGCACAACGATGGCACGAACGAGGCGACAGGACGTGAGCCTTGTAGCCTCGGCGTCTAGAATCGAGACCAAACGACTGGAACAAGAAGTGCGATGTGGCATTCGTTGCGCTAACACGGCTACCCACTTACGAGACTAGGCTTACGAGACCAAGATGGCTAAAAAACCATGGAGGAAGAAAAAAAACAAGAACCAAACAGCCGGAACCGTAAAAAGCTGATTCTCATGCCAGTGGATTTCACAAGAAGTTCCATTTCTGGTTCCGTTTAAACGGTGTAGCGAAAATTTTAGTTCCGATTACCGAGAATTTTTTTTACGTTATCTGAATACAAAACCAACCAAATTCCAGGCAACTGTTCTGTTTAAGCGGCAATTCTGTTTAAGCGATTTCCATTTATCGAGATTCTCCTGTATATATATATCCCGATTATATATATATAGCCCCGCTTATCCAACCCGCGGTCTTACGACGACCGGCTTCTTACGACGGATCCCCGCTGTCCCGGCTAACTCCCTGTAAAAACAGTGCATTTTTAAAAACCCAGATATGAGGCTAGGGGGCACGTGGTCCGCTTTTCGCGAAGGACCCTTGCACGGATAAGCCGGCATTTTTCCCATCTTTTATACCGTTTCGCCACGTCGTCCTGACCTTCTTTATTACTAACCCCCGTTTGACACTGCTTGATGTGCAAAGGCCCGCAAGCGGGCCAGATTACTGCCTGGAGAAGCGCAAGCAAGCAGGCAGGTACTCGTGCGCATAAGTTACCCTGCGACGGCCCCACGCGGTCGCAGTAAGCCAGCATGCCAACCGCGAGAAGTCAAAGTTCCGGTGGCAGGCGGACCGTGAATTTGAAGCGCCAATCGAGCCGTCAACGAACGCGAAACCACATACGATGCAACCTTCAGGGCTATAAACAATACGCTGCTTTCCCCGACCATTCGATCCATGTTTCTTCCTTTCCCTCTACGCTGTCTTTCCCTCTATGTCGACTGTCTGCTTATCAGTATCTTTCTAAGTCGCGTCGTTACTCCGCCCCTGTCTTTGCTAGAGTGACTCAATTCAGGCGCGTCCGCCGCAGGAATGGCGACTTGTACAGATTGGCACAGCCATTTTGTGTCCCTCGATGGCCGCCGCAGCAATTCACTGTAGCAATACCGCGCTATAATTTTGCCGCAGCACGGTTAAGGGTGAAGTTTGAATCGTCTGATCTATTTCGCGTTTCTGGGCATTGTGTGAAACGACGGCTGTCTTATCACTTTGACCCAATGGGGGAGGGGGGGTGACGGGTCCATTCAAGGGCGGTCTTTACCATGTACGGCAATGCTGTTTTAGGGGCGAAGCTCCTCTTGCTCGGGTCCTGTCCCGTCCCTCGTTGCTGCCGTGTACATACCGCTGATGATGATTGTGGCAGAATGCCCCTAGGGATTGGCCAACCAACGATTAGATCAAAAGGTCAAAACGTGGAACGCGTTCGTTGGTACCCAACAAGGACAAGAGGAAGAAGAAGAGGTTGTAGTTTGTCGTCTGCGAGCTCAAGACATGTACAGGGGGCACGCGACAAAAGACGCTCTGCAGAAGGCGACGGCCAAGGTGGCTAAAATGTCACACACCGAATTTGCTAACTTACCATGGAGATTCTCGTCGTCCCAAACAAGCCCTACCTGATCACCACAAACATCGACATCGTCGACGGGCTTGTTAATGGAACGGTGGCAATTCTCAAGCTTTGCGAGTGAAGAGTGGTGGTCTTAACGCGGCGGCGCGCGGTTTCGATCCCACGACTCTCTGGCCGCGACGGAGGTACGTGGCGCTTTTCCCACTGCCCTACAAACCGAGCCGCGAGCACGGCTACGAACGCGACTTATGTCCTTCACTCATTCAGATGGTGCGCGCCGTCAAGAAGACATATAACAACGTGTCGAGTCTTCATATGATGTGTGGGCGAATGTTTCAAGGTTTCACCGATCAGAATTTTCGCTTCGCCCCTCTCATCATCATTGACTTCGTGGAGATATCGGGAGTTTTTTTTAGGTGTGGAGCACCATAGGACCGCAAAATGTCCCGCCGCGTGCGAACGTATACCATTTACAATCGCAAAAAATCACACAGGCCCCGGCAGGATTCGAGCCTGTGTCTAGTAGACCAGACATAGTGTCATCTGACCCATTGGGCTGTGCCGTGAGTTAGTACCCGCGAGTCAAACGGCTTGCTCCCTCGCCTGTAACGATGCGGAGCGCCTTAGGACCTCGTAATGTCCGTCCGCGTCTATCTGCGCGCACACAAGCATCAAGCGAAAATCAAGCGAAATTCCATTTGCGCCGTAAGTTGCAGTTTAATTTAGGGAATAATCAAGGTGACACTCACGGCTCAGATCGAATGACGGTCGGGGCGCCAATCGGATGTCACTCGGGGCGCACCTTGGATGTCACTTCGAGTCCCCGTACTCCGCACCTTCGCCATCATCCACTGAGTGGACATTCTGCAATTTTTTCATCTCCACCTTGTAATCACGTTCATTTCGCTTGGCCTTATGATTTTCACACTTACTTTTACCCCTCCGAATTTGCTCAACCACTCCTGATTTTTCTCGTGGGCGCGAGACGCGCGCGGACCACCATAAATAGCCCCGGACGGTACGGGTGTCTCCAAACGCGCGGCGCTTGGCTGGCAGGCTATCTCGGACGTCATAGAGGGGAAAGGGTACAAAATTGGCGTTTTTTTTTACTTTGGATTTCAGCCCCAAATTACGACAGAACACGCTAAATATATAGTTTAAATAAGCTATTAGCCCATCTGTGCCGTGGGACCTTCTACTAGGCTGGCATGTACTCCCACCTCGGTCGTACGACGCTATCGGGGTATTCTCGAGGTTCCACTGCATTTATATATATATATATATATATATATATATATATATATATATGTTGAAGTCAAGAAAACCAAGTACAGCGAAGGGGGAAATGTGGTAGGACATTTTGAATTTTCGATTTTTTTTAAAAAGATGTGAATTCCCTTCAACTTATTCTCAGTACCCAGATTTAGCCTGGTTGCAGTTCCAGCGAGCCACCAATTCGAATGAAATTTGTAAGTTGTGTTAAACGTTACTTAAAAAGCGGACATTCGTGACAGATTTAACGGTGCTTAACTGGGAACGTTGGTAACACATTTGAAATTTCAACGCCCATGAAAACATTGCAGAGCAAAGCCTACTTACTCCTGCAGTAAGGACATGCCGGCTTCCGTGACTCGAAGGCCTCTGGCATAGTCTCTGTAAAGTTTGTGCGTTCCGTTCAAATCTTTAGGCAAGTGGAGTATTTGATCCTTGGAGAGTGAATCGTAGAAAATAAGGTTGCACACTCCGTCGCTAGGGAGATACGTGTGGGGCCCAATCACGGTGCTTACGGTGCACAACAGTTTGTTCAGAGGCATTGGAGGGGCATCTGCGGGAGTTTGAAAAATACTCAGAAAATGTCCTTGTGGCGTGCGTTGCATGCTACAAGTTGTGGTCCAAAGCGTGGCTTCACTGGTAAAGAACAGAAAATGCAAAACCTGAATGTTGCCACTTTCCCGAGTCAGACGTATAAATGAAAGGTCGGCGGCGTACCCTTGGGGTACGCCACCGTGTGGAGTAACGTGAACGAATATGGGTCGTTTTGACAAATGGCAAGCGGTCTGTTGCGAGGATTAGTGTGCATAATGGCGATTACTTTTAGCGAAAACCAAATCTGCAATGGTATAAAGGCGGGTGCAGTAAATGTTACACGCGCCCATTTTGTAAGCTTTCCAGCATTTCTGTGCTACAATGGCGCCCAGAGTGTGAAGTGCAGGTTATCCCTTGTTACTGGCTGATGTCAGTATTCTTATTTTGGGAGAGACGGAAGCCAAATTGTTTGTTCTCCTATTACTGTCTTTAGTATTGATTTCACAAGATGTAGTCAGGCATCAGTTCAGAGATTACATATCTTCAATGTCAAAGAGATTGACCTAGCGACCTCAAAATACCAGCTCTATCTAGCTATGATTACTTGCAGAAACCCTAAACATTATCTTAAAGGAGCACTGACACCAATTTTCGGCGTTAATATTATTGCACCGTTCTCTTCCTTCCCTCAGCAGAATACCCTGGCTGAAATATGAGCGGCCTGCGATGCGAAGAACATACTTCAATTGGATCTCATTTATCGCGCCGTCGGAGCAGCGCGCGGAGGGGCACTCAGCAAATGGACATCAGCGTGACATCACCCCGTGAAGCCAAAATAAGTGACGCGATAGCGCTCGTCAAAAACTTGTGACGTCACTTCCCGCGCGGGGCCCCACGTGCGGCGAGCGGGCGCAACACCTTCTCAAGCGGCGCCAGTGACGTCCGCACAAAGCGGTGAGGTCAGGCCGGAATTCTGTCATATGCGCCGTTCGGGATGAAAGCGCGAGAATTTGAAACAAATGATTTTGAGGCTGTTCAATGTAATGAACTATCGCGCGCTGAAGTATTTGAAGTGGTGTTTAAGGTACGACAGACCATTAAGCATCTATAAAAGCCATAAAAGCGTAACATAAAATTTTCGTGTCAGTGCTCCTTTAAGAAATTGTGAAATATTTTCCCTCATATCTTACTTCAAAGCGAATAAGGTTCCTTTGTCTCATTCTGCTCTACCAATGAAATTTTTGTACGCCCAAATCTCCTGATCTTAAACTTACTCAACAATAATATCAGTCTGATGTTTGTTAACATTTTAAAAGCAATTAAAATTGAGTGACACAGCTTTTTACACCACCGCAAGAATAGCCTGGGTCGGTTTTGCGGCAGTTAATGCACCGGTACGTATTTTTATGGTGAGGCTGAAAGTCGCATGTAAGACATTCTAAACGCCCAGTAATCCTTGCGACAAATTACTGGTGGTTTGGTGCACGATGGAAAGGGGAGGCCTAGTGCAAATAATGACTATGTCATCAGCCATGACACAATCCGGGGCTGATGCCTAGAACGGGAGGGGCGACAAACAGCTCTACCCTGCATGCGGATGAATGAGAAGATGTGGTTCCGACTTGCTAACGGGAATAGGTCCACGCCTGATCAGCCACTACAGCCGCCCGTGTTCAGACACACAATGGCAGGTACCCGGCTGCCAGATAATCAGTTTACTTTCGGCGGCCGATGTTCAGAAAAAGAACGACCCACAGACGGACATAGGGCGTCCTTTTCTTCTTAGGGAAGCGGTGGTTAGCCGAAGCATGGCAAACGACCGGCCACAGAATATTGGTATTCTTGGGGCAGTTGGTGTTCGGAAGGAGACCGGCCGAAATGCGACTACCATGCCATTCCCTCTCTCCACGGTGAACCGTGCGTCTGGTGGCACGTTTTCCTCGGGAAACCGGTCTTATAAAAGAGACCGGCCGACGTAGAGCCACAGAATGTACGTTTCCTAATCGGTTATCGGCCTTCGGCCGAATTATGGCAAGGGAATGGCAGCAGAATATTTGGCAACCGGTTTTCACCAAAGCAGCCGATGTAAGGTCTCTCGTTAACCGTCTTTCCTTCGGTAATCGGTGTACATCCGAATAATGGCACGCGTCCGGCGCAGAAAACCCATGCATTTTTTGGAACTCGTGTTTGGAAGAACACCGGCCGGAGTACGACCAGTTTTTCCTTTGGTGAGGAAAAAGCCTTTAGGGAGCCGAGCAATGCAGACGCGTTTTTCATTCGCTAGTGTTCCTGCGCTTTAAATGAACGTACCTCGTTTGTCAAGCAGCAATGAGTGGTACTAGGTGAACAGGCAAGGTGCAAGGACCCACTGGAAATTACCAGTTAAACTCTTAGGCCGTGGGAATACTACTGTCTGCCACAAGAAGTCTGTGCTACACAGACGGGTGAGCTAAGATTCGCCAGTCGTATACTATAGGGCTACCATGACTCGCCCTCCGGTCTCGTCGACACACCAGCTCTACGCTATTCAACCCCTCCAGAAATGGAGAGAACTGGAGACATCCACACAGCATAGGTGTCCGAGCCGAGATGGCCGTGTTTCACAGAAAACTGCTCTGCAAGGGCGTCGAGCAAGCGGCCACCAGGCAGCAGCTCTAACGGCGCCATGACAAGGACTCCCCACGATAGACTCGGCAAGGGCGTAGAAAAGCGCAAGTTTCCGCCAGTTGTTCTGAAAATATTACTGCGAAAAACAATGTCGCATTATTTTGTTGTTACAGAACATAGAAGAAGTTATGCTCGAGAATTTGTAGCCCCAACATCGTGCCCGGCAGAATGTTACTTTACCTGATTTTACGACTGCCTGTTTAAAAAGAAGTGTTATTCTAAATTTTCAATAACCGCAAAGACTTGTCAATGACGAATTCCCCATTTTAATTTAGCTTCGGTGTTTGAAGATGTGCTCAGCTACACTTGGGATATGAAACATTTGGTTAAACAATCTTCAGCATCCTACTCAACACAGATTTCGTCAAGGATTTTTTTTTGCTCAAGGCAGCTTGTTGAGTTCACGCACGATTTGACTCTCGCAATAGATAAGAGTAAAGGAGTTGACTCTATTTTCTTGAATTTCAAAAAAGCATTCGACGTTGTTTTATGTGACTTTGTCAGTAAAGTGCGGGGCTATAAACTTAATAAATCGGTTATTGAATGGATAGCCCAGTACCTGTCTCTATAGCGCGCAGTCGGTCGTTCTCAACGGATGTTCGTCTGGATATGTTTCCATGATCTCAGGAATTCCCCAGGGATCAGTTGCGGGCACTTTTTTGTTTCTGTTATGTATAAATATATTACTATTGGCTCAAAATCTTCGTTCAAAATGTTCGCGAATGACTGTGTAGATTACAGGATTATAGAGAATGAACATGATTCTGAATACCTGAAACATGATTTCTTTGTAATAGTATCCTGCTGTGCCGACTAGGAAATGTCGTTGAATGTTAAGTGTGTTCACGTCAGCTTTACAAGAAAACCATCGTACTCGTTGAATACGTACGGCGTAAATGGCGCTGCTTTCAGAACGGCCCGGTAATGTAAAAAACTAGGAGTTTATTTAACGACTGGTTTGAAGTGAACTAGGCACCTTTACAACATAAAAGTTAAGGCTTCATGTCTTTTGGGTTTTCGGACACAAACTTTCAGCGAACCTTCATCTAACTTAAAAGAACAACCGTATCTCACTCACGTACGCTCAATGTTGCAGTACGCATGTGTTTCCTGGAACTCGCACACCAAGTAGCGGGTCGATACGCTCAAAGACGTACAGAATGGGGCATGCGACTCGGTTTAGGTAATTGGGATAGTCTACTTAGAGTGAGAGAACGCAAAGAGTAACCTTAATGATAAGAGGTGAAAGATCAGAGTCGAAACCTCAGGTTGAAATTTTTTCACAATATCTGTCATTTGAAAACTGGAATGAATAAGGATAAGTTTATACAAGCGCCATTCGACATATTCCAAAGTGGGACCGCAATCTTGAAGTAAATTATTAACTGTACGTGAAAGGTGTCGCCTTCCACAATTCATCTTTAGGGCGCAGCCCTTTAACGGCTGTCTCTCGGCTAAGCCGCGTCGCCATCTTAACCAAGTGAACGACGGCAACACCGAATAGTGAAAAAAAGGCAGCGGAGGAGAGAGTAAAAAAAATCCCCCCACCTCCCCGAAGGGGATCGTGCGGAAATGCGAATGCATTGGGTGCACCGAATTCTTCTTCGCGGTGTCGTTGCCGCGAGGGATTCGACTTCACCGACTTCCATCGCTATCAAGGCGCCAGTCGGCAAGCAGTAACGGAGAGAGGCGTGCGCTCCCTGCATTTATATGCGCAGCGAGCGGAGAGGGGTAAGCGGAGAGGAGAGAAAGACCCGCGCCAGCCCGCGCGCGAGCTCTCTCTCCGCTCCGAGCTCCGCGATGCGAGCGCCCTCACACGCCGAGCGCGCTCCTCCTCTCCCCTTGCCCTCCGCTACTCCGCACCTGCTCCGGTTGCTATGCGCGCGCCACAGCTGTTGCTAGGCGCACGCCGCTCAACGACGCAAGACAACCCGCGGCTAAGAAATGCATTCGCATTTAAAATTCTGAGGCGAGCGATGTTCGCTGTGGCGGCGCGAGCGCTCTGTGAAAGTGTGCGGTGTGGGATGGGGGGTGGTATGCTGTAAGGAGGAGACTGGCGCGAAATTGTGAGGGGACGAAGGTTCACCGGGCGCGAGCGCTCACCGAAAATGTACGGTGGGGGAGGAGGGCACTATGCTGTGCCAGCACGAGACACCAATCTGCGCGACGCTGCCGAAAAGGTGAGAGGGGCGTACGCGTGATGATGGTGCGCGTTGCCTGCTTAATACGCGGGTCGTGGTCCCTTCCTGAGACGCGCTTCGCGCCGCCGAGTGAGAGGCTGATCATCGCCGCCACCGAGAGAACCCACGAGTGAATGCTGCCTCTGCGCACTGCTGCTACGCCCAAATATTGCATTAGGGAGTATCGTAATTGGTAGTAAATATTTTTAGATCAATACAACAGTGAACGTATCCTCCACCTATGATTGTATCCATTGTTTCTAAAGACGATTTTCACCGCGTTTCGGTGAAATATTTTCCTATTCGGTCTCAACTTCGTTGCTTATTTTTAAGTATCCCCCTGATGTACTGCATGCAAAGGCGATGCCGGTACCAAATGAATAAACAAAGAAAGACCCGGTGAAAAGTGCCTGTTTTTGGGCATACTTTAGCAAATGCTATAGAACGATACAAAAATTGTTTTACCGGAGTGCCAATTGCCGTAACAAAACAGGACTAACGCACCGCCATTGCTGCTGTCGAAAGTGCGAAAGAGTGGCCTCTGGAATGGTAGAGTGAACAGCACGGCTAGTGCTCTTTCGAGGGGCGAGCGAGAAAGGCATTGTTACATTCTAAAGCTGGAGGAAGGTGCACATACATATTTCCGAGCCCCAAGATTACCTCCGAGGGGTTGAGAGCCCTACGCATTCAAACTCGGCTAATGAAATATTGATTGTTTTACTTGTTGGAGTAAGCAAGGTTTGCCGTATGCATATAACTATTGGTAAGTTCTTGTTTTGAAAAAAAA
The DNA here is from genome assembly GCF_048455015.1 of Haemaphysalis longicornis. Lineage (NCBI taxonomy): Eukaryota > Metazoa > Arthropoda > Arachnida > Ixodida > Ixodidae > Haemaphysalis > Haemaphysalis longicornis. The sequence continues at coordinate 61,587,991 of NW_027526385.1, forward strand.
ATTGTGAAACTCCAGTCTTACGCCTTTCCTTGCGGAAACACAAAGTTGGACAGAACTGCAGCCACCAGATGCAGGGCGTAATTCGCAACACGCCTAGAATTTTTTGCGAAGTATGATCTTCGATTAAAATTCGGTTCTTTCGGACTTAATTTGGACTTACCTAAGAGGCGTGCACGTAACTCAAGAAAACAACATAGAAAAGATTGGAAATTAAGGTAGTCATTCAATTTCTCCTAAAACCAGCCCTGTGAAAGATCACCAGAAAAGTTGGTCGAGTATAAAATTCCTTTCTAGGAAAAATGGTAGAAAATTAGAACTTACTTTTTGTGTGAAGGAAAAAACGTTGAATGTTCCTGGGTGTTTTGGGGAGTGCTAAAACGCTTCGTAAAAGCATGCGTAGCGGTTTTAAATACTATACTGGTCAAAAAACTCTTGTAAAAATACATGATTTATTAAGAGCATGCTACTGTTCGGGAAGATTGCCCAAAAAGAAATTTCATGGTTAAAAGCAGCACTTTCATTTTTTTGAAATTCAACCCCCTAAGGTATGCGGCATCCGCCCCTCTCTCCCTATGTATTGCAGCTGGGCTACCGCACAAAAGATATCGGGACTTCGACTATTCAAATATTCCAGCTATTGCAAAGACATGAATATTTCTTTTTTTGTTTGAAATTCTACCAACAAACTATGCGCCATATGCCCCCTCTCCCTGTTCATTGCAGCTGGGCCACCGCGCAGAAGATATCAGTACCTCGACTATGCAACTATTCCACCAATAGTAAAAACATGAATATTTCTTTGCTATAGCTGGAATAGTTGTGAGTAGTGTGTAATGAATGAATGTTGCTGTCAACTGAGGCTGATCAATACGCAAGGCTGCACTGAAGGCTGGACGGATGGTGGTGTCTTGCGGGCTCGCTATGATGTGGGTGCAGTGGACCCAGTATGGTGGGTGACTGAGTCATATGGTTGCGCTGTATGCAGTGGTCGTTTAGCGGCATCAGTACACTTAACGTACTGTGGCTGAACTCAAATGCCCGTAACATGGCCGAACTATCGGCAGCTGTAGTGCGGCTGGAGTCCGACGGCCGCATCTCGGCTGACCTCCGGTGGCCATACTTCGGCCGCACATGGGTGCCTGTCCAATGGCTGGAACCCTACCCCTGGAGTCTGGCCGTATGAACGTAATCTGGTCGACAAGCCGACGGAGACTGGCCGTTGGATAGTCATGGGGGTACGGCAGTATACGGCGAAAAGGCCCACATTCGAACACGCGCAGAACCCGTCTGCCGGCAAATGACCGAATAACAAATTACTGGCCAAAGACTATCGGCTTGACTTCGGCCAAACACTCCTGTGCTGCCTGGGTTATTCACTGAGAAATTATTCAATTTAAGTAAAACGTTTCACTCTCCTCCCAACTTGTGTTTTCATGAAGTCTGCAATGACATCACAAGCACGTGCCTTCAAGCTAAACTTGGTGGGGTGCAGAGCCTTGCTTACCGTTACTAACCTCGATGACACCTCCATACCGCGCCAGGCCCTTTGCTCTCTTTGCTTTGTTTTGGACCGTATTCGTACCTGGCTTGTTTCTTTTTCAGGTAGAAAGTAATCGTTTCGTAAAAAATGGTATTCGCTTCCCAAATATGGTCACGTAAGGCACCGTCACTTACGCCAATCAGCAAGTGTCGTCTCAAACAAGCCCAAAGTGCCGAAGTGCTGCGCTGCTAAAGCAACCATACTGCGCACAGCCCCAACACCATTAAACCCTTTGGTACCTTAATATTTATAAGCACTTGCATAACTTTCACCGTTTATCCCTCCATCCATACTCTTATAAAATAGAGTGCCCTAAATTTAAGCGCAAATAGCTCGTTCTGGAAGCTGATAAACCCTGCCTAATTTGGGTGCGCTGTCGCTGGCCTCACCCCATCGAGCAGCTGGCACATATGACATCATGGGTTCTGTTGCGTGAAATCAGCGAGTGGGTCTCATAAACATTCCCTTTTTTCCTAATATAGCTACTTTGAGCGAAGTTCGCTTTGAAGGTTGTGTCAGTATGATTCTAACGAGGCAATCTTTCGCACGAACCACGTTGTCTTTTAAGTAAGTACGAAAAAACAAAACATGATTTCAGAAATTCCGAAATATAGTAACGAAGAGGATAACGAATTAGCTGCGGTCCGGGTGATGGTTTCGCAGGGGTGACGCGGGAGGTTGCCGGTCCTCTTGGATGGGCACCGTTCATTAGCGACGCAGTTTTCTATGAACTTAGGCCGCACACTTTCACCTCCTTGAAGCAATCTTCGGGGGTCCGGAGTTCACCAATACAGTCCCACTGGCATCCCAACAGAGCTCTCAATGGCCGACGCCGCGTCCCGGCCGCCCGTCCGGCCACCCACAGTTCTCACTCCATTCTTCCCGCCCACTGCGCGCAGCACCAAAGTCTTCCCATAATCGGGGGGTAGGGGCTTCCGTTGTCCACGGCGTCCTCTCCTACCTCTCCCTTCGAAACACCCGGCCTGCCGACCCGTGTGCGGCCGTGGAGACGAAAGCGCTCTTTTACTACGCGGGTACTCTATTATTCAACGCTCTCCCCCGCTCGCCACCAAAATGTCGAGTGGGGAAAACAGCCAGGAAGGGGTACGAATTTCTTGACAGTCAATAGGGCCCCTCCACTTCAACCCTGCACTACGACTAATTTGGCTTCTTACTTGCTCTTGTTTGCACCTTGGACAAAGTACGTGACACTGGGGCGAGCCAAAACAGCTTTCAGTGTCGAGAACCTGTCCGAGCTTCATGTGTTTAACACTGAACAGCATTGCAACAAAAACAAAACTGATATACTGAAGAGCAAAAAAAAAATAACTCCAAACAAGAGCTTCATCTGAAAGATCAAGATTTCTCCCCAACTCTCTTGTGAGACACTTTTAATAAGTAATCGGCGTGTACGCTAGGGACAGGCAAGGTATCATGGTTGGCAGTTCAACTTATTTAAGTATTTGGTCGTCTTTTTGTTACCGAGTCACTTGAAGATTTGTTCACGGGAGTGAAGCTTCTGTGGGGAATTTATTCGAGTGTTTTATGAGAATGGATTGATTAGAGTGCTCGCGAAATTCACTAGGGCGTCATTCCACCAAACAAAATTATGCGTAGAAGTGCCTATCTTTGTCCGCAAATGCTGAACGCGGAACTAAGCTTACACAGCAATTCGCACTGTCGTTGTTAGCCAGTCCCACACGCAACGACGATGTAGACGGCGGGTTCAGACTGATAAATGTCGTGATGCTGCGATACAGAAATAGAATGAACAATCCTATGTTGAGTGGCATACTGATCGTATGGTATGCCATAATTTTCGATGCGTCCCTGCCGGGACTTTCAAGTGATAGCATACACGTCTTTTTAACCGGAAAAACATGCAACGTTCAAACAAAGTGGGAACTGCGCATTTTCCGTACTAGCCAGACACACATTGTGGATTTAATGAGTAACACAATCACGCACTGGCGTGATAACATTGCTGACAAACGTGGAGTCTGAAGACCACAAAGAGGATTCCTATATAAATGGAATCAGCGCTATTGTTGATTTGATTCCAGATTAATAATGCGTACTATTTGCTACTATTTACTTTCAGTTATGTTCAAGGTGTTTTTGTAATATTAAATTTAGCGTTTTATTCCTGTAAGTTTTGTTTGGACCTTCATCTTTTAAAGCGGAAGTTTCATACGTGACTTACTAAAAAAAATTGCCCTGCGCTTTGTTGGCTTTTTTGAAATGATTACGTGCTTCTTTGCTCCGCCGCATGTGGCCACCCTGTTCAAAAACTATAGAACAAAGAGGCCTATAAAGAGTTAACCTTCATAAACGGAACCACCGTAACCGGCATCTGCTGCTATGAATTGGGCGTGGAACCGCGCCTTGTTTGCGAGCGTCCCTACAGCCACGTTTCGAACTTGCCTGAAAACGCGGTCGTCGCATGAAAGTACCAAAATTAAGAATGACACGAGGCGAACAGATGCACGCACAAGTCTGACATTTGGTCCGCCCTGGAAGAGAGGACCGATGAATGCTTCAACGAAACGCGTTAAAAAACCACGGCAGCTCTCCCAATACAGACGCGTTTACGTACGCTCACCATAACGTGAATCTGTAGTTTTCTTTTTCTTTACTGTGGTCATGGGTGCCACCATTGTTCCCGTATTCGTAGCATCCGATGACCTGATAGTGCTTTCCTGTTCACCGATCGTAGAACCCTGGGCAGCTCCTGTAGGGAGGTCTGAAAATGAGAAGTACCAAAATTTTGATTGTGCCAGTCCCGAAATTTTGCGCTTACTCTAGATGTCGTAAAATAAAAGCATGTAAGTTACGGGTCAATACGCTAACCTTCATTTTCTTCCTTGTGGCTTTTAGAGGGGCTGGAGATGGGGATGACGTTCCCTGGCCGAATGCACCACTGTGTGCCAAGTGGCCCCGGAGCCCTCCAATCCGCTGTCGGAAAGAACATCCTCGGTTTCTCACAACAGAACCAGATGTCGCGCTGTTCTTCGCAAATATAAGCCGCGTCGCCGCCGCCGCTTCCGGAGCTGTTTCCAGTTTGTAAGTTGCCGTGCCATTGGAGCTGGTGTCCAAATATCGTGCCTCCTACGTGCCACTAGTTTCACGTGAAGATTCGTCCAAAAAATTGCTCGAACACGTTTCCGCGTACGGTACATTACGACCAATAAAAAGTGTCCCGTACAAAAATTGCTCGAACACGTTTCCGCGTACGGTACATTACGACCGAAAAAAAGTGTCCCGTACAACGGAACTCTCTTCGCACACATGGAAACGCGTCGCAGACCACGAATGTAAGCTGAGTATGCTGGCTCGAAAGCCTGAGGCAACCAACAACGTTTGGCCGCATTGAAAGAGAACGAGCGTAGTGGAAATCACGAGCAATAGAAAAAAGCGTAACAAAAGTGGCAAAGGCAGTCTCCTCTTAGCCAAGTTATGCCAAGAGTCCCGGGCTGTCATTCAAAAATCGTTCTATTTTGAATCCATTCCGCACTTAAGAACAGGAGGTCCCGTGCTGGTCTATGACTTTGGGACTTCGTTCTTCATATCCTAACCATGTAATCAACATTCTATTTATAATAAATTTTTTTTTACTTGACTTGAATGGCGTAAAGAGCACAAAGACGATGCAAGTATCATCGAAAGCTTCACTCTACTTTGATGCCCACATATTCAAACCAACCGCCATTTATAGGAGCCGCGCTGGGGATCACTCAAAAGTCGGCGCAGCAAAGGACAGAGCAAAATGCAGTCCAAGAATTATCCGAGGGAGTGATGAGGAGGCAAGGAGCCGACGAGCAGGTGTCAGGGGTGCTTGTCGCGTTGCGGATGTTCGGCTCGCGATGCATGTCGGGGACCGGCTGCGCCCAGTGATGAAGTAAACTCTGACGTGTAGGTGTTCTAGTTGAGAGACACGGCGTGCGCTCGGGAGCTTCAGTGTCCGACCTACCAATGAGATTGGCAGACGTAAGAAAAGACAATGTATCGCTAGAGTTCACCACCAGCTCAGCAGGCATCTGAATAGCATACATCGCCTAATTTTTTTGTTCTTTATCTAGTTAGACGCATCTTTGGTGTTAGAAGATTGCAAGAAACATGTGCCTTAATCACAGGCTGCTGGCTACGCTGCCAATTCCCAATTTATTATTCGTAAGCAAAGTATGCTACAGGTAGGGCAACATTAACATAGGAATTGAAAAATGTAATTTTATAATTTTATCTCTAAATTAGGCACGGATGCTTGGCCAGCGTACCCGATGTGCCCAACTGTGCTACGGAGGAGGAGGTGAAAAAAAAAACAGGTTTCAAAGGGAGAAAGAAAAAGGAGCGATAGCGAGAGCAAGGGCATTGGAGGATAAGTAGGGAAGCGGAGAGTTGCTGTCGGAGGGAGTATGAAGAGAATCGATTCAGGGTTATGATAGGCAATGGGAACGAGCAACCAAGGGTATAAGAATGAGAGGAAAGTGAGGGAAAGAGCCCACCGAAACGTCATCGGTTTTCCACGGTTTTCCAGCAATGTGAGCGGATACGCGGATATCTTTTAGCCTCTAGGTGGTTAAACTTGAGACGTATAGACTGACACAGGACTCATGTGTCTCAAACGAGAATAGAGGTTTATGCGCTCAGTCGGACTGCACGAAACCGCTTTTTTACGTGTGGGTTGTTTTAGGTTTTGTTATACGCAGCGTTAGATGCTGGAAGCACTCCCTGATTCTAACCGCCATGACATTTTCCGTAACGTGTGGCCCGCATCCTCAATGCCCATGTATAGAAAGCACATTTAAAAAATCCATCGACGAATGTCTTAGTAATGTGAGCCTGTTTTTTGTACCGTTATCTTTTTCTCACCAAAAGAAGGTATCTACTTCATTTCTCACAAACTACATCAATGTCTCTCGGCGTAAAAAACCCTGCTAGCCTATTTTTACTTACTCGTTTACCCAAACGAGCAAGGAAGATAAAATACACTGTTAAAGAAGACAGAACCTGGTTTTAGTACCTCCCTCAGCTCTATTCGAGCCACGAAAACGTGTCTTAGCAAGAAAATGCTGAGCGAATAACATAACTACCCAATTTCGCGCAACAGTAGCGGGTCTTGAGCCGGAGTGACTTGAAATGAGCCAGTTATAAAACACAAATTTCAGTTATTTTGGTGCACGTTCGCATTGAAGCGATGCCATCAAAAGAAACTAAAAGACTCAGTCGAACCATCCGATACTGTTTCTTAGCGATGGGTTTGTTTGCGTACCGCCACTTGCACAAGCAAGACTCTATAAACGCGTTGCCCGCAATGCTTTAGAATTTCTTGCGGCTAAATATGAGAAATAAAAATACACCGATGAACGTTTCACAACTGAGGGGGCGCTGCAGTCACTCAGTTTTATGAACGTGCTCACGTCGACTTTGCATTTAATGTCCAAATAGGCAGTGTTTATTTTTTCCATCCCCGAAATATTTAGTACTATCGTGATCGAGAAGGTGTGGGTCATCGACTGACACCCTATTTTCGGTAAAAGGAGCGGTTTCACCAGTTTATCGCACTTTTCATTTTCGCCGCCGCAGTTGCGGGGCTAAACTTATAACTGCCAGGGTCTTGGCGGGCGGGATCGACGGAGCCCCGTCTATTACGCCAGCACTGGCGGAGCTGGTGACCCAGATTTTCGTGTAAGTCGAGGGAGAAGATATTACGCCCGAAGAGTTTAACAACACCTGCGGATGGCTTAGCGTGAGCGGGAACAGCGCGATATGAAGATGGCGAGAAGACCGAGGTGAGGTGGCTGACCTTCCCGACATTGAGCTTTCAGCGCCTGAAAACAAGGACAGGGCCAAGTGCGTGAGGAGCGAGTTTACACGGGCCACCCACATTCAAAGTACTCCTCTGTCTTGATCTCCTCTGCGGCACCGCAGAGAAGATCACGGTTGTGTTGCGACCCTGCGGTGGTTAGACAAAAAAAATAGTGAACCGGCACGTGTGGCAGAGGCCGCCATGGTGGCTGTGGGTATTACCAAGAAAGTGTAGAGAGAGGAAGACGTGATGTGCCCTACGTTTCTGCAAAACATCGTGGTTATGAGCACGACGAGCATGGCACTGGCGAAAAAGTATAGCAAAGTAGGAAAGATTGAAATTTGAGGCAAAAAGCATGAAGTCAACACGTACTGAACGACAGCATATAGTACCGCCAAGGGAGGGGAGTCCCAGTAGAAGATTCCGAGTGCAAGCTCAATGAACAGATTGTGACAAACTACATCCATTGTGCAATAGGGGCCGAGCGCATTGGTACGCGGATGATGGTTATTGTCGCTTTCAGGGGTGAGGAGGTTCCAAGATTTGCGAGGTGCGGGTGTATGCTATACCAGTGTAGAACGTACAGGAAGCAAATTCAGGTATATAGGTGCTGCCGAACAGTTGGACACCGCGGCGACGTATGCCCTCCCTCTTCACATGCCCTTTCCCGCATCTCCACCTTGAGCCTCCCTAACGAGTTCGTTCCAACGATGTGTTTTACTTCTGAGCTTGATGCCTGCCCGTACTATGACTCCGATTACTCCTGCTGCATACGGGTGCATGAAAAGCTGCGAGCGGTGACGTTTTGCCTGGACTGTGCGGTCATTACCCCAAGGGAGATCATACCTGTGTATCCGAGTATAAGTTGTGTGGTGAGGGCCACCCGACAGGAGACCAAGCCAGTAAATCAAGACGCAAGATTCCGTACGTAGTAGGAAAACGACGTTGGGAACAAAGAAACTTCGAAGAACATCAAAGGCAGCATCCGCAGCGGACGTCTTCACGGGGCTCCTTCCCGTGGCTACAAGACCAGGTGCCGTGACGACACATCACGGCAGCCGCAGACGGCGTGCTTCACGGGATGAGTCACAACACCTGCGATCAAACGCTATTTGTCACGCGTGTCTATTCGCGGAAACAATGGAGGCGGCCAGCAGCCGGCGCAGCAGCTCCACGCGGGGGTGAGCTGGACGGCCGCCGGAAAGGGCAACGGCAGGACATACAAGAACAACAGCAACAACCAGGTTTACGAGCAGCTACGGAGGGCCAACGAGCAACTAAGAGCAACTAACGAAAATCAAAGGCCGACCATCGAGATGCTGGCGAAGCAGCTGGAGAGGTGGGAAGACTGGGGTGTCAATAGTAACAACCGCAAGAACGGCAGCAATGGCATCAAGGGCAGCCAAGGCCAGCGGATACCAGGTGGCGGTTCCGGCGCAGTAGAGGCAGGTACAACAGCTGAGACAAGCAGAGCAGCTTCAAGAAAAAGTTGCGGCATCCCAACAGCTGCCCATGTAGGTCGCCAGAGACGACGAAGAAGACGAGGAGGCATCCAGAGGCCTCCAAAAAGAAGACACGGATGTCAACAAAGGTAAACCTTGAAGAACAGCTTGAGAAACTACCTAAAACGTCTGGTACCCTCCCGATAGTGATCAAGGAGAAGGCGGGGGCAACAGAGCAAAGGTTCGCCATACTTGAGAAAACGATTACAGCAATGGCGGGTTTGATGCAGAACTTGAGCGCGAGGTTCGAGCTCATTGAGCAAATTCCAAAACCCATTGTGAGAAGCCCGGTGTTTGCGGCGCAGTTCGTTAAGCAACTGTATCTACAAGAACCAATGAAGCAAGCAGCACAGCAGCAACCATGCCAAGATGGTCCCAATGCACAGTAAAATGGGGGTTGGCGACCACGTCGCTCACGATCTGACAATGGAATTGCCAACGGCCTTAAAACAAGATAGCGTCCCTCCAGCAGCATGTGCGGAGAGTGGTGAAGAAGCCAGACATCATCATGTTAGAAGAAACGGCGGTAAAGAACCCGACCTTGCTTTTGTACAGGGCCCACGCTGACACGACCTGTCGGTTAGGGGTTCGTACACTGGTAAGGAAGGGCTTAACTGCCATTGAACCTCAACTAAACAGAAGAGAAAGTGCGAGAAAGTGTTTTTCGAGATCGAGTTAGGTACAGGCAGAAAGCGTGCCGTGTTCGTGGTGAAGGTGTACAGTAACGTGCAAGACCAGTCAGACGTTCGAGACCATGATGACAGCATCTAGCAGTCAAGCAAAGAAATAGACACTGGTGGTGGCGGGCGTCTTTAATGTCTCGCAACATGCATAGGGTTACAAGTATGATACGGCCAAATAAGAAGAGCTGATGCACGACGCAACCAAGCAGGGGTTCACTCTCATCAGTAACTCCAAGCAATTCACACGGAAGAGCGGCTCCTCGACTCAATGCGACACCACGCAGGACCTTACCTTCATCAAGTATTGGGGAGAGGTGACGTGGTTTAACACCGGGGAGGACCTGGGGAGCGACCACTTCATCTTGGAGATCGAGCTGGTCGATGGCGGGGGCTGCAACTTGATGCAGAAGTGGACCGACTGGGATGCTTTTCGCAACCTGAGGCGAAACGACGCGGCGGTAGTAAAATACATTGTTAATATCGAATAGTGGACGGCGGGCATCAAGGAGGAGGTCTAGCAAACTATAAAGTCGATCGAGACTCACGATGACATCCCGAGATTCGACAGCAAGCTCGCGCACTTGATCGAAGCAAAGAAATTGATCAGGCAGTGGTAGAAGCAGCAGAAGTGGAACAAGAAGCTGAAGTAGGTGACAACTGCACCGAGAGATTGCGAGGCACAGCGCGTTGCTCTGCAGACAGCAGTGGAATGAGGTGTGCAACCGCATCTATGGTAGCTTGCATCAGAGAAAGGACCAGGTCATTGATCCGGAATTTATTGGACGAGACCAAGACGAAGTCATTCCAGCAGAATCGCATGGCTCGGCTCATACACGAGGTCGAAAAGAGCCTCGGCAAGTACGAGCTGGTTAAGAGGCTGAGTGCCAAGTATCCACCTTATACGCGGGCCGAGAAACATCCGGCGTTCCGGTGGTCTCGAACAAGAAACTAGATCGCGACATCAAGGGCGAGGTCAAGACCGCTCAGCGGGAGCTACACACCAGGTCAGTGATGGGACCAGCTGGAGTTTTGAACAAGGCTCTCCGAAATTAGTTGATCCCTCAATCGATGTGCTTACGTGATACTACACCGTGCGCTAGCGGAGTGGCAAGCAACCGATCCAATAGAAGATGACGAAGACGATATTGACCTCGAAACTGGGAAGGCCACCAAGCATCGAGATTTTGTGGCCCATCACGCTGATTTAGTGCGTGAGAGAGGTCCTCGAGCAGGTGTTCGCGAACCACTGGCATGATTAGCTAGAGCATGAGAGGGTGTATACTGACTAGATCGGGTTTCGGAAGGGCTCCGCAGTAGCCACTCCACGGTCCATGATTAGGACCTCAGGGGCTTTATGTCACAGCACAACATGGTTTGGGAAGAACTTCAGACTTCTTGTGCAGTCCCCCTAGGAAGACAGTCGGTCTCTCCGTAGGGCGTCATGTAGTAGGTCCCTACTAGTGCACTTCTTATCGGACCGTGACGAAGGGAACAGGCCCACAAGGTCGAATCCAATCTGTTGGCGGTGTTTCGATGGGAAAGCGATTGGCTGCAGAAGTCCGGAAGGTCTCGTGTTTATTTCCGGCGACGAGAACGAAGATAATTTGTTCTCGTTCCGTGGATAAACTTTTTCTTTACGAGGACCAAAATTTGGAGGCTGAATTCTGGTAAGTTCTGTTTGTAGGCCCAAGGAACAGCGATGTTGCGTCCTAGGAGTAGTCGATAATGATATGTAACTCGGGGTAGCCACGCTACTGGCCAGCAAGGTTGCTTTCCGTCACAACTCAGAAGACCATGCTGTCTTCATCGTGTCTTGTGGTGGTGGGTCGACGGTGGTGCTAGACAAGCAGTCGGCGTCGGAGCGTTTCCTGCCGGATTCCGTATTTATAGACGATTGGTACCGTAGAATTCTTGCAGGTGCAAGCTCCACCACCCAAGACACCACAAGGGCCTTCAAAATGCCGAGCGAAGGCAGCGCATGGTTGTCTGTCACAGCCTTGAATGGTCTACCACACACGTAGGGCGAACCTTTTAAATGACCCCATAAATAGCGAGGCACTCTTTCTCAGACGATGAGTAGTTCTCTTCCTTCGATATACCATGGCTGGGATAGGTGATTACTTTCTCGAAACCACTTTGCTTTTAGACAAGGGCGGCATCGAAACCAACATCACTGGCGTTCGTGTGAGGTTCAGTTTCGGCGTTTTTGTTGAAATGAGCGAGCACGGGCGGGCTTTGTAAGCGTTATTGCAGCTCCCAGAATGCTTCCAAATGGGCATTTTCCCAGCTAAAAGGGGAGCTATCCTTTGTCAAGCGCGTAAATGGCTGAGCAATGCGTGCGATGTTTTGGACGAACCGCCGCTGCTATGGCCACAGACCCACAAATCATCCCACGCCCTTTTTGTCTTCGGTTCTAGCAAGTCCGCTATGGCTGAAGTCCTTGCCGGGCCAGGCACGAGTCCCATGGGGTTGACGACGTGGTCTCGTACGGAAATCGGTACTTTTCAGGCTTCAGCGTAAATCCCAACGTACGAATAGCCTCGAATACAGACTCGAACCTTGCAAGGTATTCGCAGAAAGTCCGGGCGAATACCACAACGTCGTCGAGCTCTTTGAGGCAAGTGTGCTGGACACTGTGGGCCAGCTAGGACGGTGTCGATCACTGTTTAAAACCTTGCTTATGCCGTGCACAGACCAAACGGCATCATCTTGAATTCGTATAGGCTGTCCGGGGTTATAAATGTGATCTTCTCTCGGTCTGTCTCATCCACTTCAATTAGCGAGTAGCCTGTTTTCAGGTACACCAATTAGAAGTACTTTGCGTGGAAGAAATTGTCGAAGGAATCGTCGATTCGTGGCATGGATACACGTCCTTTTTGGAAGTTTAGTTCAGCATCCGGCAGACAAAACACACCCTAATGTTGCCTCTTGTTTCTTCCAGATTGCGACCGCGGTAGCCCAGGGGAACCATTGGTTTTTTTAAGCGCTAAAATCGAAGTCCCCACTTGTCCAGATTTTTGCAAACATTAAGCATCCTAGGTTTTACAAATAAATTAGGATACCTCAACTACGGCGCGCCTTATAAACAAGGTGGAGCTTCGGCTTGTGAAACCTTAATATCTGAATTTTCATCCGCAGTTATTTTTCAAGATATTAGACAGCCGTGGAACCGAGCCTTTTGGAAAAGAAAATGGGTTGGTTTCTTATAATGAGGAGGACGTGCCAAATGTCTCCCCTCGCTCATCACAGCTACTGCAGTCTGGCTGAATGTCCAGAAGCAGAACGATGTATTTTCGATCGTTTTCTTGTGCCTGTATACAAAACAGTTGCGTTGAAGCGCACTTACCAGCGTATGGCTTGATACTTGGCTCAGTGGGACCGGTGCCTCCTCCATTTTCTTTAGAAAAGGGCACGTTATCATCGGTACCATGACCTGAAAAATATCCATGTATCTTTCTCAAGAGAACTATTGATGAAATGTGCAGCATTCACCCATGCAACTGATGTTCAAAATGCAAACTTCTACGACCGTGTCGAAAGGGCGCACTTGGTAGTTGGTTTATAAAGCAAGGACCCCGATCCGATTCCGACAACGGGTAGCATTTTTTCTCGAGGCGTGAATTTAATAAGGGGGCTTTAATGCACAGCGTTGGAAGTAACGATAGACGGCACCAGCAAGGCATGAAAACTTCGCTTTCGGCAAACGTTGGCAGTGCATGGTACATGCTGCAAAAAAAGGTGCAAAATTACGTCTGTCTTACTTCCGCCCCACAGTAGAACGTTAGTCTTCCTCCAATTGACCTGAAAGAAACTTCATTCCGAAGTTAGAGACGTGAATTCTACTGCTCTACTGCCTTTAGCATTTCTAGAAAACGCTGGTTAGAGGATGACCTTCGTTCAAAAGGCCCTGAAGAAGAAATACAAGTAGGCTCATAAAAAAAACACCTGCTTTGCCCTGGCAGAATATTATCAGCTTGCCCAGAATATAAAAAGGGAAAAACGAGATACTATTGAAGAACATTAAGCTGTAGTTAGCCCAAGCAATTGTGGTATTTCTAATGATATGTATAAAAAACTTGTGTTTGCGTTTCCAGACAACCACATGGGCGACTGGCAAAAAACTTGCATGGGTGATTGTAGTGGGATCTTTACTTCAATTTGTTTTTACCGCTTCAATGCTGAGATACAGTTAACACTGACAGCGGTGGTTCTATAATGCTGGCCCATATAACGTTACTGCGGCCAATATTACGACAAAAACTTATAGTGCGATTAGAATGGAGCTCAGTCGGTTCCGTGCGAGTGAGTTCACTTTTTCAAAAGCTAGTTTTATCACACTCAGCGAAGTCGTGTTTTGGCTTCATAGCCCTTCCAATACAGTACGTTGAAAAATGTGATTGGCATTCTCAATTTTCGCTAGTGACGACAAGCGCGTCGTCTATTTAAGCCAGGAAGTTCTTCTTAGTCAGGTGTAGGGTATTCGAAAAATTTAAACTTCTACCACGATAAAAAAACTACTCCAGCTGTCGCATTTGTTCTTTTTGTGCAGTCTTTAGATACTCTCAAATGATTTCCTGTACTCGTGTTTGGTTTGCAGAGCGTATTCTTTTTGATAAAAAGTCCCAAATTTGAGAAGTTCATAAAAGTTGCCAGATGTGTGGCGTTTTTTCTCTGCAGTTAAACAGGCTAGGCTGTTGAATTTTTCAGTCTTATTTTTTATCTTTGGCCAAACCTTGGGCCAATTTCAGTTTGTATGGGCCAATTTCAGTTTGTATGGTCAGGAAAGTTTAGTTTAAAAAAAAAGCAGTGCAGTGAAGCTTGATAACGCATTTTGGTATATCGCATTTTGGCATTTGGCATTTTGGTAACGTATTTGGGCATTTTGGTTTGGTAACGCATTTGGTGTTGAAAGCCAATAATAAAAATGGCAATTTTTGTTGTTTTTCCAGCTTTTACGATAAATCCAAGCTGCACTCTATCGCCAACAATAAAACATTCTTTATTATTTTTGTTGTTTTCCAGCGCAAAAATCGCCAAATAGGGGCTTGTTAGCAGTATTGCGGTGATATACTGAAGTAGTTTTTAGGAACCCTTTTACTACAATGCTGGGCGAGAAGTTTGATTGGTTTTATTTGTGAGGTTGAACGGGCCGACGCAACGCAGGCGATAAGGCACGCCGTAGAGGCGGGTTCCGGATTTATTTTGGCCACCTGGGGATCTTTTACGTACGTGGAAATGTCGCGCACACGGGTGTATTTGCTTTTCGCCTCCATTAGAAAAGCGGCCGCCGCGGCCGGGAATCGAACCATGACCTCGTGCTCAGCAGCGCAACGCCTTAGCCACTGAGCCACCGCGGCAGGTTCAGGGCGAGAAATTGCGGTGGCAAACACAGAATAAGAAAGAAACATTGCTGTGCACATGGTTTTTTATAATTATAATATAGCAGTAATATTTCAAATGAAACACAACGGAGTCATGGAGTGACACAAAATGCATGTAATGAACCAACACTGCAAATTACCCTTTGGTTTGAATTATGCGCATTTCAGTTGCGTACCTAGTGCCCGCGCTGTCTTGGAACTTCGGGAGTAGCACCTGTGTGCAATTGTCTGTTCACTGAAAATTGGAGTACACATAAAGTGATTCCCGAGGATTGTGTCACCCTTTGCTACTGCAGAGCCCTTAGCACCGAGAAGGCCGTACGTCTTCACTGTCGTTCGCTTGAGCGTGAAGAAGGAGGAACGTGAGGCTGATGCACGAGGACAATAGCGGCTAAGCGGCAACTAAGGCGATTTAGATGCTAAGAGTCCCATGGGGGCAGCCGTGTAGCGATTTTAAATACAGGACAGGGTGCACATGCTCGCTAGTCGGCTGAAGAGAATCTTTTGTTTTAGCGTCCGGATATTTCGCGTTATGAGAGGTTCTTCTTACGGCAATTTTTCTCTTATGATCTCTTAAAAAATCAACACAAAGCGTACGCTCCTCAATATTTTGAGGCATAGAGCCTCTGAAGGCTCGTCGATATGTATGAGTCGCCGCAGACGATGATCACACATGAACCATTCATAGCTGCGGTGATTTTTCTAGCTGCCTCCTGTCATCGCTCCGAGTGGCTAAGGTCATGGTAATGTGTTTTTTGTGACAGTGTTCGTTTTGCTGGGTAGCGTACGATCATATTCTACGGAAAGGAAGCAAAACGGCAGCCACCGTCTCTCAGAAGGTATTTATTTCCGAGGGAACGCTTCCCTGCTGCTACAAGTTAGACTCAGCTTGTGCATAGCAAGTGCTCCTTAGTCGCTCTAGAGAGGTCCGGGTCTGATCTAACAATCTGTGTATGTGCGAGTGGTCCTAAACAGCACGCAGGCGAAAGCAGTTAGCTGTGCACAAGAAGACGCAACCGGAAGAGCGAGTGCGCTAGTTTGAATGATCCACTAAGGGTACTTTTCGATGACGTGTTAAAATGCTGGGTACTTTGTTTACACTCGATTTCAACAAAGCATGCTCACCGCAATATTTCTTTCGTGATTTTCCCTTTGTAATGTCCCATTCTCGTCCTACTTTGCGGTCATATACTTTTCAGAAACCGCTTGAGAAGGCCACCGCAGGCCTTACTTGGTGCTTTGTGGGTTCAAAACAACAAAACTAGTTGAACATTTTTTGCAGTGTAGGTATTTTGAAAAAGCATAAATAATTCGAAAGTGGCATTTACCAAAATGCGTTACCTAGCTGCAGTAAAATGCTCTTTTCAAATTAAATTGTCCTGACCACATACACAAGTTGGCATTAATAGTGAGCAGAAATACAAGAATAACATTAAAACTTTAACTACCTAGCTTGCTTACATGCAGCGAAAAAAGCCCCCCCCCCCCTATTAAGAGAATTCTGCAAACTTTTCCAAGTGTGAAATTTTTAATTAAAGGTCTTTGCTCCGCAAGCCAAACCCAAATGGGTCAAATAAATAAGAAGTATACAAATTCCGTGCATAAAAATAACTAACGCGATAGCTGCAGTAGTTTTTGTTTTACAGTGGTAAAAGTTTCAAAACTGCCGCGGCCCTCTACAAGCGCCAGTGACCCGATCCGGCAATGGGAGGTTTTTTGATAAAGGCTAACATCTTTTTCACAAAACACCTTCAAATATGGTTTCCCCTGTGCCCCAGAGCTACACAAAGCCTTAATCCTGTATAGAGATGTCGACCAAACAAGCCTGTTTCATCCTCTGTGAAAACACACAGCAGACCTTTCTGTACTCATTCCAGTTGTTTTAACATTTACATAGTAAAAAGAAAAAAGCGGTTTTACTTGCCGACAATTATTTATAAACGCGTAGAAACAGGTTTCTGTATGGCAAAGTGTGCCGAAAATTATAGGAAAAACATTTTCTCAGTTTAAAGGAGTACTGACACGAAATTTTTATTTTACTTTTTTTTCGCTGCTATGCGTGCCTACCAGCCCACTAATCATATAATGACAGATTAGACGGTCGAGCGCAGCGTAAACATTCATTTACGGCGTCGTTTATTCGTGCTAGTTTCGGTTTCGACAAAAAAACGCCGAGCGGCCGCCATGACAGCATGTATGACATGGCGTCACCATTCTTGCCGTATCGCTGCCTCTCTGGAAGCGCGCGCGAGCGAGCGCACGCGCGCGCCCAGACCGGCCGAGGTCTTCGCCGTCCGCACAGGCCCGGGCAGCATGACGTCAGTCCCAAAACCATGACGTGTACACACGCCCGAGCAGCGCCCGCCAACCACAGCCAGCGCGTCGGCTTCGTCACGGGAGCCCCGACGTCGGCAGTTTGGGGCACGTAGCAGATGATGTCACGTCGGCCCGCTCTTGGCTTTCTCGTGCGGGCGAAGATTAAAATGGATTTTAAATATGTTTTGCTGAACGGTTGCTGTTGAAACTTGCTGGGAGATATCTCCTGATAAAAAGGAAGCGTTTTACATAGTTATCTCAGCTTTGAAATTTCGTGTCAGTACTCCTTTAATACGAGTTCTGTTCGAAATTGCTTCCGGTGGTTAGGAATGAGAAAAATCTAAGAGGTTAGCGCTCTCTACAGTAACTGTTGGTTGCTGCTGTAGTTTGAACGTTAGTCAATTTTTCTTGCACAAACATTACTGTATGTTTAATGTAATATACTATGCGCACCCAATACGGCCTAGTGCAACGACCAATCTGCGCCACATACGAGAGAACAGAGAAAACTTCGTACTTGTCTGAATGAGGACGATGACGGCAGCCAGGGTGATAAGGATGCCTACAATGCAGGAGAGACAGAGGATGGTGATTCCTAATGCGCAGCTGCTGTCTTCCTGCCTGTAAAGGAGGATAAAAAGCCCTGTCACTTCCCGCTTGCTTGCCTGAGTGGTGCCCTGTCTCGTAATTTCGACATCGGTAATGCTTCAACTCTTAGCTACAAAAAATGCAGTAGTACCGCCAAGCTATATAGGTGTGTGTTGTGCGTGTGCGAAATCCAATTGCGCAATTCAACCTAGAAATGCTACACCTGGGCTGCCAGGTGCGCTGTAGTGGAGCACCCGTTATATTGTAGACCACGTGAGATTCTTTATGCCAAAAACTCCATACATGGGCGTTTCCGATTGTAACGACAACGTCGTTATCGTCTTCACCGGCGCTATCATCCTCAGTGATACCTGGATAGACGCATGAGCTTTGCCAGAGAAAGAAAGATGGAGCATAACTCCGCCCCTGGGTGGTAGATCGTCTTCGGCGCTCCCAGTTCTGGCAGAGCCTTCGCTTCAATAAATAGAAGAAGCTGCATCTGCTCCACCGATCTCACATCCGTATCTAACATGTGGTAACCCGGCCGTTCCGCGTTTATGACAGGACAGCGTCACTTCGAAATGGCAACCTGGGACCCACCGATAACGGAGTTGCAACGACGCTTCCCCTGAAATGTTTCACCATCTTGAGAGCATCAACGGCGTCACAATACAGCTGATTAACTATTTGATCCACTGGAAAACACTCGCCATTTAGCTCCGCTGTGCCATTGCCGCACCAACCCCTAGCGCAACCCCGTACGATGAATTTCGGGCTGATTTTCTTTCGCAGTACCGTGGTCGGAACGACCCGACACCGCCTGCTGCAGAAGACGTACCAACAGGTATGCGCATGATACGCTGCCACACACTGTACCCTCTAAACCACCCAGCATGGCGACACTTTCTCGCATTGACGCTGACACCATAAACCAAATTTCCAGTGCGGCAGATGCACCTCTACCAATATCCCGTGCCACAGAGGTCCTCGTGCCAGCGCACATGCCACCCTTGGCCGGGCTCACTACTACTACCCTGCCGCAGAATGCTGAATTTGGCTAGTTGGTGGAATTGCCTTTTGAATCATTCCTGAAGCGCAACACTGAAAAAACACGACACGAACAAATGGAACACAGGACGAGCGCTTACTCACAATAAACTTTAATCACAAAAGCCAGAGAACATACACGCTCCCATTCACCGGGCCACGCAGGCATCTCCTATATTCAGATGATAACCCAAAAAACACAAATAAAAACCCACAAAACAAAACCAAACAGCTACTTCATCAACCGCCACACGGATATACAACTCAAAGACTACCAAGATACGCAATCTCTTTCTCGTGTAACGCAACAAATGCTACTTCCCTCGTCGACTGCCACAAATGCTGGAACACAATCTTTGTATCACAGAAAAGAAGCCTGCACCCACCACGGTGCCAGAATTTCCTTCTATGTTCCGCAAGATGTGACGATATTTCCCCTTTCAGGGACAGTTCATGCTTTCTGACGCGGACGTTTACGCATCTGCTTGTTTGTCTGACGTACTCCTTACCACAAGACAGTGGAAGCAAATAAACACAGCCAACATTGCACTTGGCATACCGCGTTTCATGCTTCACACGGCATTCATTCCTGCCTGCGCGATGGTCACCGGACAATCTTTTTTTCCACCAAAGAACAAACTCTGCCTACTTTGTTTCGTGCTGTAAACAGAACCTTCACATTGTACCTGGAACCAACTTTTTTCAACTCATGTGACATCTTGGTCAGATAGGGAATAGGTGCCGGCCTCTTATTCCTACCGTCTAATACTGCAGCCGTGTCAGCGTCAGCCTTCCTTCCTTTTAGTTCTCTAATATTTTTTTATACACAGACCGCAAAACATTGCTTGGGAAACCGGTATTTCGGAGGCGACGCACTTGACGATCAAAAGCCTGCTCTCAACAGTGCACACATGACCTATCCAAAGCAGCACCCAACACAGACTTTGCATTCCTCATTTTACCAACATAGAATGCCCCGACGTATAACTCCGAATTGGCTTTACGGACCTAGGCTGATAACACCAGCACAAATGTTCATTCTAGAGTGTCAAATTCAAATCCAGGTACTGAAGCCTGTTTTCACAAGGGGTCAGTATGCACAAGATTTCACATGCGTTAAAAAAGTTTGTTCCAGGTACAATGTGAAGGTTCTGTTTACAGCACAAAGCAAAGTTGGCAGAGTTTGTTCATTAATGGAAAAAAGGTTGTCCGGTGACCATCGCACAGGCAGGAATGAATGCGGTGTGAAACATGAAACGCGGTATGCCAAGTGCAATGTTGGTTGTATTTATATGCTTCCAGTGTCTTGCGGTAAGGAGTACGTCGGATAAACGGGCAGATGCGTAAACGTGTGCCTCAGGCAGCTTGAACTGTCCCTGAAAGGAACTATATCGTTACATATTGCGGAACATTGCAGCAAATGCCGGCGCCGTGGTGGGCGCAGGCTGCTTTTCTGTGATACAACGATTGTGTTCAAGCATAGCATGTGCGGCAGTTGACGAGGGAAGTAGCTGAGGTGTTCAAGATAACCCTGAGAGGGAATGGGTGTGTCAGTAGACAACTGTTGCTTTACAGTAGAAAGATGTTGCGTATCTTGGAAGTCTTTGAGTTGTACACATGCGTGGCTGTTTATGATGTAGGTGTTTGTTTTTTGTGGGTTTTTTATTGTTTGTTGTTTTACTGCAAAGCAGTATACGTCTTACCCCCGTTTTCATTCCGGTGTCATTGATTTACTCGGCGCCACTCCGGGGCTCCTCCTCGCCACCGCCAACACCACTTTTGCAAGTATTTTTCCCCTCGCCTCCACTAATGCCCCTTTGACAAGTTGCGCAGTCGGCAGCTAACGGCGATAGTGCGGTGATCAGATGATTGCTAAAAGTAAGCAGGATCACGAATGGCCATAAAAAATGCACTGACGATTACTATACTCCCTAAAACAAAATTTGTGCGCAGCGCGACCTGCAGTCTCCTCGGCCACGGCGCATTTCTGCTTCGTTTCAGGAAGTGTACGCGTAATCTGCGAACGCCCGCTGGCGTGCGCTACTCTGCTGCTACAGCGCAGCGCGCCGCCGCGGCCGTCCAGAATGGTGAAAATCGTGTTGGAACCTCCCGCGCTAATATCACGTGGTTCGGATTAACCTCACACAAGAGAACATCGAGCACGTTGTTGCAAACCATCTTTGAACCTCCCGCGCAAATGTCACGTGGTTTGGTTTAGCTGAGAATGGAACAGCGTCTGTGGAACGTGTCAGGGGGAGGGCGCCTCTTGGTGGTGACGCATGAGACATGTGTGAGGGAAGGCAGTGAGAGAGCGGACGCCGTAGCCGCACGTGCGGTATTCCACCTCCGCCTTCGCTAGACGCTGCTTTCCGATTTCTTACTTTCGCCGCTGCTGCGTTCGCTCACTCGTTTACGTGGACATAAATAGACGCCACTCCCGCAAGCCCATGTAACACCTGCCAAAGGGTGCCCCTAACGCGACCGAAACCCGTCGTCGCCGTTTCGCTGAAATTCAACTCCACCAAGTAGCTGTGAATCCCTCCCGGTTGAAGAGAAACTTGCCCAGTTCGAACGACGGCTTGAGCGCGCATTTCTTTTTCAGCTTGGAAGGCCTTCCGAGTGACATTTTCGCCGGTGTCTTTCCCGTCTAAGTATGCACCATTACCGGATGCCGGTTTATGCGTGCACGGTTTGCGAGTGGAAAAGGGGGGGCGTGGACGTACAGTAAGCTTCGTGCTGCTACCCGTGAAAAGCCGGTTGTGCTGGTGCGAGATTTAGATGTCGAAATTACATGGCTCGATGCAGTTATTCGGCTATCCTACTTAAATAGAGTGTTTCGGGTGTGGGTTGATGTGGGGAACAGACATCTTACTCACAGTAAGATGCATACGACGGGGAAGGAAAACGGACAGCCACATGTTTGTACGCGAAAATACAGCACAAGGGCTTCCAAGTTTTTAATCGTTATGGGACGGATGCATGCCGTTCGTTTGCAGGAAGAAGAGCAACAATTGTAGCGTTGACCCGAACACAAGCGCAAACGGGTGCCAAAACAACTAAAAGCTGCTGGTGCCGCCTTTACCGCCTCAAGTTCAGCCCGTCGAGTAGCGGCGAATCACTCCCGGATGAACAGCAACTTGCCCGATTGAAAAGCCGGCGTGAGCCAATATCATTTCTTCAGACGGTTTTCAGAGGATGCATTTAGCTAATTGGCTAGGAAATATGCTCCATCGCAAATTATAACAAACGGGTTTTGTTTTATGCACTCAGTAGACTGCATCAAGCTTTGCAGGTCATTCATCTTCACAGAGTGGAAGGGCACTAAT
The DNA here is from genome assembly GCF_048455015.1 of Haemaphysalis longicornis. Taxonomy (NCBI): domain Eukaryota; kingdom Metazoa; phylum Arthropoda; class Arachnida; order Ixodida; family Ixodidae; genus Haemaphysalis; species Haemaphysalis longicornis. Next base: position 61,610,180 of record NW_027526385.1, read on the forward strand.
TTTTTGGGTTGTTCCCATAAGATTACAGGAGGCGCACGCATGGTCTGGTGACTGAGAGGGTATATGTTCTCCGGCTTTTATCATTAAGTCTTTGTTGTAAGTGCTCGTCCTGTGCTCCCTTTATTCGTGTAGCGCTTTTTCAGTATTTCGCTTCTGGAAGTTTTCAAAATACTACCACGCCACTTAAACGCAACTATGAACAACGTATGCCGAATCAGCGACCTCACTTCCTCCTCGCTCGACAACACCCCCACCACCAACACCCTTCTACTTTAAAGCTACTTTTACCACATCAACCCCGCCGGAGAGTTATATCATCTGGACTCCTGGCCATTCCTCCCTAACGGGCCACAACTTTGCTCATCAGCAAGCCTGCGCCCTTTCTCTCCAGGCTTCCGAGGAGACCACATCATCAATCCCGCTCGTAACGTATCAAGACATCACGCAATATTACCGGTCCGACAGACAAGACTTCCCTCCCCATCACCCGCCACTATCCAAGGAAGAAGAATCGCTGCTCCGCAGACTAAAAACCAATACCTCTCCTCACCCAGTTCGCCTGCACCGTATGTTTCCAACTCAATACTCTGCTGTATGCCAGTTTTGTTCGCAACCCGGAAATCTAGCTCATAATACAGTGTGTGTGCAATCCCAAACTTCCACCTCTCCGATTACCCGCCGCGGTGGCTCAGTGGCTAAGTCGTTGCGCTGCTGAGCACGAGATTGCGGGTTCGATTCCCGGCCACGGCAGCCGCTTTTCTGATGGAGGCGAAAAGGAAAAACGCCCGTGTGTGCGAGATTTCGGAGCACGTTGAAGATCCCCAGGCGGTCAAAATTAATCCGGAGCCCTCCACTACGGCGCGCCTCGTCGCCTGCGTTGCGTCGGCGCGTTAAACCCTACAATCAATCAATCAATCAATCAACCTATCCGATTCCCTCTTCCCACCCCTGAGCTGTGGTAGAACCTGGTGACCAGCCACCATGGGGACTCCAGCAGCTCCTGGCATCCAGAGCGAAGGCTCTCCGCTGAATTGATGGATTCCCGGACTAGGAAACCACTCCCATTTTAGAAAGCTCGAATAAACGTTTTCTCTCTCTCTCTCTCTCTCTCTCTCTCTCTCTCTCTCTCTCTCTCTCTCTCTCTCTCTCTCTCTCCCACGGCCAGCCTTTCCAATACGCCACATCACGATTTGTCCACAGCAACGCTGCCTGCTGAATGCCAGCCTACTTGACAGGCACTTTGGGCCACCGAGATGCCACACATCAACGCACCCTCCACATGCCACTAAGAAATTTTGTCTCTTGTCTTATGAAAACACAGGAGCAGCGCGACGTTTTTGAGCAGAACGTCTTCAGCTGCAACAAAATTATCGACACAACTGCCGTGCCATGAAGGCACTTTGTTGGCAACCAAGTCACACGTGGGCTGATGGCTTTTGTCACAAGCTCATTGTACGGCGGCTAAAAAACATTGTAGAAGTTTTATTATTATTGTACAGCGCCTAATTCTTGCAACACAGTCACCAATTATTTCTGTCTATTCACCCCGGGAAAACCCTGAAACCTTTCCGTACGAAGCGTCTATGACTGAGCCCACTTGCCAGTTCGGCGGCAAGAACATAACACAAATAAAACCTCTGCCGCTTATATTTCATTGCAGCTTCGAGCGCTTTCGCGTGTCAGGCATAGCTATACCTGTGTGAAAGACAGAAGTTGTGATTTTTAGCACTGCAACCTTTGCGTTATAATGCACCGTACACAGAGAAGAATAGCTAAGTGAAGGTTCAAAAACGTTAATAAAGGTGTTGTAAGAAATAAAAGCATTATATCAAAAGAATTCACAGACCTCAACAAATTCGAAAACCTTGCTGAAATACGCCAATGGTTCTTCAATAAGTAAAAGCATAGAGTGTAGAGAGATGTAAAATGTCTAGTAGTAGTAGTAGTAATAACTTTATTTGAGCTGGAGGCGTTTTCAGACGCCAAACGGAGCGGTTCCCAGGTCGCGGGAACCGTATTGGGCCAGCAGCTCCTGGCCCCTGGCCGCCAGCGCGAGCTGGGTCGGCAGGGCGGGGCTGGACCGCAAGGTCTCCCATCGCTCGTGGAGTGGGGTAGGGGGGTGGAGGGAGGGTGGGGGGGTATAGGGGCCTTCAGTTCAGTGCACTCCGCCAGTATGTGTGCGAGCGTGCCGCTGTTTGTTTTACAGAATGGGCAGCGGTCCCCCCCGTGTTCAGGGTAAAATGTATGCAACAGGACGGGGTGGGCTAGTGACCCCGCCTGGATGCGCCTGAGTATTGTTTGTTGCTCCCTGGTCAGGGTGCGGTGTGGCTCGGGGAGGGTACGCCGCTCGTCTTTGTATTCGTTCGTAATTTCTTTATATGTGAGTGCCGGAGTTGGGGTGTCCGTGTCCTGCCCTGCCCGGATGGTCATTGCTCGGGCGTGG